>NC_135506.1:142591297-142926078 GCF_052857255.1 Amblyomma americanum
CACCGAGTGCAGCAGCCACTAAGCTAGCATGTCGGATGCTATCAGAGAATTTAAATGAGAAGGTTGCTGTTGCACAAACAATTAACCCAATTTATTTTAGAACTTTGGGTAATTCAGCTAACTTTTCTTTCTTCTTCTTTCTTTTAGAGAAATCTTTTCTTTTGTTGGTCTCCTGAGGACGACTGAGCGTTCGAATTTAGTCGCCCCCTCTTACAAGGTCCCAACGCTGCACCCCAAACTACAGACTCATAAAACGAGCGTACCTTATTGGACGAAGAAACTTGAGTCGTTGAGAAAATTTCCCACAGGCCCTTGCTTGCTGGTCATCAGTGCTTACGATAATCGGCAATTTTTCTGAGTGGAATTTAATGGTGCTATGGTATAATTGACATTCCCTATAAACCGAGATACTATATAATGTAGTGAAGGCTTTTTTCATGTTGTTTATTCACTGGTGCCTGGAGGTGTCCTAAACACATTGACACACGCGGTACTCCCAGATTGCTCCGGAACGATCTGGTTCAAGAGTGACTGCTTGCTCGATGTTCGGGTCATTATGCATTGAAAGTTCTTTGCCATATTTTTGAAATAGAGTGGAGTCTATGGTGGCGGCCTCTTTCAGCATCTCTCGCTCTGTCCTTCCCAAGCCGCACAACGCGACTGCGGTGTCTACGCAGAGCCAGGCTTCCCGTGGGTTCGTTCCGTTCACTTCCGTATTTACTAACTTATTCATTATTTTTTTAATTTATTCACTTCACGCAATCACAATCGCCAATGCAATGGAGAAGAAAGCGTTTATAATTGCTATAGAAAAGTTTAGATGAGAGAATGACAGGGCATAAAATTGTAACAAGCTTTAAACAAAGAGCACCAGAACAAACGCGTTACGTCGTTTAAAGATTGCATTAAATAAGTAGAAAGGAAATTAAGTAAAAATGGCAGAACGCTTAGATTAATGAAGTAAACAACAAACTGCACTTGGTAAAGCCAGTTCTAGGTGTGCTGCTCAATCTCGTGGCAAGGAAATAAAACAAGTAAATATGTCGTTTAAAGATTGCATTAAATAAGTAGAAAGGAATTAAGTAAAAATGGCAGACAGCTTAGAACAATGAAGTAAACAACAAACTGCACTTGGTAAAGCCAGTTCTAGGTGTGCTGCTCAATGTCGTGGCAAGGAAATTAAACCAGTAAATATGTCGTTAAAAGATTGTATTAAATAAGTAGAAAGGAAATTAAGTAAAAATGGCAGACAGCTTAGAACAATTAAGTAAACAACAAACTGCACTTGGTAAAGCCAGTTCCAGGTGTGGCGCTCAATCTCGTGGCAAGAAAATAAAACAAGTAAATATGTCATTTAAGATTGCCTTAAATAAGTAGAAAGGAAATTAAGTAAAAATGGCAGACAGCATGGAACAATGAAGTAAACAACAAACTGCACTTGGTAAAGCCAGTTCTAGGTGTGCTGCTCAATCTCGTGGCAAGGAAATAAAACAAGTAAATATGTCGTTTAAAGATTGCAATAAATAAGTAGAAAGGAAATTAAGTAAAAATGGCAGACAGCTTAGAACAATGAAGTAAACAACAAACTGCACTTGGTAAAGCCAGTTCTAGGTGTGCTGCTCAATCTCGTGGCAAGGAAATAAAACAAGTAAATATGTCGTTTAAAGATTGCATTAAATAAGTAGAAAGGAAATTAAGTAAAAATGGCAAACAGCTTAGAACAATGAAGTAAACAACAATCCGCACTTGGTAAAGCCAGTTCTAGGTGTGCTGCTCAATCTCGTGGCAAGGAAATAAAACAAGCAAATATGTCGTTAAAAGATTGCATTAAATAAGTAGAAAGGAAATTAAGTAAAAATGGCAGACAGCTTGGAACAATGAAGTAAACATCAAACTGCACTTGGTAAAGCCAGTTCTAGGTGTGCTGCTCAATCTCGTGGCAAGGAAATAAAACAAGTAAATATGTCGTTTAAAGATTGCATTAGGTAGGTAGAAAGGAAATTAAGTAAAAATGGCAGACAGCTTAGAACAATGAAGTAAACAACAAACTGCACTTGGTAAAGCCAGTTCTAGGTGTGGTGCTCAATCTCGTGGCAAGGAAATAAAACAAGAAATATGTCAGTTAAAAATTGCATTAAATAATTAGAAAGGAAATTAAGTAAAAATGGCAGACAGCTTGGAACAATGAAGTAAACAACAAACTGCACTAGGTAAAGCCAGTTCTAGATGTGCTGCTCAATCTCGTGGCAAGGAAATAAAACAAGTAAATATGTCGTTTAAAGATTGCATTAAATAAGTAGAAAGAAAATTAAGTAAAAATGGCAGACTGCTTAGAACAATGAAGTAAACAACAAACTGCACTTGGTAAAGCCAGTTCTAGGTGTGCTGCTCAATCTCATGGCAAGGACATAAAACAAGTAAATATGTCGTTTAAAGATTGCATTAAGTAAGTAGAAAGGAAATTATAAAAATAGCAGACAGCTTAGAACAATGAAATAAACAACAAACTGCACTTGGTAAACCAGTTTTAGGTGTGGTGCTCAATCTCATGGCAAGGAAATAAAACAAGCAAATATGTCGTTAAAAGATTGCAATAAATAAGTAGAAAGGAAATTAAGTAAAAATGGCAGACAGCTTAGAACAATGAAGTAAACAACAAACTGCACTTGGTAAAGCCAGTTCCAGGTGTGGCGCTCAATCTCGTGGCAAGGAAATAAAACAAGTAAATATGTCGTTTAAAGATTGCCCTAAATAAGTAGAAAGGAAATTGAGTAAAGATGGCAGACAGCTTGGAACAATGAAGTAAACAACAAACTGCACTTGTAAAGCCAGTTCTAGGTGTGCTGCTCAATCTCGTGGCAAGGAAATAAAACAAGTAAATATGTCGTTTAAAGATTGCATTAAATAAGTAGAAAGGAAATTAAGTAAAAATGGCAGACAGCTTGGAACAATGAAGTAAACAACAAACTGCACTTGATAAAGCCAGTTCTAGGTGTGGTGCTCAATCTCGTGGCAAGGAAATAAAAGAAGCAAATGTGTCGTTTAAAGATTGCATTAAATAAGTAAAAAGGAAATTATGTCAAAATAGCAGACAGCTTGGAACAATGAAGTAAACAACGAACTGCACTTGGGAAAGCCAGTTCTAGGTGTGCTGCTAAATCATGCGGCAAGGAAATAAAACAAGTAAATATGTCATTTTAAGATTGCATTAAATAAGTAGAAAGGAAATTAAGAAAAAATGACAAACCGCTTGGAACAATGAAGTAAACAACAAACTGCACTTGGTAAAGCCAGTTCTAGGCGTGCTGCTCAATCTCGTGGCAAGGAAATAATACAAGTAAATATGTCGTTTTAAATTGCATTAAATAAGTAGAAAGGTAATTAAGTAAAAATGGCAGACAGCGTGGAACAATGAAGTAAACAACAAACTGCGCTGGGTAAATCCAGTTCTAGGTGTGCTGCTCAATCTCGTGGCAAGGAAATAATACAAGTAAATATGTCGTTTTAAATTGCATTAAATAAGTAGAAAGGAAATTAAGTAAAAATGGCAGACAGCTTGGAACAATGAAGTAAACAACAAACTGCACTAGGTAAAGCCAGTTCTAGGTGTGCTGCTCAATCTCGTGGCAAGGAAATAATACAAGTAAATATGTCGTTTTAAATTGCATTAAATAAGTAGAAAGGTAATTAAGTAAAAATGGCAGACAGCGTGGAACAATGAAGTAAACAACAAACTGCGCTGGGTAAATCCAGTTCTAGGTGTGCTGCTCAATCTCGTGGCAAGGAAATAATACAAGTAAATATGTCGTTTTAAATTGCATTAAATAAGTAGAAAGGAAATTAAGTAAAAAGGGCAGACAGCTTGGAACAATGAAGTAAACAACAAACTGCACTTGGTAAAGCCAGTTCTAGGTGTGCTGCTCAATCTCGTGGCAAGGAAATAAAACAAGTAAATATGTCGTTTAAAGATTGCATTAAATAAGTAGAAAGGAAATTAAGTAAAAATGGCAGACAGCTTAGAACAATGAAGTAAACAACAAACTGCACTTGATAAAGCCAGTTCCAGGTGTGGCGCTCAATCTCGTGGCAAGGAAATAAAACAAGTAAATATGTCGTTTAAAGATTGCCTTAAATAAGTAGAAAGGAAATTAAGTAAAAATGGCAGACAGCTTGGAACAATGAAGTAAACAACAAACTGCACTTGGTAAAGCCAGTTCTAGGTGTGCTGCTCAATCTCGTGGCAAGCAAATAAAACAAGTAAATATGTCGTTTAAAGATTGCATTAAATAAGTAGAAAGGAAATTAAGTAAAAATGGCAGACAGCTTAGAACAATGAAGTAAACAAAAAACTGCACTTGGTAAAGCCAGTTCTAGGTGTGCTGCTCAATATCGTGGCAAGGAAATTAAACAAGTAGATATGTCGTTAAAAGATTGTATTAAATAAGTAGAAAGGAAATTAAGTAAAAATGGCAGACAGCTTAGAACAATGAAGTAAACAACAAACTGCACTTGGTAAAGCCAGTTCTAGGTGTGCTGCTCAATCTCGTGGCAGGCAAAATAAAACAAGTAAATATGTCGTTTAAAGATTGCATTAAGTAAGTAGAAAGGAAACTAAGTAAAAATGGCAGACAGCTTAGAACAATGAAGTAAACAACAAACTGCACTTGGTAAAGCCAGTTCTAGGTGTGCTGCTCAATCTCGTGGCAAGGAAATAAAACAAGTAAATATGTCGTTTAAAGATTGCATAAAATAAGTAGAAAGGAAATTAAGTAAAAATGGCAGACAGCTTAGAACAATGAAGTAAACAACAAACTGCACTTGGTAAAGCCAGTTCTAGGTGTGGTGCTCAATCTCGTGGCAAGGAAATAAAACAAGTAAATATGTCGTTTAAAGATTGCATTAAATAAGTAGAAAGGAAATTAAGTAAAAATGGCAGACAGCTTGGAACAATGAAGTAAACAACAAACTGCACTTGGTAAAGCCAGTTCTAGGTGTGCTGCAAAATCTCGTGGCAAGGAAATAAAACAAGCAAATATGTCGTTAAAAGATTGCATTAAATAAGTAGAAAGGAAATTAAGTAAAAATGGCAGACAGCTTGGAACAATGAAGTAAACAACAAACTGCACTTGGTAAAGCCAGTTCTAGGTGTGCTGCTCAATCTCGTGGCAGGGAAATAAAACAAGTAAATATGTCGTTTAAAGATTGCATTAAGTAAGTAGAAAGGAAATTAAGTAAAAATGGCAGACAGCTTAGAACAATGAAGTAAACAACAAACTGCACTTGGTAAAGCCAGTTCTAGGTGTGGTGCTCAATCTCGTGGCAAGGAAATAAAACAAGAAAATATGTCAGTTAAAAATTGCATTAAATAATTAGAAAGGAAATTAAGTAAAAATGGCAGACAGCTTGGAACAATGAAGTAAACAACAAACTTCACTAGGTAAAGCCAGTTCTAGATGTGCTGCTCAATCTCGTGGCAAGGAAATAAAACAAGTAAATATGTCGTTTAAAGATTGCATTAAATAAGTAGAAAGAAAATTAAGTAAAAATGGCAGACTGCTTAGAACAATGAAGTAAACAACAAACTGCACTTGGTAAAGCCAGTTCTAGGTGTGCTGCTCAATCTCATGGCAAGGACATAAAACAAGTAAATATGTCGTTTAAAGATTGCATTAAGTAAGTAGAAAGGAAATTATAAAAATAGCAGACAGCTTAGAACAATGAAATAAACAACAAACTGCACTTGGTAAAGCCAGTTTTAGGTGTGGTGCTCAATCTCATGGCAAGGAAATAAAACAAGTAAATATGTCGTTTAAAGATTGCATTAAATAAGTAGAAAGGAAATTAAGTAAAAATGGCAGAACGCTTAGAACAATGAAGTAAACAACAAACTGCACTTGGTAAAGCCAGTTCTAGGTGTGCTGCTCAATCTCGTGGCAAGGAAATAAAACAAGTAAATATGTCGTTTAAAGATTGCATTAAATAAGTAGAAAGGAAATTAAGTAAAAATGGCAGACAGCTTAGAACAATGAAGTAAACAACAAACTGCACTTGGTAAAGCCAGTTCTAGGTGTGCTGCTCAATGTCGTGGCAAGGAAATTAAACCAGTAAATATGTCGTTAAAAGATTGTATTAAATAAGTAGAAAGGAAATTAAGTAAAAATGGCAGACAGCTTAGAACAATTAAGTAAACAACATACTGCACTTGGTAAAGCCAGTTCCAGGTGTGGCGCTCAATCTCGTGGCAAGAAAATAAAACAAGTAAATATGTCATTTAAAGATTGCCCTAAATAAGTAGAAAGGAAATTAAGTAAAAATGGCAGACAGCATGGAACAATGAAGTAAACAACAAACTGCACTTGGTAAAGCCAGTTCTAGGTGTGCTGCTCAATCTCGTGGCAAGGAAATAAAACAAGTAAATATGTCGTTTAAAGATTGCAATAAATAAGTAGAAAGGAAATTAAGTAAAAATGGCAGACAGCTTAGAACAATGAAGTAAACAACAAACTGCACTTGGTAAAGCCAGTTCTAGGTGTGCTGCTCAATCTCGTGGCAAGGAAATAAAACAAGTAAATATGTCGTTTAAAGATTGCATTAAATAAGTAGAAAGGAAATTAAGTAAAAATGGCAAACAGCTTAGAACAATGAAGTAAACAACAATCCGCACTTGGTAAAGCCAGTTCTAGGTGTGCTGCTCAATCTCGTGGCAAGGAAATAAAACAAGCAAATATGTCGTTAAAAGATTGCATTAAATAAGTAGAAAGGAAATTAAGTAAAAATGGCAGACAGCTTGGAACAATGAAGTAAACATCAAACTGCACTTGGTAAAGCCAGTTCTAGGTGTGCTGCTCAATCTCGTGGCAAGGAAATAAAACAAGTAAATATGTCGTTTAAAGATTGCATTAGGTAGGTAGAAAGGAAATTAAGTAAAAATGGCAGACAGCTTAGAACAATGAAGTAAACAACAAACTGCACTTGGTAAAGCCAGTTCTAGGTGTGGTGCTCAATCTCGTGGCAAGGAAATAAAACAAGAAAATATGTCAGTTAAAAATTGCATTAAATAATTAGAAAGGAAATTAAGTAAAAATGGCAGACAGCTTGGAACAATGAAGTAAACAACAAACTGCACTAGGTAAAGCCAGTTCTAGATGTGCTGCTCAATCTCGTGGCAAGGAAATAAAACAAGTAAATATGTCGTTTAAAGATTGCATTAAATAAGTAGAAAGAAAATTAAGTAAAAATGGCAGACTGCTTAGAACAATGAAGTAAACAACAAACTGCACTTGGTAAAGCCAGTTCTAGGTGTGCTGCTCAATCTCATGGCAAGGACATAAAACAAGTAAATATGTCGTTTAAAGATTGCATTAAGTAAGTAGAAAGGAAATTATAAAAATAGCAGACAGCTTAGAACAATGAAATAAACAACAAACTGCACTTGGTAAACCAGTTTTAGGTGTGGTGCTCAATCTCATGGCAAGGAAATAAAACAAGCAAATATGTCGTTAAAAGATTGCAATAAATAAGTAGAAAGGAAATTAAGTAAAAATGGCAGACAGCTTAGAACAATGAAGTAAACAACAAACTGCACTTGGTAAAGCCAGTTCCAGGTGTGGCGCTCAATCTCGTGGCAAGGAAATAAAACAAGTAAATATGTCGTTTAAAGATTGCCCTAAATAAGTAGAAAGGAAATTGAGTAAAGATGGCAGACAGCTTGGAACAATGAAGTAAACAACAAACTGCACTTGGTAAAGCCAGTTCTAGGTGTGCTGCTCAATCTCGTGGCAAGGAAATAAAACAAGTAAATATGTCGTTTAAAGATTGCATTAAATAAGTAGAAAGGAAATTAAGTAAAAATGGCAGACAGCTTGGAACAATGAATTAAACAACAAACTGCACTTGATAAAGCCAGTTCTAGGTGTGGTGCTCAATCTCGTGGCAAGGAAATAAAAGAAGCAAATGTGTCGTTTAAAGATTGCATTAAATAAGTAAAAAGGAAATTATGTCAAAATAGCAGACAGCTTGGAACAATGAAGTAAACAACGAACTGCACTTGGGAAAGCCAGTTCTAGGTGTGCTGCTAAATCATGCGGCAAGGAAATAAAACAAGTAAATATGTCATTTTAAGATTGCATTAAATAAGTAGAAAGGAAATTAAGAAAAAATGACAAACCGCTTGGAACAATGAAGTAAACAACAAACTGCACTTGGTAAAGCCAGTTCTAGGCGTGCTGCTCAATCTCGTGGCAAGGAAATAATACAAGTAAATATGTCGTTTTAAATTGCATTAAATAAGTAGAAAGGTAATTAAGTAAAAATGGCAGACAGCGTGGAACAATGAAGTAAACAACAAACTGCGCTGGGTAAATCCAGTTCTAGGTGTGCTGCTCAATCTCGTGGCAAGGAAATAATACAAGTAAATATGTCGTTTTAAATTGCATTAAATAAGTAGAAAGGAAATTAAGTAAAAAGGGCAGACAGCTTGGAACAATGAAGTAAACAACAAACTGCACTTGGTAAAGCCAGTTCTAGGTGTGCTGCTCAATCTCGTGGCAAGGAAATAAAACAAGTAAATATGTCGTTTAAAGATTGCATTAAATAAGTAGAAAGGAAATTAAGTAAAAATGGCAGACAGCTTAGAACAATGAAGTAAACAACAAACTGCACTTGTTAAAGCCAGTTCCAGGTGTGGCGCTCAATCTCGTGGCAAGGAAATAAAACAAGTAAATATGTCGTTTAAAGATTGCCTTAAATAAGTAGAAAGGAAATTAAGTAAAAATGGCAGACAGCTTGGAACAATGAAGTAAACAACAAACTGCACTTGGTAAAGCCAGTTCTAGGTGTGCTGCTCAATCTCGTGGCAAGCAAATAAAACAAGTAAATATGTCGTTTAAAGATTGCATTAAATAAGTAGAAAGGAAATTAAGTAAAAATGGCAGACAGCTTAGAACAATGAAGTAAACAAAAAACTGCACTTGGTAAAGCCAGTTCTAGGTGTGCTGCTCAATATCGTGGCAAGAAAATTAAACAAGTAGATATGTCGTTAAAAGATTGTATTAAATAAGTAGAAAGGAAATTAAGTAAAAATGGCAGACAGCTTAGAACAATGAAGTAAACAACAAACTGCACTTGGTAAAGCCAGTTCTAGGTGTGCTGCTCAATCTCGTGGCAGGGAAATAAAACAAGTAAATATGTCGTTTAAAGATTGCATTAAGTAAGTAGAAAGGAAACTAAGTAAAAATGGCAGACAGCTTAGAACAATGAAGTAAACAACAAACTGCACTTGGTAAAGCCAGTTCTAGGTGTGCTGCTCAATCTCGTGGCAAGGAAATAAAACAAGTAAATATGTCGTTTAAAGATTGCATAAAATAAGTAGAAAGGAAATTAAGTAAAAATGGCAGACAGCTTAGAACAATGAAGTAAACAACAAACTGCACTTGGTAAAGCCAGTTCTAGGTGTGGTGCTCAATCTCGTGGCAAGGAAATAAAACAAGTAAATATGTCGTTTAAAGATTGCATTAAATAAGTAGAAAGGAAATTAAGTAAAAATGGCAGACAGCTTGGAACAATGAAGTAAACAACAAACTGCACTTGGTAAAGCCAGTTCTAGGTGTGCTGCAAAATCTCGTGGCAAGGAAATAAAACAAGCAAATATGTCGTTAAAAGATTGCATTAAATAAGTAGAAAGGAAATTAAGTAAAAATGGCAGACAGCTTGGAACAATGAAGTAAACAACAAACTGCACTTGGTAAAGCCAGTTCTAGGTGTGCTGCTCAATCTCGTGGCAAGGAAATAAAACAAGTAAATATGTCGTTTAAAGATTGCATTAAGTAAGTAGAAAGGAAATTAAGTAAAAATGGCAGACAGCTTAGAACAATGAAGTAAACAACAAACTGCACTTGGTAAAGCCAGTTCTAGGTGTGGTGCTCAATCTCGTGGCAAGGAAATAAAACAAGAAAATATGTCAGTTAAAAATTGCATTAAATAATTAGAAAGGAAATTAAGTAAAAATGGCAGACAGCTTGGAACAATGAAGTAAACAACAAACTGCACTAGGTAAAGCCAGTTCTAGATGTGCTGCTCAATCTCGTGGCAAGGAAATAAAACAAGTAAATATGTCGTTTAAAGATTGCATTAAATAAGTAGAAAGAAAATTAAGTAAAAATGGCAGACTGCTTAGAACAATGAAGTAAACAACAAACTGCACTTGGTAAAGCCAGTTCTAGGTGTGCTGCTCAATCTCATGGCAAGGACATAAAACAAGTAAATATGTCGTTTAAAGATTGCATTAAGTAAGTAGAAAGGAAATTATAAAAATAGCAGACAGCTTAGAACAATGAAATAAACAACAAACTGCACTTGGTAAAGCCAGTTTTAGGTGTGGTGCTCAATCTCATGGCAAGGAAATAAAACAAGTAAATATGTCGTTTAAAGATTGCATTAAATAAGTAGAAAGGAAATTAAGTAAAAATGGCAGAACGCTTAGAACAATGAAGTAAACAACAAACTGCACTTGGTAAAGCCAGTTCTAGGTGTGCTGCTCAATCTCGTGGCAAGGAAATAAAACAAGTAAATATGTCGTTTAAAGATTGCATTAAATAAGTAGAAAGGAAATTAAGTAAAAATGGCAGACAGCTTAGAACAATGAAGTAAACAACAAACTGCACTTGGTAAAGCCAGTTCTAGGTGTGCTGCTCAATGTCGTGGCAAGGAAATTAAACCAGTAAATATGTCGTTAAAAGATTGTATTAAATAAGTAGAAAGGAAATTAAGTAAAAATGGCAGACAGCTTAGAACAATTAAGTAAACAACAAACTGCACTTGGTAAAGCCAGTTCCAGGTGTGGCGCTCAATCTCGTGGCAAGAAAATAAAACAAGTAAATATGTCATTTAAAGATTGCCTTAAATAAGTAGAAAGGAAATTAAGTAAAAATGGCAGACAGCATGGAACAATGAAGTAAACAACAAACTGCACTTGGTAAAGCCAGTTCTAGGTGTGCTGCTCAATCTCGTGGCAAGGAAATAAAACAAGTAAATATGTCGTTTAAAGATTGCAATAAATAAGTAGAAAGGAAATTAAGTAAAAATGGCAGACAGCTTAGAACAATGAAGTAAACAACAAACTGCACTTGGTAAAGCCAGTTCTAGGTGTGCTGCTCAATCTCGTGGCAAGGAAATAAAACAAGTAAATATGTCGTTTAAAGATTGCATTAAATAAGTAGAAAGGAAATTAAGTAAAAATGGCAAACAGCTTAGAACAATGAAGTAAACAACAATCCGCACTTGGTAAAGCCAGTTCTAGGTGTGCTGCTCAATCTCGTGGCAAGGAAATAAAACAAGCAAATATGTCGTTAAAAGATTGCATTAAATAAGTAGAAAGGAAATTAAGTAAAAATGGCAGACAGCTTGGAACAATGAAGTAAACATCAAACTGCACTTGGTAAAGCCAGTTCTAGGTGTGCTGCTCAATCTCGTGGCAAGGAAATAAAACAAGTAAATATGTCGTTTAAAGATTGCATTAGGTAGGTAGAAAGGAAATTAAGTAAAAATGGCAGACAGCTTAGAACAATGAAGTAAACAACAAACTGCACTTGGTAAAGCCAGTTCTAGGTGTGGTGCTCAATCTCGTGGCAAGGAAATAAAACAAGAAAATATGTCAGTTAAAAATTGCATTAAATAATTAGAAAGGAAATTATGTAAAAATGGCAGACAGCTTGGAACAATGAAGTAAACAACAAACTGCACTAGGTAAAGCCAGTTCTAGATGTGCTGCTCAATCTCGTGGCAAGGAAATAAAACAAGTAAATATGTCGTTTAAAGATTGCATTAAATAAGTAGAAAGAAAATTAAGTAAAAATGGCAGACTGCTTAGAACAATGAAGTAAACAACAAACTGCACTTGGTAAAGCCAGTTCTAGGTGTGCTGCTCAATCTCATGGCAAGGACATAAAACAAGTAAATATGTCGTTTAAAGATTGCATTAAGTAAGTAGAAAGGAAATTATAAAAATAGCAGACAGCTTAGAACAATGAAATAAACAACAAACTGCACTTGGTAAACCAGTTTTAGGTGTGGTGCTCAATCTCATGGCAAGGAAATAAAACAAGCAAATATGTCGTTAAAAGATTGCAATAAATAAGTAGAAAGGAAATTAAGTAAAAATGGCAGACAGCTTAGAACAATGAAGTAAACAACAAACTGCACTTGGTAAAGCCAGTTCCAGGTGTGGCGCTCAATCTCGTGGCAAGGAAATAAAACAAGTAAATATGTCGTTTAAAGATTGCCCTAAATAAGTAGAAAGGAAATTGAGTAAAGATGGCAGACAGCTTGGAACAATGAAATAAACAACAAACTGCACTTGGTAAAGCCAGTTCTAGGTGTGCTGCTCAATCTCGTGGCAAGGAAATAAAACAAGTAAATATGTCGTTTAAAGATTGCATTAAATAAGTAGAAAGGAAATTAAGTAAAAATGGCAGACAGCTTGGAACAATGAAGTAAACAACAAACTGCACTTGATAAAGCCAGTTCTAGGTGTGGTGCTCAATCTCGTGGCAAGGAAATAAAAGAAGCAAATGTGTCGTTTAAAGATTGCATTAAATAAGTAAAAAGGAAATTATGTCAAAATAGCAGACAGCTTGGAACAATGAAGTAAACAACGAACTGCACTTGGGAAAGCCAGTTCTAGGTGTTCTGCTAAATCATGCGGCAAGGAAATAAAACAAGTAAATATGTCATTTTAAGATTGCATTAAATAAGTAGAAAGGAAATTAAGAAAAAATGACAAACCGCTTGGAACAATGAAGTAAACAACAAACTGCACTTGGTAAAGCCAGTTCTAGGCGTGCTGCTCAATCTCGTGGCAAGGAAATAATACAAGTAAATATGTCTTTTTAAATTGCATTAAATAAGTAGAAAGGTAATTAAGTAAAAATGGCAGACAGCGTGGAACAATGAAGTAAACAACAAACTGCGCTGGGTAAATCCAGTTCTAGGTGTGCTGCTCTATCTCGTGGCAAGGAAATAATACAAGTAAATATGTCGTTTTAAATTGCATTAAATAAGTAGAAAGGAAATTAAGTAAAAAGGGCAGACAGCTTGGAACAATGAAGTAAACAACAAACTGCACTTGGTAAAGCCAGTTCTAGGTGTGCTGCTCAATCTCGTGGCAAGGAAATAAAACAAGTAAATATGTCGTTTAAAGATTGCATTAAATAAGTAGAAAGGAAATTAAGTAAAAATGGCAGACAGCTTAGAACAATGAAGTAAACAACAAACTTAACTTGGTAAAGCCAGTTCCAGGTGTGGCGCTCAATCTCGTGGCAAGGAAATAAAACAAGTAAATATGTCGTTTAAAGATTGCCTTAAATAAGTAGAAAGGAAATTAAGTAAAAATGGCAGACAGCTTAGAACAATGAAGTAAACAAAAAACTGCACTTGGTAAAGCCAGTTCTAGGTGTGCTGCTCAATATCGTGGCAAGGAAATTAAACAAGTAGATATGTCGTTAAAAGATTGTATTAAATAAGTAGAAAGGAAATTAAGTAAAAATGGCAGACAGCTTAGAACAATGAAGTAAACAACAAACTGCACTTGGTAAAGCCAGTTCTAGGTGTGCTGCTCAATCTCGAGGCAAGGAAATAAAACAAGTAAATATGTCATTTAAAAATTGCATTAAATAAGTAGAAAGGAAATTAAGTAAAAATGGCAGACAGCTTGGAACAATGAAGTAAACAACAAACTGCACTTGGTAAAGCCAGTTCTAGGTGTGCTGCTCAATCTCGAGGCAAGGAAATAAAACAAGTAAATATGTCGTTTAATGATTGCATTAAGTAAGTAGAAAGGAAATTAAGTAAAAATGGCAGACAGCTTGGAACAATGAAGTAAACAACAAACTGCACTTGGTAAAGCCAGTTCTAGGTGTGCTGCTCAATCTCGTGGCAAGCAAATAAAACAAGTAAATATGTCGTTTAAAGATTGCATTAAATAAGTAGAAAGGAAATTAAGTAAAAATGGCAGACAGCTTAGAACAATGAAGTAAACAAAAAACTGCACTTGGTAAAGCCAGTTCTAGGTGTGCTGCTCAATATCGTGGCAAGGAAATTAAACAAGTAGATATGTCGTTAAAAGATTGTATTAAATAAGTAGAAAGGAAATTAAGTAAAAATGGCAGACAGCTTAGAACAATGAAGTAAACAACAAACTGCACTTGGTAAAGCCAGTTCTAGGTGTGCTGCTCAATCTCGTGGCAGGGAAATAAAACAAGTAAATATGTCGTTTAAAGATTGCATTAAGTAAGTAGAAAGGAAACTAAGTAAAAATGGCAGACAGCTTAGAACAATGAAGTAAACAACAAACTGCACTTGGTAAAGCCAGTTCTAGGTGTGCTGCTCAATCTCGTGGCAAGGAAATAAAACAAGTAAATATGTCGTTTAAAGATTGCATAAAATAAGTAGAAAGGAAATTAAGTAAAAATGGCAGACAGCTTAGAACAATGAAGTAAACAACAAACTGCACTTGGTAAAGCCAGTTCTAGGTGTGGTGCTCAATCTCGTGGCAAGGAAATAAAACAAGTAAATATGTCGTTTAAAGATTGCATTAAATAAGTAGAAAGGAAATTAAGTAAAAATGGCAGACAGCTTGGAACAATGAAGTAAACAACAAACTGCACTTGGTAAAGCCAGTTCTAGGTGTGCTGCAAAATCTCGTGGCAAGGAAATAAAACAAGCAAATATGTCGTTAAAAGATTGCATTAAATAAGTAGAAAGGAAATTAAGTAAAAATGGCAGACAGCTTGGAACAATGAAGTAAACAACAAACTGCACTTGGTAAAGCCAGTTCTAGGTGTGCTGCTCAATCTCGTGGCAAGGAAATAAAACAAGTAAATATGTCGTTTAAAGATTGCATTAAGTAAGTAGAAAGGAAATTAAGTAAAAATGGCAGACAGCTTAGAACAATGAAGTAAACAACAAACTGCACTTGGTAAAGCCAGTTCTAGGTGTGGTGCTCAATCTCGTGGCAAGGAAATAAAACAAGAAAATATGTCAGTTAAAAATTGCATTAAATAATTAGAAAGGAAATTAAGTAAAAATGGCAGACAGCTTGGAACAATGAAGTAAACAACAAACTGCACTAGGTAAAGCCAGTTCTAGATGTGCTGCTCAATCTCGTGGCAAGGAAATAAAACAAGTAAATATGTCGTTTAAAGATTGCATTAAATAAGTAGAAAGAAAATTAAGTAAAAATGGCAGACTGCTTAGAACAATGAAGTAAACAACAAACTGCACTTGGTAAAGCCAGTTCTAGGTGTGCTGCTCAATCTCATGGCAAGGACATAAAACAAGTAAATATGTCGTTTAAAGATTGCATTAAGTAAGTAGAAAGGAAATTATAAAAATAGCAGACAGCTTAGAACAATGAAATAAACAACAAACTGCACTTGGTAAAGCCAGTTTTAGGTGTGGTGCTCAATCTCATGGCAAGGAAATAAAACAAGCAAATATGTCGTTAAAAGATTGCATTAAATAAGTAGAAAGAAAATTAAGTAAAAATGGAGACAGCTTAGAACAATGAAGTAAACAACAAACTGCACTTGGTAAAGCCAGTTCCAGGTGTGGCGCTCAATCTCGTGGCAAGGAAATAAAACAAGTAAATATGTCGTTTAAAGATTGCCTTAAATAAGTAGAAAGGAAATTGAGTAAAAATGGCAGACAGCTTGGAAATATGAAGTAAACAACAAACTGCACTTGGTAAAGCCAGTTCTAGGTGTGCTGCTTAATCTCGTGGCAAGGAAATAAAACAAGTAAATATGTCGTTTAAAGATTGCATTAAATAAGTAGAAAGGAAATTAAGTAAAAATGGCAGACAGCTTAGAACAATGAAGTAAACAACAAACTGCACTTGGTAAAGCCAGTTCTAGGTGTAGTGCTCAATCTCGTGGCAAGGAAATAAAACAAGTAAATATGTCGTTTAAAGATTGCATTAAATAAGTAGAAAGGAAATTAAGTAAAAATGGCAGGACGCTTAGAACAATGAAGTAAACAACAAACTGCACTTGGTAAAGCCAGTTCTAGGTGTGCTGCTCAATCTCGTGGCAAGGAAATAAAACAAGTAAATATGTCGTTTAAAGATTGCAATAAATAAGTAGAAAGGAAATTAAGTAAAAATGGCAGACAGCTTAGAACAATGAAGTAAACAACAAACTGCACTTGGTAAAGCCAGTTCTAGGTGTGCTGCTCAATGTCGTGGCAAGGAAATTAAACCAGTAAATATGTCGTTAAAAGATTGTAATAAATAAGTAGAAAGGAAATTAAGTAAAAATGGCAGACAGCTTAGAACAATTAAGTAAACAACAAACTGCACTTGGTAAAGCCAGTTCTGGGTGTGCTGCTCAATCTCGTGGCAGGGAAATAAAACAAGTAAATATGTCGTTTAAAGATTGCATTAAGTAAGTAGAAAGGAAACTAAGTAAAAATGGCAGACAGCTTAGAACAATGAAGTAAACAACAAACTGCACTTGGTAAAGCCAGGTCTAGGTGTGCTGCTCAATCTCGTGGCAAGGAAATAAAACAAGTAAATATGTCGTTTAAAGATTGCAATAAATAAGTAGAAAGGAAATTAAGTAAAAATGGCAGACAGCTTAGAACAATGAAGTAAACAACAAACTGCACTTGGTAAAGCCAGTTCCAGGTGTGGCGCTCAATCTCGTGGCAAGAAAATAAAACAAGTAAATATGTCATTTAAAGATTGCCTTAAATAAGTAGAAAGGAAATTAAGTAAAAATGGCAGACAGCATGGAACAATGAAGTAAACAACAAACTGCACTTGGTAAAGCCAGTTCTAGGTGTGCTGCTCAATCTCGTGGCAAGGAAATAAAACAAGTAAATATGTCGTTTAAAGATTGCATAAATAAGTAGAAAGGAAATTAAGTAAAAATGGCAGACAGCTAAGAACAATGAAGTAAACAACAAACTGCACTTGGGAAAGCCAGTTCTAGGTGTGCTGCTAAATCATGCGGCAAGGAAATGAAACAAGTAAATATGTCATTTTAAGATTGCATTAAATAAGTAGAAAGGAAATTAAGGAAAAATGACAAACCGCTTGGAACAATGAAGTAAACAACAAACTGCACTTGGTAAAGCCAGTTCTAGGTGTGCTGCTCAATCTCATGGCAAGGACATAAAACAAGTAAATATGTCGTTTAAAGATTGCATTAAGTAAGTAGAAAGGAAATTAGGTAAAAATGGCAGACAGCTTAGAACAATGAAGTAAACAACAAACTGCACTTGGTAAAGCCAGTTCTAGGTGTAGTGCTCAATCTCGTGGCAAGGAAATAAAACAAGTAAATATGTCGTTTAAAGATTGCATTAAATAAGTAGAAAGGAAATTAAGTAAAAATGGCAGACAGCTTAGAACAATGAAGTAAACAACAAACTGCACTTGGTAAAGCCAGTTCTAGGTGTGCTGCTCAATGTCGTGGCAAGGAAATTAAACCCGTAAATATGTCGTTAAAAGATTGTATTAAATAAGTAGAAAGGAAACTAAGTAAAAATGGCAGACAGCTTAGAACAATTAAGTAAACAACAAACTGCACTTGGTAAAGCCAGTTCTGGGTGTGCTGCTCAATCTCGTGGCAGGGAAATAAAACAAGTAAATATGTCGTTTAAAGATTGCATTAAGTAAGTAGAAAGGAAACTAAGTAAAAATGGCAGACAGCTTAGAACAATGAAGTAAACAACAAACTGCACTTGGTAAAGCCAGTTCTAGGTGTGCTGCTCAATCTCGTGGCAAGGAAATAAAACAAGTAAATATGTCGTTTAAAGATTGCATTAAATAAGTAGAAAGGAAATTAAGTAAAAATGGCAGACAGCTTAGAACAATGAAGTAAACAACAAACTGCACTTGGTAAAGCCAGTTCCAGGTGTGGCGCTCAATCTCGTGGCAAGAAAATAAAACAAGTAAATATGTCATTTAAAGATTGCCTTAAATAAGTAGAAAGGAAATTAAGTAAAAATGGCAGACAGCATGGAACAATGAAGTAAACAACAAACTGCACTTGGTAAAGCCAGTTCTAGGTGTGCTGCTCAATCTCGTGGCAAGGAAATAAAACAAGTAAATATGTCGTTTAAAGATTGCATTAAATAAGTAGAAAGGAAATTAAGTAAAAATGGCAGACAGCTAAGAACAATGAAGTAAACAACAAACTGCACTTGGGAAAGCCAGTTCTAGGTGTGCTGCTAAATCATGCGGCAAGGAAATAAAACAAGTAAATATGTCGTTTAAAGATTGCATTAAATAAGTAGAAAGGAAATTAAGTAAAAATGGCAGACAGCTTAGAACAATGAAGTAAACAACAAACTGCACTTGGTAAAGCCAGTTCTAGGTGTAGTGCTCAATCTCGTGGCAAGGAAATAAAACAAGTAAATATGTCGTTTAAAGATTGCATTAAATAAGTAGAAAGGAAATTAAGTAAAAATGGCAGGACGCTTAGAACAATGAAGTAAACAACAAACTGCACTTGGTAAAGCCAGTTCTAGGTGTGCTGCTCAATCTCGTGGCAAGGAAATAAAACAAGTAAATATGTCGTTTAAAGATTGCATTAAATAAGTAGAAAGGAAATTAAGTAAAAATGGCAGACAGCTTAGAACAATGAAGTAAACAACAAACTGCACTTGGTAAAGCCAGTTCTAGGTGTGCTGCTCAATGTCGTGGCAAGGAAATTAAACCAGTAAATATGTCGTTAAAAGATTGTAATAAATAAGTAGAAAGGAAATTAAGTAAAAATGGCAGACAGCTTAGAACAATTAAGTAAACAACAAACTGCACTTGGTAAAGCCAGTTCTGGGTGTGCTGCTCAATCTCGTGGCAGGGAAATAAAACAAGTAAATATGTCGTTTAAAGATTGCATTAAGTAAGTAGAAAGGAAACTAAGTAAAAATGGCAGACAGCTTAGAACAATGAAGTAAACAACAAACTGCACTTGGTAAAGCCAGGTCTAGGTGTGCTGCTCAATCTCGTGGCAAGGAAATAAAACAAGTAAATATGTCGTTTAAAGATTGCAATAAATAAGTAGAAAGGAAATTAAGTAAAAATGGCAGACAGCTTAGAACAATGAAGTAAACAACAAACTGCACTTGGTAAAGCCAGTTCCAGGTGTGGCGCTCAATCTCGTGGCAAGAAAATAAAACAAGTAAATATGTCATTTAAAGATTGCCTTAAATAAGTAGAAAGGAAATTAAGTAAAAATGGCAGACAGCATGGAACAATGAAGTAAACAACAAACTGCACTTGGTAAAGCCAGTTCTAGGTGTGCTGCTCAATCTCGTGGCAAGGAAATAAAACAAGTAAATATGTCGTTTAAAGATTGCATAAATAAGTAGAAAGGAAATTAAGTAAAAATGGCAGACAGCTAAGAACAATGAAGTAAACAACAAACTGCACTTGGGAAAGCCAGTTCTAGGTGTGCTGCTAAATCATGCGGCAAGGAAATAAAACAAGTAAATATGTCATTTTAAGATTGCATTAAATAAGTAGAAAGGAAATTAAGGAAAAATGACAAACCGCTTGGAACAATGAAGTAAACAACAAACTGCACTTGGTAAAGCCAGTTCTAGGTGTGCTGCTCAATCTCATGGCAAGGACATAAAACAAGTAAATATGTCGTTTAAAGATTGCATTAATAAGTAGAAAGGAAATTAAGTAAAAATGGCAGACAGCTTGGAACAATGAAGTAAACAACAAACTGCACTTGATAAAGCCAGTTCTAGGTGTGGTGCTCAATCTCGTGGCAAGGAAATAAAACAAGTAAATATGTCGTTTAAAGATTGCCTTAAATAAGTAGAAAGGAAATTGAGTAAAAATGGCAGACAGCTTGGAAATATGAAGTAAACAACAAACTGCACTTGGTAAAGCCAGTTCTAGGTGTGCTGCTTAATCTCGTGGCAAGGAAATAAAACAAGTAAATATGTCGTTTAAAGATTGCATTAAATAAGTAGAAAGGAAATTAAGTAAAAATGGCAGACAGCTTAGAACAATGAAGTAAACAACAAACTGCACTTGGTAAAGCCAGTTCTAGGTGTAGTGCTCAATCTCGTGGCAAGGAAATAAAACAAGTAAATATGTCGTTTAAAGATTGCATTAAATAAGTAGAAAGGAAATTAAGTAAAAATGGCAGGACGCTTAGAACAATGAAGTAAACAACAAACTGCACTTGGTAAAGCCAGTTCTAGGTGTGCTGCTCAATCTCGTGGCAAGGAAATAAAACAAGTAAATATGTCGTTTAAAGATTGCATTAAATAAGTAGAAAGGAAATTAAGTAAAAATGGCAGACAGCTTAGAACAATGAAGTAAACAACAAACTGCACTTGGTAAAGCCAGTTCAAGGTGTGCTGCTCAATGTCGTGGCAAGGAAATTAAACCAGTAAATATGTCGTTAAAAGATTGTAATAAATAAGTAGAAAGGAAATTAAGTAAAAATGGCAGACAGCTTAGAACAATTAAGTAAACAACAAACTGCACTTGGTAAAGCCAGTTCTGGGTGTGCTGCTCAATCTCGTGGCAGGGAAATAAAACAAGTAAATATGTCGTTTAAAGATTGCATTAAGTAAGTAGAAAGGAAACTAAGTAAAAATGGCAGACAGCTTAGAACAATGAAGTAAACAACAAACTGCACTTGGTAAAGCCAGGTCTAGGTGTGCTGCTCAATCTCGTGGCAAGGAAATAAAACAAGTAAATATGTCGTTTAAAGATTGCAATAAATAAGTAGAAAGGAAATTAAGTAAAAATGGCAGACAGCTTAGAACAATGAAGTAAACAACAAACTGCACTTGGTAAAGCCAGTTCCAGGTGTGGCGCTCAATCTCGTGGCAAGAAAATAAAACAAGTAAATATGTCATTTAAAGATTGCCTTAAATAAGTAGAAAGGAAATTAAGTAAAAATGGCAGACAGCATGGAACAATGAAGTAAACAACAAACTGCACTTGGTAAAGCCAGTTCTAGGTGTGCTGCTCAATCTCGTGGCAAGGAAATAAAACAAGTAAATATGTCGTTTAAAGATTGCATAAATAAGTAGAAAGGAAATTAAGTAAAAATGGCAGACAGCTAAGAACAATGAAGTAAACAACAAACTGCACTTGGGAAAGCCAGTTCTAGGTGTGCTGCTAAATCATGCGGCAAGGAAATAAAACAAGTAAATATGTCATTTTAAGATTGCATTAAATAAGTAGAAAGGAAATTAAGGAAAAATGACAAACCGCTTGGAACAATGAAGTAAACAACAAACTGCACGTGGTAAAGCCAGTTCTAGGTGTGCTGCTCAATCTCATGGCAAGGACATAAAACAAGTAAATATGTCGTTTAAAGATTGCATTAAGTAAGTAGAAAGGAAATTAGGTAAAAATGGCAGACAGCTTAGAACAATGAAGTAAACAACAAACTGCACTTGGTAAAGCCAGTTCTAGGTGTAGTGCTCAATCTCGTGGCAAGGAAATAAAACAAGTAAATATGTCGTTTAAAGATTGCATTAAATAAGTAGAAAGGAAATTAGGTAAAAATGGCAGACAGCTTAGAACAATGAAGTAAACAACAAACTGCACTTGGTAAAGCCAGTTCTAGGTGTGCTGCTCAATGTCGTGGCAAGGAAATTAAACCCGTAAATATGTCGTTAAAAGATTGTATTAAATAAGTAGAAAGGAAACTAAGTAAAAATGGCAGACAGCTTAGAACAATTAAGTAAACAACAAACTGCACTTGGTAAAGCCAGTTCTGGGTGTGCTGCTCAATCTCGTGGCAGGGAAATAAAACAAGTAAATATGTCGTTTAAAGATTGCATTAAGTAAGTAGAAAGGAAACTAAGTAAAAATGGCAGACAGCTTAGAACAATGAAGTAAACAACAAACTGCACTTGGTAAAGCCAGTTCTAGGTGTGCTGCTCAATCTCGTGGCAAGGAAATAAAACAAGTAAATATGTCGTTTAAAGATTGCATTAAATAAGTAGAAAGGAAATTAAGTAAAAATGGCAGACAGCTTAGAACAATGAAGTAAACAACAAACTGCACTTGGTAAAGCCAGTTCCAGGTGTGGCGCTCAATCTCGTGGCAAGAAAATAAAACAAGTAAATATGTCATTTAAAGATTGCCTTAAATAAGTAGAAAGGAAATTAAGTAAAAATGGCAGACAGCATGGAACAATGAAGTAAACAACAAACTGCACTTGGTAAAGCCAGTTCTAGGTGTGCTGCTCAATCTCGTGGCAAGGAAATAAAACAAGTAAATATGTCGTTTAAAGATTGCATTAAATAAGTAGAAAGGAAATTAAGTAAAAATGGCAGACAGCTAAGAACAATGAAGTAAACAACAAACTGCACTTGGGAAAGCCAGTTCTAGGTGTGCTGCTAAATCATGCGGCAAGGAAATAAAACAAGTAAATATGTCATTTTAAGATTGCATTAAATAAGTAGAAAGGAAATTAAGGAAAAATGACAAACCGCTTGGAACAATGAAGTAAACAACAAACTGCACTTGGTAAAGCCAGTTCTAGGCGTGCAGCTCAATCTCGTGGCAAGGAAATAATACAACTAAATATGACGTTTTAAATTGCATTAAATAAGTGGAAAGGAAATTAAGTAAAAATGGCAGACAGCGTGGAACAATGAAGTAAACAACAAACAGCGCTGGGTAAATCCAGTTCTAGGTGTGCTGCTCAATCTCGTGGCAAGGAAATAATACAAGTAAATATGTCGTTTTAAATTGCATTAAATAAGTAGAAAGGAAATTAAGTAAAAAGGGCAGACAGCTTGGAACAATGAAGTAAACAACAAACTGCACTCGGTAAATCTAGTTCTAGGTGTGCTGCTCAATCTCGTGGCAAGGAAATAATACAAGTAAATATGTCGTTTTAAATTGCATTAAATAAGTAGAAAGGAAATTAAGTAAAAATTGCAGACAGCGTGGAACAATGAAGTAAACAACAAATTACACTGGGTAAATCCAGTTCTAGGTGCGCTGCTCAATCTCGTGGCAAGGAAATAATACAAGTAAATATGTCGTTTTAAATTGCATTAAATAAGTAGAAAGGAAATTAAGTAGAGAGAGCAGACAGCTTGGTACAATGGAGTAAACAACAAACTGCACTGGGTAAATCCAGTTCTAGGTGTGCTGCTCAATCTCGTGGCAAGGAAATAATACAAGTAAATATGTTGTTTTAAATTGCATTAAACAAGTACAAAGGAAATTAAGTAAAAAGGGCAGACAGCTTGGAACAATGAAGTAAACAACAAACTGCACTCTGTAAATCCAGTTCTAGGTGTGCTGCTCAATCTCGTGGCAAGGAAATAATACAAGTAAATATGTTGTTTTAAATTGCATTAAATAAGTAGAAAGGAAATTAAGTAAAAATTGCAGACAGTGTGGAACAATGAAGTAAACAACAAATTACACTGGGTAAATCCAGTTCTATGTGTGCTGCTCAATCTCATGGCAAGGAAATAATACAAGTAAATATGTCGTTTTAAATTGCATTAAATAAGTAGAAAGGAAATTAAGTAAAAATTGCAGACAGCGTGGAACAATGAAGTAAACAACAAATTACACTTGGTAAATCCAGTTCTAGGTGTGCTGCTCAATCTCGTGGCAAGGAAATAATACAAGTAAATATGTCGTTTTAAATTGCATTAAATAAGTAGAAAGGAAATTAAGTAAAAATGGCAGACAGCGTGGAACAATGAATTAAACAACAAACTGCACTGGGTTAATCCAGTTCTAGGTGTGCTGCTCAATCTCGTGGCAAGGAAATAATACAAGTAAATATGTCGTTTTAAATTGCATTAAATAAGTAGAAAGGAAATTAAGTAAAAATTGCAGACAGCGTGGAACAATGAAGTAAACAACAAATTACACTGGGTAAATCCAGTTCTATGTGTGCTGCTCAATCTCGTGGCAAGGAAATAATACAAGTAAATATGTCGTTTTAAATTGCATTAAATAAGTAGAAAGGAAATTAAGTAAAAAGGGCAGACAGCTTGGAACAATGAAGTAAACAACAAACTGCACTTGGTAAAGCCAGTTCTATGTGTGCTGCTCAATCTCATGGCAAGAAAATAAAACAAGTAAATATGTCGTTTAAAGATTGCATTAAGTAAGTAGAAAGGAAATTAAGTAAAAATGGCAGACAGCTTAGAACAATGAAGTAAACAACAAACTGCACTTGGTAAAGCCAGTTCTAGGTGTGGTGCTCAATCTCATGGCAAGGAAATAAAACAAGTAAATATGTCGTTTAAAGATTGCATTAAGTAAGTAGAAAGGAAATTAAGTAAAAATGGCAGACAGCTTGGAACAATGAAGTAAACAACAAACTGCACTTGGTAAAGCCAGTTCTAGGTGTGCTGCTCAATCTCGTGGCAAGGAAATAAAACAAGCAATTATGTCGTTAAAAGATTGCATTAAATAAGTAGAAAGGAAATTAAGTAAAAATGGCAGACAGCTTGGAACAATGAAGTAAACAACAAACTGCACTTGGTAAAGCCAGTTCTAGGTGTGCTGCTCAATCTCATGGCAAGGAAATAAAACAAGTAAATATGTCGTTTAAAGATTGCATTAAATAAGTAGAAAGGAAATTAAGTAAAAATGGCAGACAGCTTAGAACAATGAAGTAAACAACAAACTGCACTTGGTAAAGCCAGTTCTAGGTGTGCTGCTCAATCTCGTGGCAAGGAAATAAAACAAGTAAATATGTCGTTTAAAGATTGCATTAAATAAGTAGAAAGGAAATTAAGTAAAAATGGCAGACAGCTTGGAACAATGAAGTAAACAACAAACTGCACTGGTAAAGCCAGTTCTAGGTGTGGTGCTCAATCTCGTGGCAGAGAAATAAAACAAGTAAATATGTCGTTTAAAGATTGCATTAAATAAGTAGAAAGGAAATTAAGTAAAAATGGCAGACAGCTTAGAACAATGAAGTAAACAACAAACTGCACTTGGTAAAGCCAGTTCTAGATGTGCTGCTCAATCTCGTGGCAAGGAAATAAAACAAGTAAATATGTCGTTTAAAGATTGCATTAAATAAGTAGAAAGGAAATTCAGTAAAAATGGCAGACTGCTTAGAACAATGAAGTAAACAACAAACTGCACTTGGTAAAGCCAGTTCTAGGTGTGCTGCTCAATCTCATGGCAAGGAAATAAAACAAGTAAATATGTCGTTTAAAGACTGCATTAAGTAAGTAGAAAGGAAATTATAAAAATGGCAGAAAGCTTAGAACAATGAAGTAAACAACAAACTGCACTTGGTAAAGCCATTTTTAGGTGTGGTGCTCAATCTCATGGCAAGGAAATAAAACAAGTAAATATGTCGTTTAAAGATTGCATTAGGTAAGCAGAAAGGAAATTAAGTAAAAATGGCAGACAGCTTAGAACAATGAAGTAAACAACAAACTGCACTTGATAAAGCCAGTTCTAGGTGTGGTGCTCAATCTCGTGGCAAGGAAATAAAACAAGCAAATATGTCGTTAAAAGTTTGCATTAAATAAGTAGAAAGGAAATTAAGTAAAAATGGCAGACAGCTTGGAACAATGAAGTAAACAACAAACTGCACTTGGTAAAGCCAGTTCTAGGTGTGCTGCTCAATCTCGTGGCAAGGAAATAAAACAAGCAAATATGTCGTTAAAAGATTGCATTAAATAAGTAGAAAGGAAATTAAGTAAAATGGCAGACAGCTTGGAACAATGAAGTAAACAACAAACTGCACTTGGTAAAGCCAGTTCTAGGTGTGCTGCTCAATCTCGTGGCAAGGAAATGAAACAAGCAAATATGTTGTTAAAAGATTGCATTAAATAAGTAGAAAGAAAATTAAGTAAAAATGGCAGACAGCTTGGAACAATGAAGTAAACAACAAACTGCACTTGGTAAAGCCAGTTCTAGGTGTGCTGCTCAATCTCGTGGCAAGGAAATAAAACAAGTAAATATGTCGTTTAAAGATTGCATTAGGTAGAAAGGAAACTAAGTAAAAATGGCAGACAGCTTAGAACAATGAAGTAAACAACAAACTGCACTTGGTAAAGCCAGTTTTAGGTGTGCTGCTCAATCTCGTGGCAAGGAAATAAAACAAGTAAATATGTCGTTTAAAGATTGCATTAAATAAGTAGAAAGGAAATTAAGTAAAAATGGCAAACAACTTAAAACAATGAAGTAAACAACAAACCGCACTTGGTAAAGCCAGTTCTAGGTGTGCTGCTCAATCTCGTGGCAAGGAAATAAAACAAGTAAATATGTCGTTTAAAGATTGCATTAAATAAGTAGAAAGGAAATTAAGTAAAAATGGCAGACAGCTTAGAACTATGAAGTAAACAACAAACTGCACTTGGTAAAGCCAGTTCTAGGTGTGGTGCTCAATCTTGTGCCAAGGAAATAAAACAAGTAAATATGTCGTTTAAAGATTGCATTAAATAAGTAGAAAGAAAATTAAGTAAAAATGGCAGACAGCTTAGAACAATGAAGTAAACAACAAACTGCACTTGGTAAAGCCAGTTCCAGGTGTGGTGCTCAATCTCGTGGCAGGGAAATAAAACAAGTAAATATGTCGTTTATAGATTGCATTAAATAAGTAGAAAGGAAATTAAGTAAAAATGGCAGACAGCTTAGAACAATGAAGTAAACAACAAACTGCACTTGGTAAAGCCAGTTCTAGGTGTGCTGCTCAATCTCGTGGCAAGGAAATAAAACAAGTAAATATGTCGTTTAAAGATTGCATTAAGTAGAAAGGAAACTAAGTAAAAATGGCAGACAGCTTAGAACAATGAAGTAAACAACAAACTGCACTTGGTAAAGCCAGTTCTAGGTGTGCTGCTCAATCTCGTGGCAAGGAAATAAAACAAGTAAATATGTCGTTTAAAGATTGAATTAAATAAGTAGAAAGGAAATTAAGTAAAAATGGCAGACAGCTTGGAACAATGAAGTAAACAACGAACTGCACTTGGTAAAGCCAGTTCTAGTCTGCTGCTCAATCTCGTGGCAAGGAAATAAAACAAGTAAATATGTCGTTTAAAGATTGCAATAATTAAGTAGAAAGGAAATTAAGTAAAAATGGCAGACAGCTTAGAACAATGAAGTAAACAACAAACTGCACTTGGTAAAGCCAGTTCTAGGTGTGGTGCTCAATCTCGTGGCAAGGAAATAAAACAAGTAAATATGTCGTTTAAAGATTGCATTAAATAAGTAGAAAGGAAATTAAGTAAAAATGGCAGACAGCTTGGAACAATGAAGTAAACAACAAACTGCCCTTGGTAAAGCCAGTTCTAGGTGTGCTGCTCAATCTCATGGCAAGGAAATAAAACAAGTAAATATGTCGTTTAAAGATTGCATTAAATAAGTAGAAAGGAAATTAAGTAAAAATGGCAGACAGCTTAGAACAATGAAGTAAACAACAAACTGCACTTGGTAAAGCCAGTTCTAGGTGTGCTGCTCAATCTCGTGGCAAGGAAATAAAACAAGTAAATATGTCGTTTAAAGATTGCATTAAATAAGTAGAAAGGAAATTAAGTAAAAATGACAAACAGCTTGGAACAATGAAGTAAACAACAAACTGCACTTGGTAAAGCCAGTTCTAGGTGTGGTGCTCAATCTCGTGGCAGAGAAATAAAACAAGTAAATATGTCGTTTAAAGATTGCAATAAATAAGTAGAAAGGAAATAAGTAAAAATGGCAGACAGCTTAGAACAATGAAGTAAACAACAAACTGCACTTGGTAAAGCCAGTTCTAGATGTGCTGCTCAATCTCGTGGCAAGGAAATAAAACAAGTAAATATGTCGTTTAAAGATTGCATTAAATAAGTAGAAAGGAAATTAAGTAAAAATGGCAGACTGCTTAGAACAATGAAGTAAACAACAAACTGCACTTGGTAAAGCCAGTTCTAGGTGTGCTGCTCAATCTCATGGCAAGGAAATAAAACAAAGTAAATATGTCGTTTAAAGATTGCATTAAGGAAGTAGAAAGGAAATTATAAAAATGGCAGACAGCTTAGAACAATGAAGTAAACAACAAACTGCACTTGGTAAAGCCATTTTTAGGTGTGGTGCTCAATCTCATGGCAAGGAAATAAAACAAGTAAATATGTCGTTTAAAGATTGCATTAAGTAAGCAGAAAGGAAATTAAGTAAAAATGGCAGACAGCTTAGAACAATGAAGTAAACAACAAACTGCACTTGATAAAGCCAGTTCTAGGTGTGGTGCTCAATCTCGTGGCAAGGAAATAAAACAAGCAAATATGTCGTTAAAAGATTGCATTAAATAAGTAGAAAGGAAATTAAGTAAAAATGGCAGACAGCTTGGAACAATGAAGTAAACAACAAACTGCACTTGGTAAAGCCAGTTCTAGGTGTGCTGCTCAATTTCGTGGCAAGGAAATAAAACAAGCAAATATGTCGGTAAAAGATTGCATTAAATAAGTAGAAAGGAAATTAAGTAAAAATGGCAGACAGCTTGGAACAATGAAGTAAACAACAAACTGCACTTGGTAAAGCCAGTTCTAGGTGTGCTGCTCAATCTCGTGGCAAGGAAATGAAACAAGCAAATATGTTGTTAAAAGATTGCATTAAATAAGTAGAAAGGAAATTAAGTAAAAATGGCAGACAGCTTGGAACAATGAAGTAAACAACAACCTGCACTTGGTAAAGCCAGTTCTAGGTGTGCTGCTCAATCTCGTGGCAAGGAAATAAAACAAGTAAATATGTCGTTTAAAGATTGCATTAAGTAGAAAGGAAACTAAGTAAAAATGGCAGACAGCTTAGAACAATGAAGTAAACAACAAACTGCACTTGGCAAGGCCAGTTCTAGGTGTGCTGCTCAATCTCGTGGCAAGGAAATAAAACAAGTAAATATGTCGTTTAAAGATTGCATTAAATAAGTAGAAAGGAAATTAAGTAAAAATGGCAAACAACTTAGAACAATGAAGTAAACAACAAACCGCACTTGGTAAAGCCAGTTTTAGGTGTGCTGCTCAATCTCGTGGCAAGGAAATAAAACAAGTAAATATGTCGTTTAAAGATTGCATTAAATAGGTAGAAAGGAAATTAAGAAAAATGGCAGACAGCTTAGAACTATGAAGTAAACAACAAACTGCACTTGGTAAAGCCAGTTCTAGGTGTGGTGCTCAATCTTGTGCCAAGGAAATAAAACAAGTAAATATGTCGTTTAAAGATTGCATTAAATAAGTAGAAAGAAAATTAGGTAAAAATGGCAGACAGCTTAGAACAATGAAGTAAACAACAAACTGCACTTGGTAAAGCCAGTTCTAGGTGTGGTGCTCAATCTCGTGGCAGGGAAATAAAACAAGTAAATATGTCGTTTAAAGATTGCATTAAATAAGTAGAAAGGAAATTAAGTAAAAATGGCAGACAGCTTAGAACAATGAAGTAAACAACAAACTGCACTTGGTAAAGCCAGTTCTAGGTGTGCTGCTCAATCTCGTGGCAAGGAAATAAAACAAGTAAATATGTCGTTTAAAGATTGCATTAAATAAGTAGAAAGGAAATTAAGTAAAAATGGCAGACAGCTTGGAACAATGAAGAAAACAACAAACTGCACTTGGTCAAGCCAGTTCTAGATGTGCTGCTCAATCTCGTGGCAAGGAAATAAAACAAGTAAATATGTCGTTTAAAGATTGCATTAAATAAGTAGAAAGGAAATAAGTAAAAATGGCAGACTGCTTAGAACAATGAAGTAAACAACAAACTGCACTTGGTAAAGCCAGTTCTAGGTGTGCTGCTCAATCTCATGGCAAGGACATAAAACAAGTAAATATGTCGTTTAAAGATTGCATTAAGTAAGTAGAAAGGAAATTATAAAAATGGCAGACAGCTTAGAACAATGAAGTAAACAACAAACTGCACTTGGTAAAGCCAGTTTTAGGTGTGGTGCTCAATCTCATGGCAAGGAAATAAAACAAGCAAATATGTCTTTAAAATATTGCATTAAATAAGTAGAAAGGAAATTAAGTAAAAATGGCAGACAGCTTAGAACAATGAAGTAAACAACAAACTGCACTTGGTAAAGCCAGTTCCAGGTGTGGCGCTCAATCTCGTGGCAAGGAAATAAAACAAGTAAATATGTCGTTTAAAGATTGCCTTAAATAAGTAGAAAGGAAATTAAGTAAAAATGGCAGACAGCTTGGAACAATGAAGTAAACAACAAACTGCACTTGGTAAAGCCAGTTCTAGGTGTGCTGCTCAATCTCGTGGCAAGGAAATAAAACAAGTAAATATGTCGTTTAAAGATTGCATTAAATAAGTAGAAAGAAAATTAAGTAAAAATGGCAGACAGCTTAGAACAATGAAGTAAACAACAAACAGCACTTGGTAAAGCCAGTTCTAGGTGTGGTGCTCAATCTCGTGGCAAGGAAATAAAACAAGTAAATATGTCGTTTAAAGATTGCATTAAATAAGTAGAAAGGAAATTAAGTAAAAATGGCAGAACGCTTAGAACAATGAAGTAAACAACAAACTGCACTTGGTAAAGCCAGTTCTAGGTGTGCTGCTCAATCTCGTGGCAAGGAAATAAAACAAGTAAATATGTCGTTTAAAGATTGCATTAAATAAGTAGAAAGGAAATTAAGTAAAAATGGCAGACAGCTTAGAACAATGAAGTAAACAACAAACTGCACTTGGTAAAGCCAGTTCTAGGTGTGCTGCTCAATATCGTGGCAAGGAAATTAAACAAGTAAATATGTCGTTAAAAGATTGTATTAAATAAGTAGAAAGGAAATTAAGTAAAAATGGCAGACAGCTTAGAACAATGAAGTAAACAACAAAATGCACTTGGTAAAGCCAGTTCTAGGTGTGCTGCTCAATCTCGTGGCAGGGAAATAAAACAAGTAAATATGTCGTTTAAAGATTGCATTAAGTAAGTAGGAAGGAAACTAAGTAAAAATTGCAGACAGCTTAGAACAATGAAGTAAACAACAAACTGCACTTGGTAAAGCCAGTTCTAGGTGTGCTGCTCAATCTCGTGGCAAGGAAATAAAACAAGTAAATATGTCGTTTAAAGATTGCATTAAATAAGTAGAAAGGAAATTAAGTAAAAATGGCAGACAGCTTAGAACAATGAAGTAAACAACAAACTGCACTTGGTAAAGCCAGTTCCAGGTGTGGCGCTCAATCTCGTGGCAAGGAAATAAAACAAGTAAATATGCCGTTTAAAGATTGCCTTAAATAAGTAGAAAGGAAATTAAGTAAAAATGGCAGACAGCTTGTAACAATGAAGTAAACAACAAACTGCACTTAGTAAAGCCAGTTCTAGGTGTGCTGCTCAATCTCGTGGCAAGGAAATAAAACAAGTAAATATGTCGTTTAAAGATTGCATTAAATAAGTAGAAAGGAAATTAAGTAAAAATGGCAGACAGCTTAGAACAATGAAGTAAACAACAAACTGCACTTGGTAAAGCCAGTTCTAGGTGTGGTGCTCAATCTCGTGGCAAGGAAATAAAACAAGTAAATATGTCGTTTAAAGATTGCATTAAATAAGTAGAAAGGAAATTAAGTAAAAATGGCAGAACGCTTAGAACAATAAAGTAAACAACAAACTGCACTTGGTAAAGCCAGTTCTAGGTGTGCTGCTCAATCTCGTGGCAAGGAAATAAAACAAGTAAATATGTCGTTTAAAGACTGCATTAAATAAGTAGAAAGGGAATTAAGTAAAAATGGCAGACAGGTTAGAACAATGAAGTAAACAACAAACTGCACATGGTAAAGCCAGTTCTAGGTGTGCTGCTCAATATCGTGGCAAGGAAATTAAACAAGTAGATATGTCGTTAAAAGATTGCATTAAATAAGTAGAAAGGAAATTAAGTAAAAATGACAAACAGCTTGGAACAATGAAGTAAACAACAAACTGCACTTGGTAAAGCCAGTTCTAGGTGTGCTGCTCAATATCGTGGCAAGAAAATTAAACAAGTAGATATGTCGTTAAAAGATTGTATTAAATAAGTAGAAAGGAAATTAAGTAAAAATGGCAGACAGCTTAGAACAATGAAGTAAACAACAAACTGCACTTGGTAAAGCCAGTTCTAGGTGTGCTGCTCAATCTCGTGGCAGGGAAATAAAACAAGTAAATATGTCGTTTAAAGATTGCATTAAGTAAGCAGAAAGGAAACTAAGTAAAAATGGCAGACAGCTTAGAACAATGAAGTAAACAACAAACTGCACTTGGTAAAGCCAGTTCTAGGTGTGCTGCTCAATCTCGTGGCAAGGAAATAAAACAAGTAAATATGTCGTTTAAAGATTGCAATAAATAAGTAGAAAGGAAATTAAGTAAAAATGGCAGACAGCTTAGAACAATGAAGTAAACAACAAACTGCACTTGGTAAAGCCAGTTCTAGGTGTGCTGCTCAATCTCGTGGCAAGGAAATAAAACAAGTAAATATGTCGTTTAAAGATTGCATTAAATAAGTAGAAAGGAAATTAAGTAAAAATGGCAGACAGCTTGGAACAATGAAGTAAACAACAAACTGCACTTGGTAAAGCCAGTTCTAGGTGTGGTGCTCAATCTCGTGGCAGGGAAATAAAACAAGTAAATATGTCGTTTAAAGATTCCATTAAGTAAGTAGAAATGAAACTAAGTAAAAATGGCAGACTGCTTAGAACAATGAAGTAAACAACAAACTGCACTTGGTAAAGCCAGTTCTAGGTGTGGTGCTCAATCTCGTGGCAAGGAAATAAAACAAGTAAATATGTCGTTTAAAGATTGCATAAGATAAGTAGAAAGGAAATTAAGTAAAAATGGCAGACAGCTTGGAACAATGAAGTAAACAACAAACTGCACTTGGTAAAGCCTGTTCTAGGTGTGCTGCTCAATCTCGTGGCAAGGAAATAAAACAAGTAAATATGTCTTTTAAAGATTGCATTAAATAAGTAGAAAGGAAATTAAGTAAAAATGGCAGACAGCATAGAACAATGAAGTAACCAACAAACTGCACTTGGTAAAGCCAGTTCTAGGTGTGGTGCTCAATCTCGTGGCAAGGAAATAAAACAAGTAAATGTGTCGTTTAAAGATTGCATTAAATAAGTAGAAAGGAAACTAAGTAAAAATGGCAGACAGCTTAGAACAATGAAGTAAACAACAAACTGCACTTGGTAAAGCCAGTTCTATGTGTGCTGCTCAATCTCATGGCAAGGAAATAACACAAGTAAATATGTCGTTTAAAGATTGCATTAAATAAGTAAAAAGGAAATTATGTAAAAATAGCAGACAGCTTGGAACAATGAAGTAAACAACAAACTGCACTTGGGAAAGCCAGTTCTAGGTGTGCTGCTAAATCATGCGGCAAGGAAATAAAACAAGTAAATATGTCATTTTAAGATTGCATTAAATAAGTAGAAAGGAAATTAAGAAAAAATGACAAACCGCTTGGAACAATGAAGTAAACAACAAACTGCACTTGGTAAAGCCAGTTCTAGGCGTGCTGCTCAATCTCGTGGCAAGGAAATAATACAAGTAAATATGTCGTTTTAAATTGCATTAAATAAGTAGAAAGGTAATTAAGTAAAAATGGCAGACAGCGTGGAACAATGAAGTATACAACAAACTGCGCTGGGTAAATCCAGTTCTAGGTGTGCTGCTCAATCTCGTGGCAAGGAAATAATACAAGTAAATATGTCGTTTTAAATTGCATAAAATAAGTAGAAAGGAAATTAAGTAAAAAGGGCAGACAGCTTGGAACAATGAAGTAAACAACAAACTGCACTTGGTAAAGCCAGTTCTAGGTGTGCTGCTCAATCTCGTGGCAAGGAAATAAAACAAGTAAATATGTCGTTTAAAGATTGCATTAAATAAGTAGAAAGGAAATTAAGTAAAAATGGCAGACAGCTTAGAACAATGAAGTAAACAACAAACTGCACTTGGTAAAGCCAGTTCTAGGTGTGCTGCTCAATCTCGTGGCAAGGAAATAAAACAAGTAAATATGTCGTTTAAAGATTGCATTAAATAGTTAGAAAGGAAATTAAGTAAAAATGGCAGACAGCTTAGAACAATGAAGTAAACAACAAACTGCACTTGGTAAAGCCAGTTCCAGGTGTGGCGCTCAATCTCGTGGCAAGGAAATAAAACAAGTAAATATGTCGTTTAAAGATTGCCTTAAATAAGTAGAAAGGAAATTAAGTAAAAATGGCAGACAGCTTGTAACAATGAAGTAAACAACAAACTGCACTTGGTAAAGCCAGTTTTAGGTGTGCTGCTCAATCTCGTGGCAAGGAAATAAAACAAGTAAATATGTCGTTTAAAGATTGCATTAAATAAGTAGAAAGGAAATTAAGTAAAAATGGCAGACAGCTTAGAACAATGAAGTAAACAACAAACTGCACTTGGTAAAGCCAGTTCTAGGTGTGGTGCTCAATCTCGTGGCAAGGAAATAAAACAAGTAAATATGTCGTTTAAAGATTGCATTAAATAAGTAGAAAGGAAATTAAGTAAAAATGGCAGAACGCTTAGAACAATAAAGTAAACAACAAACTGCACTTGGTAAAGCCAGTTCTAGGTGTGCTGCTCAATCTCGTGGCAAGGAAATAAAACAAGTAAATATGTCGTTTAAAGATTGCATTAAATAAGTAGAAAGAAAATTAAGTAAAAATGGCAGACAGGTTAGAACAATGAAGTAAACAACAAACTGCACTTGGTAAAGCCAGTTCTAGGTGTGCTGCTCAATATCGTGGCAAGGAAATTAAACAAGTAGATATGTCGTTAAAAGATTGTATTAAATAAGTAGAAAGGAAATTAAGTAAAAATGGCAGACAGCTTAGAACAATGAAGTAAACAACAAACTGCACTTGGTAAAGCCAGTTCTAGGTGTGCTGCTCAATCTCGTGGCAAGGAAATAAAACAAGTAAATGTGTCGTTTAAAGATTGCATTAAATAAGTAGAAAGGAAACTAAGTAAAAATGGCAGACAGCTTAGAACAATGAAGTAAACAACAAACTGCACTTGGTAAAGCCAGTTCTATGTGTGCTGCTCAATCTCATGGCAAGGAAATAACACAAGTAAATATGTCGTTTAAAGATTGCATTAAATAAGTAAAAAGGAAATTATGTAAAAATAGCAGACAGCTTGGAACAATGAAGTAAACAACAAACTGCACTTGGGAAAGCCAGTTCTAGGTGTGCTGCTAAATCATGCGGCAAGGAAATAAAACAAGTAAATATGTCATTTTAAGATTGCATTAAATAAGTAGAAAGGAAATTAAGAAAAAATGACAAACCGCTTGGAACAATGAAGTAAACAACAAACTGCACTTGGTAAAGCCAGTTCTAGGCGTGCTGCTCAATCTCGTGGCAAGGAAATAATACAAGTAAATATGTCGTTTTAAATTGCATTAAATAAGTAGAAAGGTAATTAAGTAAAAATGGCAGACAGCGTGGAACAATGAAGTATACAACAAACTGCGCTGGGTAAATCCAGTTCTAGGTGTGCTGCTCAATCTCGTGGCAAGGAAATAATACAAGTAAATATGTCGTTTTAAATTGCATAAAATAAGTAGAAAGGAAATTAAGCAAAAAGGGCAGACAGCTTGGAACAATGAAGTAAACAACAAACTGCACTTGGTAAAGCCAGTTCTAGGTGTGCTGCTCAATCTCGTGGCAAGGAAATAAAACAAGTAAATATGTCGTTTAAAGATTGCATTAAATAAGTAGAAAGGAAATTAAGTAAAAATGGCAGACAGCTTAGAACAATGAAGTAAACAACAAACTGCACTTGGTAAAGCCAGTTCTAGGTGTGCTGCTCAATCTCGTGGCAGGGAAATAAAACAAGTAAATATGTCGTTTAAAGATTGCATTAAGTAAGTAGAAAGGAAACTAAGTAAAAATGGCAGACAGCTTAGAACAATGAAGTAAACAACAAACTGCACTTGGTAAAGCCAGTTCTAGGTGTGCTGCTCAATCTCGTGGCAAGGAAATAAAACAAGTAAATATGTCGTTTAATGATTGCATTAAATAAGTAGAAAGGAAATTAAGTAAAAATGGCAGACAGCTTAGAACAATGAAGTAAACAACAAACTGCACTTGGTAAAGCCAGTTCTAGGTGTGCTGCTCAATCTCGTGGCAAGGAAATAAAACAAGTAAATATGTCGTTTAAAGATTGCATTAAATAAGTAGAAAGGAAATTAAGTAAAAATGGCAGACAGCTTGGAACAATGAAGTAAACAACAAACTGCACTTGGTAAAGCCAGTTCTAGGTGTGCTGCTCAATCTCGTGGCAGGGAAATAAAACAAGTAAATATGTCGTTTAAAGATTCCATTAAGTAAGTAGAAATGAAACTAAGTAAAAATGGCAGACTGCTTAGAACAATGAAGTAAACAACAAACTGCACTTGGTAAAGCCAGTTCTAGGTGTGGTGCTCAATCTCGTGGCAAGGAAATAAAACAAGTAAATATGTCGTTTAAAGATTGCATGAAATAAGTAGAAAGGAAATTAAGTAAAAATGGCAGACAGCTTGGAACAATGAAGTAAACAACAAACTGCACTTGGTAAAGCCTGTTCTAGGTGTGCTGCTCAATCTCGTGGCAAGGAAATAAAACAAGTAAATATGTCTTTTAAAGATTGCATTAAATAAGTAGAAAGGAAATTAAGTAAAAAGGGCAGACAGCTTGGAACAATGAAGTAAACAACAAACTGCACTTGGTAAAGCCAGTTCTAGGTGTGCTGCTCAATCTCGTGGCAAGGAAATAAAACAAGTAAATATGTCGTTTAAAGATTGCATTAAATAAGTAGAAAGGAAATTAAGTAAAAATGGCAGACAGCTTAGAACAATGAAGTAAACAACAAACTGCACTTGGAAAAGCCAGTTCCAGGTGTGGCGCTCAATCTCGTGGCAAGGAAATAAAACAAGTAAATATGTCGTTTAAAGATTGCCTTAAATAAGTAGAAAGGAAATTAAGTAAAAATGGCAGACAGCTTGGAACAATGAAGTAAACAACAAACTGCACTTGGTAAAGCCAGTTCTAGGTGTGCTGCTCAATCTCGTGGCAAGCAAATAAAACAAGTAAATATGTCATTTTAAGATTGCATTAAATAAGTAGAAAGGAAATTAAGAAAAAATGACAAACCGCTTGGAACAATGAAGTAAACAACAAACTGCACTTGGTAAAGCCAGTTCTAGGCGTGCTGCTCAATCTCGTGGCAAGGAAATAATACAAGTAAATATGTCGTTTTAAATTGCATTAAATAAGTAGAAAGGTAATTAAGTAAAAATGGCAGACAGCGTGGAACAATGAAGTATACAACAAACTGCGCTGGGTAAATCCAGTTCTAGGTGTGCTGCTCAATCTCGTTGCAAGGAAATAATACAAGTAAATATGTCGTTTTAAATTGCATAAAATAAGTAGAAAGGAAATTAAGTAAAAAGGGCAGACAGCTTGGAACAATGAAGTAAACAACAAACTGCACTTGGTAAAGCCAGTTCTAGGTGTGCTGCTCAATCTCGTGGCAAGGAAATAAAACAAGTAAATATGTCGTTTAAAGATTGCATTAAATAAGTAGAAAGGAAATTAAGTAAAAATGGCAGACAGCTTAGAACAATGAAGTAAACAACAAACTGCACTTGGTAAAGCCAGTTCTAGGTGTGGTGCTCAATCTCGTGGCAAGGAAATAAAACAAGTAAATATGTCGTTTAAAGGTTGCAATAAATAAGTACAAAGGAAATAAGTAAAAATGGCAGAATGCTTAGAACAATGAAGTAAACCACAAACTGCACTTGGTAAAGCCAGTTCTAGGTGTGCTGCTCAATCTCGTGGCAAGGAAATAAAACAAGTAAATATGTCGTTTAAAGATTGCATTAATTAAGTAGAAAGGAAATTAAGTAAAAATGGCAGACAGCTTAGAACAATGAAGTAAACAACAAACTGCACTTGGTAAAGCCAGTTCTAGGTGTGCTGCTCAATATCGTGGCAAGGAAATTAAACAAGTAGATATGTCGTTAAAAGATTGTATTAAATAAGTAGAAAGGAAATTAAGTAAAAATGGCAGACAGCTTAGAACAATGAAGTAAACAACGAACTGCACTTGGTAAAGCCAGTTCTAGGTGTGCTGCTCAATCTCGTGGCAGGGAAATAAAACAAGTAAATATGTCGTTTAAAGATTGCATTAAGTAAGTAGAAAGGAAACTAAGTAAAAATGGCAGACAGCTTAGAACAATGAAGTAAACAACAAACTGCACTTGGTAAAGCCAGTTCTAGGTGTGCTGCTCAATCTCGTGGCAAGGAAATAAAACAAGTAAATATGTCGTTTAAAGATTGCATAAAATAAGTAGAAAGGAAATTAAGTAAAAATGGCAGACAGCTTAGAACAATGAAGTAAACAACAAACTGCACTTGGTAAAGCCAGTTCTAGGTGTGGTGCTCAATCTCGTGGCAAGGAAATAAAACAAGTAAATATGTCGTTTAAAGATTGCATTAAATAAGTAGAAAGGAAATTAAGTAAAAATGGCAGACAGCTTGGAACAATGAAGTAAACAACAAACTGCACTTGGTAAAGCCAGTTCTAGGTGTGCTGCTCAATCTCGTGGCAAGGAAATAAAACAAGTAAATATGTCGTTTAAAGATTGCATTAAGTAAGTAGAAAGGAAACTAAGTAAAAATGGCAGACAGCTTAGAACAATGAAGTAAACAACAAACTGCAGTTGGTAAAGCCAGTTCTAGGTGTGCTGCTCAATCTCGTGGCAAGGAAATAAAACAAGTAAATATGTCGTTTAAAGATTGCATTAAATAAGTAGAAAGGTAATTAAGTAAAAATGGCAGACAGCATGGAACAATGAAGTATACAACAAACTGCGCTGGGTAAATCCAGTTCTAGGTGTGCTGCTCAATCTCGTGGCAAGGAAATAATACAAGTAAATATGTCGTTTTAAATTGCATAAAATAAGTAGAAAGGAAATTAAGTAAAAAGGGCAGACAGCTTGGAACAATGAAGTAAACAACAAACTGCACTTGGTAAAGCCAGTTCTAGGTGTGCTGCTCAATCTCGTGGCAAGGAAATAAAACAAGTAAATATGTCGTTTAAAGATTGCATTAAATAAGTAGAAAGGAAATTAAGTAAAAATGGCAGACAGCTTAGAACAATGAAGTAAACAACAAACTGCACTTGGTAAAGCCAGTTCTAGGTGTGCTGCTCAATCTCGTGGCAAGGAAATAAAACAAGTAAATATGTCGTTTAAAGATTGCATAAAATAAGTAGAAAGGAAATTAAGTAAAAATGGCAGACAGCTTAGAACAATGAAGTAAACAACAAACTGCACTTGGTAAAGCCAGTTCTAGGTGTGGTGCTCAATCTCGTGGCAAGGAAATAAAACAAGTAAATATGTCGTTTAAAGATTGCAATAAATAAGTAGAAAGGAAATTAAGTAAAAATGGCAGACAGCTTGGAACAATGAAGTAAACAACAAACTGCACTTGGTAAAGCCAGTTCTAGGTGTGCTGCTCAATCTCGTGGCAAGGAAATAAAACAAGTAAATATGTCGTTTAAAGATTGCATTAAGTAAGTAGAAAGGAAACTAAGTAAAAATGGCAGACAGCTTAGAACAATGAAGTAAACAACAAACTGCAGTTGGTAAAGCCAGTTCTAGGTGTGCTGCTCAATCTCGTGGCAAGGAAATAAAACAAGTAAATATGTCGTTTAAAGATTGCATTAAATAAGTAGAAAGGTAATTAAGTAAAAATGGCAGACAGCGTGGAACAATGAAGTATACAACAAACTGCGCTGGGTAAATCCAGTTCTAGGTGTGCTGCTCAATCTCGTGGCAAGGAAATAATACAAGTAAATATGTCGTTTTAAATTGCATAAAATAAGTAGAAAGGAAATTAAGTAAAAAGGGCAGACAGCTTGGAACAATGAAGTAAACAACAAACTGCACTTGGTAAAGCCAGTTCTAGGTGTGCTGCTCAATCTCGTGGCAAGGAAATAAAACAAGTAAATATGTCGTTTAAAGATTGCATTAAATAAGTAGAAAGGAAATTAAGTAAAAATGGCAGACAGCTTAGAACAATGAAGTAAACAACAAACTGCACTTGGTAAAGCCAGTTCTAGGTGTGCTGCTCAATCTCGTGGCAGGGAAATAAAACAAGTTAATATGTCGTTTAAAGATTGCATTAAGTAAGTAGAAAGGAAACTAAGTAAAAATGGCAGACAGCTTAGAACAATGAAGTAAACAACAAACTGCACTTGGTAAAGCCAGTTCTAGGTGTGCTGCTCAATCTCGTGGCAAGGAAATAAAACAAGTAAATATGTCGTTTAATGATTGCATTAAATAAGTAGAAAGGAAATTAAGTAAAAATGGCAGACAGCTTAGAACAATGAAGTAAACAACAAACTGCACTTGGTAAAGCCAGTTCTAGGTGTGCTGCTCAATCTCGTGGCAAGGAAATAAAACAAGTAAATATGTCGTTTAAAGATTGCATTAAATAAGTAGAAAGGAAATTAAGTAAAAATGGCAGACAGCTTGGAACAATGAAGTAAACAACAAACTGCACTTGGTAAAGCCAGTTCTAGGTGTGCTGCTCAATCTCGTGGCAGGGAAATAAAACAAGTAAATATGTCGTTTAAAGATTCCATTAAGTAAGTAGAAATGAAACTAAGTAAAAATGGCAGACTGCTTAGAACAATGAAGTAAACAACAAACTGCACTTGGTAAAGCCAGTTCTAGGTGTGGTGCTCAATCTCGTGGCAAGGAAATAAAACAAGTAAATATGTCGTTTAAAGATTGCATGAAATAAGTAGAAAGGAAATTAAGTAAAAATGGCAGACAGCTTGGAACAATGAAGTAAACAACAAACTGCACTTGGTAAAGCCTGTTCTAGGTGTGCTGCTCAATCTCGTGGCAAGGAAATAAAACAAGTAAATATGTCTTTTAAAGATTGCATTAAATAAGTAGAAAGGAAATTAAGTAAAAAGGGCAGACAGCTTGGAACAATGAAGTAAACAACAAACTGCACTTGGTAAAGCCAGTTCTAGGTGTGCTGCTCAATCTCGTGGCAAGGAAATAAAACAAGTAAATATGTCGTTTAAAGATTGCATTAAATAAGTAGAAAGGAAATTAAGTAAAAATGGCAGACAGCTTAGAACAATGAAGTAAACAACAAACTGCACTTGGAAAAGCCAGTTCCAGGTGTGGCGCTCAATCTCGTGGCAAGGAAATAAAACAAGTAAATATGTCGTTTAAAGATTGCCTTAAATAAGTAGAAAGGAAATTAAGTAAAAATGGCAGACAGCTTGGAACAATGAAGTAAACAACAAACTGCACTTGGTAAAGCCAGTTCTAGGTGTGCTGCTCAATCTCGTGGCAAGCAAATAAAACAAGTAAATATGTCATTTTAAGATTGCATTAAATAAGTAGAAAGGAAATTAAGAAAAAATGACAAACCGCTTGGAACAATGAAGTAAACAACAAACTGCACTTGGTAAAGCCAGTTCTAGGCGTGCTGCTCAATCTCGTGGCAAGGAAATAATACAAGTAAATATGTCGTTTTAAATTGCATTAAATAAGTAGAAAGGTAATTAAGTAAAAATGGCAGACAGCGTGGAACAATGAAGTATACAACGAACTGCACTTGGTAAAGCCAGTTCTAGGTGTGCTGCTCAATCTCGTGGCAAGGAAATAAAACAAGTAAATGTGTCGTTTAAAGATTGCATTAAATAAGTAGAAAGGAAACTAAGTAAAAATGGCAGACAGCTTAGAACAATGAAGTAAACGACAAACTGCACTTGGTAAAGCCAGTTCTATGTGTGCTGCTCAATCTCATGGCAAGGAAATAACACAAGTAAATATGTCGTTTAAAGATTGCATTAAATAAGTAAAAAGGAAATTATGTAAAAATAGCAGACAGCTTGGAACAATGAAGTAAACAACAAACTGCACTTGGGAAAGCCAGTTCTAGGTGTGCTGCTAAATCATGCGGCAAGGAAATAAAACAAGTAAATATGTCATTTTAAGATTGCATTAAATAAGTAGAAAGGAAATTAAGAAAAAATGACAAACCGCTTGGAACAATGAAGTAAACAACAAACTGCACTTGGTAAAGCCAGTTCTAGGCGTGCTGCTCAATCTCGTGGCAAGGAAATAATACAAGTAAATATGTCGTTTTAAATTGCATTAAATAAGTAGAAAGGTAATTAAGTAAAAATGGCAGACAGCGTGGAACAATGAAGTAAACAACAAACTGCACTTGGTAAAGCCAGTTCTAGGTGTGCTGCTCAATCTCGTGGCAAGGAAATAAAACAAGTAAATATGTCGTTTAAAGATTGCATTAAATAAGTAGAAAGGAAATTAAGTAAAAATGGCAGACAGCTTAGAACAATGAAGTAAACAACAAACTGCACTTGGTAAAGCCAGTTCTAGGTGTGCTGCTCAATCTCGTGGCAGGGAAATAAAACAAGTAAATATGTCGTTTAAAGATTGCATTAAGTAAGTAGAAAGGAAACTAAGTAAAAATGGCAGACAGCTTAGAACAATGAAGTAAACAACAAACTGCACTTGGTAAAGCCAGTTCTAGGTGTGCTGCTCAATCTCGTGGCAAGGAAATAAAACAAGTAAATATGTCGTTTAATGATTGCATTAAATAAGTAGAAAGGAAATTAAGTAAAAATGGCAGACAGCTTAGAACAATGAAGTAAACAACAAACTGCACTTGGTAAAGCCAGTTCTAGGTGTGCTGCTCAATCTCGTGGCAAGGAAATAAAACAAGTAAATATGTCGTTTAAAGATTGCATTAAATAAGTAGAAAGGAAATTAAGTAAAAATGGCAGACAGCTTGGAACAATGAAGTAAACAACAAACTGCACTTGGTAAAGCCAGTTCTAGGTGTGCTGCTCAATCTCGTGGCAGGGAAATAAAACAAGTAAATATGTCGTTTAAAGATTCCATTAAGTAAGTAGAAATGAAACTAAGTAAAAATGGCAGACTGCTTAGAACAATGAAGTAAACAACAAACTGCACTTGGTAAAGCCAGTTCTAGGTGTGGTGCTCAATCTCGTGGCAAGGAAATAAAACAAGTAAATATGTCGTTTAAAGATTGCATGAAATAAGTAGAAAGGAAATTAAGTAAAAATGGCAGACAGCTTGGAACAATGAAGTAAACAACAAACTGCACTTGGTAAAGCCTGTTCTAGGTGTGCTGCTCAATCTCGTGGCAAGGAAATAAAACAAGTAAATATGTCTTTTAAAGATTGCATTAAATAAGTAGAAAGGAAATTAAGTAAAAAGGGCAGACAGCTTGGAACAATGAAGTAAACAACAAACTGCACTTGGTAAAGCCAGTTCTAGGTGTGCTGCTCAATCTCGTGGCAAGGAAATAAAACAAGTAAATATGTCGTTTAAAGATTGCATTAAATAGTTAGAAAGGAAATTAAGTAAAAATGGCAGACAGCTTAGAACAATGAAGTAAACAACAAACTGCACTTGGAAAAGCCAGTTCCAGGTGTGGCGCTCAATCTCGTGGCAAGGAAATAAAACAAGTAAATATGTCGTTTAAAGATTGCCTTAAATAAGTAGAAAGGAAATTAAGTAAAAATGGCAGACAGCTTGGAACAATGAAGTAAACAACAAACTGCACTTGGTAAAGCCAGTTCTAGGTGTGCTGCTCAATCTCGTGGCAAGCAAATAAAACAAGTAAATATGTCATTTTAAGATTGCATTAAATAAGTAGAAAGGAAATTAAGAAAAAATGACAAACCGCTTGGAACAATGAAGTAAACAACAAACTGCACTTGGTAAAGCCAGTTCTAGGCGTGCTGCTCAATCTCGTGGCAAGGAAATAATACAAGTAAATATGTCGTTTTAAATTGCATTAAATAAGTAGAAAGGTAATTAAGTAAAAATGGCAGACAGCGTGGAACAATGAAGTATACAACAAACTGCGCTGGGTAAATCCAGTTCTAGGTGTGCTGCTCAATCTCGTTGCAAGGAAATAATACAAGTAAATATGTCGTTTTAAATTGCATAAAATAAGTAGAAAGGAAATTAAGTAAAAAGGGCAGACAGCTTGGAACAATGAAGTAAACAACAAACTGCACTTGGTAAAGCCAGTTCTAGGTGTGCTGCTCAATCTCGTGGCAAGGAAATAAAACAAGTAAATATGTCGTTTAAAGATTGCATTAAATAAGTAGAAAGGAAATTAAGTAAAAATGGCAGACAGCTTAGAACAATGAAGTAAACAACAAACTGCACTTGGTAAAGCCAGTTCTAGGTGTGGTGCTCAATCTCGTGGCAAGGAAATAAAACAAGTAAATATGTCGTTTAAAGGTTGCAATAAATAAGTACAAAGGAAATAAGTAAAAATGGCAGAATGCTTAGAACAATGAAGTAAAGCACAAACTGCACTTGGTAAAGCCAGTTCTAGGTGTGCTGCTCAATCTCGTGGCAAGGAAATAAAACAAGTAAATATGTCGTTTAAAGATTGCATTAATTAAGTAGAAAGGAAATTAAGTAAAAATGGCAGACAGCTTAGAACAATGAAGTAAACAACAAACTGCACTTGGTAAAGCCAGTTCTAGGTGTGCTGCTCAATATCGTGGCAAGGAAATTAAACAAGTAGATATGTCGTTAAAAGATTGTATTAAATAAGTAGAAAGGAAATTAAGTAAAAATGGCAGACAGCTTAGAACAATGAAGTAAACAACGAACTGCACTTGGTAAAGCCAGTTCTAGGTGTGCTGCTCAATCTCGTGGCAGGGAAATAAAACAAGTAAATATGTCGTTTAAAGATTGCATTAAGTAAGTAGAAAGGAAACTAAGTAAAAATGGCAGACAGCTTAGAACAATGAAGTAAACAACAAACTGCACTTGGTAAAGCCAGTTCTAGGTGTGCTGCTCAATCTCGTGGCAAGGAAATAAAACAAGTAAATATGTCGTTTAAAGATTGCATAAAATAAGTAGAAAGGAAATTAAGTAAAAATGGCAGACAGCTTAGAACAATGAAGTAAACAACAAACTGCACTTGGTAAAGCCAGTTCTAGGTGTGGTGCTCAATCTCGTGGCAAGGAAATAAAACAAGTAAATATGTCGTTTAAAGATTGCATTAAATAAGTAGAAAGGAAATTAAGTAAAAATGGCAGACAGCTTGGAACAATGAAGTAAACAACAAACTGCACTTGGTAAAGCCAGTTCTAGGTGTGCTGCTCAATCTCGTGGCAAGGAAATAAAACAAGTAAATATGTCGTTTAAAGATTGCATTAAGTAAGTAGAAAGGAAACTAAGTAAAAATGGCAGACAGCTTAGAACAATGAAGTAAACAACAAACTGCAGTTGGTAAAGCCAGTTCTAGGTGTGCTGCTCAATCTCGTGGCAAGGAAATAAAACAAGTAAATATGTCGTTTAAAGATTGCATTAAATAAGTAGAAAGGTAATTAAGTAAAAATGGCAGACAGCGTGGAACAATGAAGTATACAACAAACTGCGCTGGGTAAATCCAGTTCTAGGTGTGCTGCTCAATCTCGTGGCAAGGAAATAATACAAGTAAATATGTCGTTTTAAATTGCATAAAATAAGTAGAAAGGAAATTAAGTAAAAAGGGCAGACAGCTTGGAACAATGAAGTAAACAACAAACTGCACTTGGTAAAGCCAGTTCTAGGTGTGCTGCTCAATCTCGTGGCAAGGAAATAAAACAAGTAAATATGTCGTTTAAAGATTGCATTAAATAAGTAGAAAGGAAATTAAGTAAAAATGGCAGACAGCTTAGAACAATGAAGTAAACAACAAACTGCACTTGGTAAAGCCAGTTCTAGGTGTGCTGCTCAATCTCGTGGCAAGGAAATAAAACAAGTAAATATGTCGTTTAAAGATTGCATAAAATAAGTAGAAAGGAAATTAAGTAAAAATGGCAGACAGCTTAGAACAATGAAGTAAACAACAAACTGCACTTGGTAAAGCCAGTTCTAGGTGTGGTGCTCAATCTCGTGGCAAGGAAATAAAACAAGTAAATATGTCGTTTAAAGATTGCATTAAATAAGTAGAAAGGAAATTAAGTAAAAATGGCAGACAGCTTGGAACAATGAAGTAAACAACAAACTGCACTTGGTAAAGCCAGTTCTAGGTGTGCTGCTCAATCTCGTGGCAAGGAAATAAAACAAGTAAATATGTCGTTTAAAGATTGCATTAAGTAAGTAGAAAGGAAACTAAGTAAAAATGGCAGACAGCTTAGAACAATGAAGTAAACAACAAACTGCAGTTGGTAAAGCCAGTTCTAGGTGTGCTGCTCAATCTCGTGGCAAGGAAATAAAACAAGTAAATATGTCGTTTAAAGATTGCATTAAATAAGTAGAAAGGTAATTAAGTAAAAATGGCAGACAGCGTGGAACAATGAAGTATACAACAAACTGCGCTGGGTAAATCCAGTTCTAGGTGTGCTGCTCAATCTCGTGGCAAGGAAATAATACAAGTAAATATGTCGTTTTAAATTGCATAAAATAAGTAGAAAGGAAATTAAGTAAAAAGGGCAGACAGCTTGGAACAATGAAGTAAACAACAAACTGCACTTAGTAAAGCCAGTTCTAGGTGTGCTGCTCAATCTCGTGGCAAGGAAATAAAACAAGTAAATATGTCGTTTAAAGATTGCATTAAATAAGTAGAAAGGAAATTAAGTAAAAATGGCAGACAGCTTAGAACAATGAAGTAAACAACAAACTGCACTTGGTAAAGCCAGTTCTAGGTGTGCTGCTCAATCTCGTGGCAGGGAAATAAAACAAGTAAATATGTCGTTTAAAGATTGCATTAAGTAAGTAGAAAGGAAACTAAGTAAAAATGGCAGACAGCTTAGAACAATGAAGTAAACAACAAACTGCACTTGGTAAAGCCAGTTCTAGGTGTGCTGCTCAATCTCGTGGCAAGGAAATAAAACAAGTAAATATGTCGTTTAATGATTGCATTAAATAAGTAGAAAGGAAATTAAGTAAAAATGGCAGACAGCTTAGAACAATGAAGTAAACAACAAACTGCACTTGGTAAAGCCAGTTCTAGGTGTGCTGCTCAATCTCGTGGCAAGGAAATAAAACAAGTAAATATGTCGTTTAAAGATTGCATTAAATAAGTAGAAAGGAAATTAAGTAAAAATGGCAGACAGCTTGGAACAATGAAGTAAACAACAAACTGCACTTGGTAAAGCCAGTTCTAGGTGTGCTGCTCAATCTCGTGGCAGGGAAATAAAACAAGTAAATATGTCGTTTAAAGATTCCATTAAGTAAGTAGAAATGAAACTAAGTAAAAATGGCAGACTGCTTAGAACAATGAAGTAAACAACAAACTGCACTTGGTAAAGCCAGTTCTAGGTGTGGTGCTCAATCTCGTGGCAAGGAAATAAAACAAGTAAATATGTCGTTTAAAGATTGCATGAAATAAGTAGAAAGGAAATTAAGTAAAAATGGCAGACAGCTTGGAACAATGAAGTAAACAACAAACTGCACTTGGTAAAGCCTGTTCTAGGTGTGCTGCTCAATCTCGTGGCAAGGAAATAAAACAAGTAAATATGTCTTTTAAAGATTGCATTAAATAAGTAGAAAGGAAATTAAGTAAAAAGGGCAGACAGCTTGGAACAATGAAGTAAACAACAAACTGCACTTGGTAAAGCCAGTTCTAGGTGTGCTGCTCAATCTCGTGGCAAGGAAATAAAACAAGTAAATATGTCGTTTAAAGATTGCATTAAATAAGTAGAAAGGAAATTAAGTAAAAATGGCAGACAGCTTAGAACAATGAAGTAAACAACAAACTGCACTTGGAAAAGCCAGTTCCAGGTGTGGCGCTCAATCTCGTGGCAAGGAAATAAAACAAGTAAATATGTCGTTTAAAGATTGCCTTAAATAAGTAGAAAGGAAATTAAGTAAAAATGGCAGACAGCTTGGAACAATGAAGTAAACAACAAACTGCACTTGGTAAAGCCAGTTCTAGGTGTGCTGCTCAATCTCGTGGCAAGCAAATAAAACAAGTAAATATGTCATTTTAAGATTGCATTAAATAAGTAGAAAGGAAATTAAGAAAAAATGACAAACCGCTTGGAACAATGAAGTAAACAACAAACTGCACTTGGTAAAGCCAGTTCTAGGCGTGCTGCTCAATCTCGTGGCAAGGAAATAATACAAGTAAATATGTCGTTTTAAATTGCATTAAATAAGTAGAAAGGTAATTAAGTAAAAATGGCAGACAGCGTGGAACAATGAAGTATACAACGAACTGCACTTGGTAAAGCCAGTTCTAGGTGTGCTGCTCAATCTCGTGGCAAGGAAATAAAACAAGTAAATGTGTCGTTTAAAGATTGCATTAAATAAGTAGAAAGGAAACTAAGTAAAAATGGCAGACAGCTTAGAACAATGAAGTAAACAACAAACTGCACTTGGTAAAGCCAGTTCTATGTGTGCTGCTCAATCTCATGGCAAGGAAATAACACAAGTAAATATGTCGTTTAAAGATTGCATTAAATAAGTAAAAAGGAAATTATGTAAAAATAGCAGACAGCTTGGAACAATGAAGTAAACAACAAACTGCACTTGGGAAAGCCAGTTCTAGGTGTGCTGCTAAATCATGCGGCAAGGAAATAAAACAAGTAAATATGTCATTTTAAGATTGCATTAAATAAGTAGAAAGGAAATTAAGAAAAAATGACAAACCGCTTGGAACAATGAAGTAAACAACAAACTGCACTTGGTAAAGCCAGTTCTAGGCGTGCTGCTCAATCTCGTGGCAAGGAAATAATACAAGTAAATATGTCGTTTTAAATTGCATTAAATAAGTAGAAAGGTAATTAAGTAAAAATGGCAGACAGCGTGGAACAATGAAGTATACAACAAACTGCGCTGGGTAAATCCAGTTCTAGGTGTGCTGCTCAATCTCGTGGCAAGGAAATAATACAAGTAAATATGTCGTTTTAAATTGCATAAAATAAGTAGAAAGGAAATTAAGTAAAAAGGGCAGACAGCTTGGAACAATGAAGTAAACAACAAACTGCACTTGGTAAAGCCAGTTCTAGGTGTGCTGCTCAATCTCGTGGCAAGGAAATAAAACAAGTAAATATGTCGTTTAAAGATTGCATTAAATAAGTAGAAAGGAAATTAAGTAAAAATGGCAGACAGCTTAGAACAATGAAGTAAACAACAAACTGCACTTGGTAAAGCCAGTTCTAGGTGTGCTGCTCAATCTCGTGGCAGGGAAATAAAACAAGTAAATATGTCGTTTAAAGATTGCATTAAGTAAGTAGAAAGGAAACTAAGTAAAAATGGCAGACAGCTTAGAACAATGAAGTAAACAACAAACTGCACTTGGTAAAGCCAGTTCTAGGTGTGCTGCTCAATCTCGTGGCAAGGAAATAAAACAAGTAAATATGTCGTTTAATGATTGCATTAAATAAGTAGAAAGGAAATTAAGTAAAAATGGCAGACAGCTTAGAACAATGAAGTAAACAACAAACTGCACTTGGTAAAGCCAGTTCTAGGTGTGCTGCTCAATCTCGTGGCAAGGAAATAAAACAAGTAAATATGTCGTTTAAAGATTGCATTAAATAAGTAGAAAGGAAATTAAGTAAAAATGGCAGACAGCTTGGAACAATGAAGTAAACAACAAACTGCACTTGGTAAAGCCAGTTCTAGGTGTGCTGCTCAATCTCGTGGCAGGGAAATAAAACAAGTAAATATGTCGTTTAAAGATTCCATTAAGTAAGTAGAAATGAAACTAAGTAAAAATGGCAGACTGCTTAGAACAATGAAGTAAACAACAAACTGCACTTGGTAAAGCCAGTTCTAGGTGTGGTGCTCAATCTCGTGGCAAGGAAATAAAACAAGTAAATATGTCGTTTAAAGATTGCATGAAATAAGTAGAAAGGAAATTAAGTAAAAATGGCAGACAGCTTGGAACAATGAAGTAAACAACAAACTGCACTTGGTAAAGCCTGTTCTAGGTGTGCTGCTCAATCTCGTGGCAAGGAAATAAAACAAGTAAATATGTCTTTTAAAGATTGCATTAAATAAGTAGAAAGGAAATTAAGTAAAAAGGGCAGACAGCTTGGAACAATGAAGTAAACAACAAACTGCACTTGGTAAAGCCAGTTCTAGGTGTGCTGCTCAATCTCGTGGCAAGGAAATAAAACAAGTAAATATGTCGTTTAAAGATTGCATTAAATAAGTAGAAAGGAAATTAAGTAAAAATGGCAGACAGCTTAGAACAATGAAGTAAACAACAAACTGCACTTGGAAAAGCCAGTTCCAGGTGTGGCGCTCAATCTCGTGGCAAGGAAATAAAACAAGTAAATATGTCGTTTAAAGATTGCCTTAAATAAGTAGAAAGGAAATTAAGTAAAAAGGGCAGACAGCTTGGAACAATGAAGTAAACAACAAACTGCACTTGGTAAAGCCAGTTCTAGGTGTGCTGCTCAATCTCGTGGCAAGCAAATAAAACAAGTAAATATGTCATTTTAAGATTGCATTAAATAAGTAGAAAGGAAATTAAGAAAAAATGACAAACCGCTTGGAACAATGAAGTAAACAACAAACTGCACTTGGTAAAGCCAGTTCTAGGCGTGCTGCTCAATCTCGTGGCAAGGAAATAATACAAGTAAATATGTCGTTTTAAATTGCATTAAATAAGTAGAAAGGTAATTAAGTAAAAATGGCAGACAGCGTGGAACAATGAAGTATACAACAAACTGCGCTGGGTAAATCCAGTTCTAGGTGTGCTGCTCAATCTCGTTGCAAGGAAATAATACAAGTAAATATGTCGTTTTAAATTGCATAAAATAAGTAGAAAGGAAATTAAGTAAAAAGGGCAGACAGCTTGGAACAATGAAGTAAACAACAAACTGCACTTGGTAAAGCCAGTTCTAGGTGTGCTGCTCAATCTCGTGGCAAGGAAATAAAACAAGTAAATATGTCGTTTAAAGATTGCATTAAATAAGTAGAAAGGAAATTAAGTAAAAATGGCAGACAGCTTAGAACAATGAAGTAAACAACAAACTGCACTTGGTAAAGCCAGTTCTAGGTGTGGTGCTCAATCTCGTGGCAAGGAAATAAAACAAGTAAATATGTCGTTTAAAGGTTGCAATAAATAAGTACAAAGGAAATAAGTAAAAATGGCAGAATGCTTAGAACAATGAAGTAAACCACAAACTGCACTTGGTAAAGCCAGTTCTAGGTGTGCTGCTCAATCTCGTGGCAAGGAAATAAAACAAGTAAATATGTCGTTTAAAGATTGCATTAATTAAGTAGAAAGGAAATTAAGTAAAAATGGCAGACAGCTTAGAACAATGAAGTAAACAACAAACTGCACTTGGTAAAGCCAGTTCTAGGTGTGCTGCTCAATATCGTGGCAAGGAAATTAAACAAGTAGATATGTCGTTAAAAGATTGTATTAAATAAGTAGAAAGGAAATTAAGTAAAAATGGCAGACAGCTTAGAACAATGAAGTAAACAACGAACTGCACTTGGTAAAGCCAGTTCTAGGTGTGCTGCTCAATCTCGTGGCAGGGAAATAAAACAAGTAAATATGTCGTTTAAAGATTGCATTAAGTAAGTAGAAAGGAAACTAAGTAAAAATGGCAGACAGCTTAGAACAATGAAGTAAACAACAAACTGCACTTGGTAAAGCCAGTTCTAGGTGTGCTGCTCAATCTCGTGGCAAGGAAATAAAACAAGTAAATATGTCGTTTAAAGATTGCATAAAATAAGTAGAAAGGAAATTAAGTAAAAATGGCAGACAGCTTAGAACAATGAAGTAAACAACAAACTGCACTTGGTAAAGCCAGTTCTAGGTGTGGTGCTCAATCTCGTGGCAAGGAAATAAAACAAGTAAATATGTCGTTTAAAGATTGCATTAAATAAGTAGAAAGGAAATTAAGTAAAAATGGCAGACAGCTTGGAACAATGAAGTAAACAACAAACTGCACTTGGTAAAGCCAGTTCTAGGTGTGCTGCTCAATCTCGTGGCAAGGAAATAAAACAAGTAAATATGTCGTTTAAAGATTGCATTAAGTAAGTAGAAAGGAAACTAAGTAAAAATGGCAGACAGCTTAGAACAATGAAGTAAACAACAAACTGCAGTTGGTAAAGCCAGTTCTAGGTGTGCTGCTCAATCTCGTGGCAAGGAAATAAAACAAGTAAATATGTCGTTTAAAGATTGCATTAAATAAGTAGAAAGGTAATTAAGTAAAAATGGCAGACAGCGTGGAACAATGAAGTATACAACAAACTGCGCTGGGTAAATCCAGTTCTAGGTGTGCTGCTCAATCTCGTGGCAAGGAAATAATACAAGTAAATATGTCGTTTTAAATTGCATAAAATAAGTAGAAAGGAAATTAAGTAAAAAGGGCAGACAGCTTGGAACAATGAAGTAAACAACAAACTGCACTTGGTAAAGCCAGTTCTAGGTGTGCTGCTCAATCTCGTGGCAAGGAAATAAAACAAGTAAATATGTCGTTTAAAGATTGCATTAAATAAGTAGAAAGGAAATTAAGTAAAAATGGCAGACAGCTTAGAACAATGAAGTAAACAAACTGCACTTGGTAAAGCCAGTTCTAGGTGTGCTGCTCAATCTCGTGGCAGGGAAATAAAACAAGTAAATATGTCGTTTAAAGATTGCATTAAGTAAGTAGAAAGGAAACTAAGTAAAAATGGCAGACAGCTTAGAACAATGAAGTAAACAACAAACTGCACTTGGTAAAGCCAGTTCTAGGTGTGCTGCTCAATCTCGTGGCAAGGAAATAAAACAAGTAAATATGTCGTTTAATGATTGCATTAAATAAGTAGAAAGGAAATTAAGTAAAAATGGCAGACAGCTTAGAACAATGAAGTAAACAACAAACTGCACTTGGAAAAGCCAGTTCCAGGTGTGGCGCTCAATCTCGTGGCAAGGAAATAAAACAAGTAAATATGTCGTTTAAAGATTGCCTTAAATAAGTAGAAAGGAAATTAAGTAAAAATGGCAGACAGCTTGGAACAATGAAGTAAACAACAAACTGCACTTGGTAAAGCCAGTTCTAGGTGTGCTGCTCAATCTCGTGGCAAGCAAATAAAACAAGTAAATATGTCATTTTAAGATTGCATTAAATAAGTAGAAAGGAAATTAAGAAAAAATGACAAACCGCTTGGAACAATGAAGTAAACAACAAACTGCACTTGGTAAAGCCAGTTCTAGGCGTGCTGCTCAATCTCGTGGCAAGGAAATAATACAAGTAAATATGTCGTTTTAAATTGCATTAAATAAGTAGAAAGGTAATTAAGTAAAAATGGCAGACAGCGTGGAACAATGAAGTATACAACAAACTGCGCTGGGTAAATCCAGTTCTAGGTGTGCTGCTCAATCTCGTTGCAAGGAAATAATACAAGTAAATATGTCGTTTTAAATTGCATAAAATAAGTAGAAAGGAAATTAAGTAAAAAGGGCAGACAGCTTGGAACAATGAAGTAAACAACAAACTGCACTTGGTAAAGCCAGTTCTAGGTGTGCTGCTCAATCTCGTGGCAAGGAAATAAAACAAGTAAATATGTCGTTTAAAGATTGCATTAAATAAGTAGAAAGGAAATTAAGTAAAAATGGCAGACAGCTTAGAACAATGAAGTAAACAACAAACTGCACTTGGTAAAGCCAGTTCTAGGTGTGGTGCTCAATCTCGTGGCAAGGAAATAAAACAAGTAAATATGTCGTTTAAAGGTTGCAATAAATAAGTACAAAGGAAATAAGTAAAAATGGCAGAATGCTTAGAACAATGAAGTAAACCACAAACTGCACTTGGTAAAGCCAGTTCTAGGTGTGCTGCTCAATCTCGTGGCAAGGAAATAAAACAAGTAAATATGTCGTTTAAAGATTGCATTAATTAAGTAGAAAGGAAATTAAGTAAAAATGGCAGACAGCTTAGAACAATGAAGTAAACAACAAACTGCACTTGGTAAAGCCAGTTCTAGGTGTGCTGCTCAATATCGTGGCAAGGAAATTAAACAAGTAGATATGTCGTTAAAAGATTGTATTAAATAAGTAGAAAGGAAATTAAGTAAAAATGGCAGACAGCTTAGAACAATGAAGTAAACAACGAACTGCACTTGGTAAAGCCAGTTCTAGGTGTGCTGCTCAATCTCGTGGCAGGGAAATAAAACAAGTAAATATGTCGTTTAAAGATTGCATTAGGTAAGTAGAAAGGAAACTAAGTAAAAATGGCAGACAGCTTAGAACAATGAAGTAAACAACAAACTGCACTTGGTAAAGCCAGTTCTAGGTGTGCTGCTCAATCTCGTGGCAAGGAAATAAAACAAGTAAATATGTCGTTTAAAGATTGCATAAAATAAGTAGAAAGGAAATTAAGTAAAAATGGCAGACAGCTTAGAACAATGAAGTAAACAACAAACTGCACTTGGTAAAGCCAGTTCTAGGTGTGGTGCTCAATCTCGTGGCAAGGAAATAAAACAAGTAAATATGTCGTTTAAAGATTGCATTAAATAAGTAGAAAGGAAATTAAGTAAAAATGGCAGACAGCTTGGAACAATGAAGTAAACAACAAACTGCACTTGGTAAAGCCAGTTCTAGGTGTGCTGCTCAATCTCGTGGCAAGGAAATAAAACAAGTAAATATGTCGTTTAAAGATTGCATTAAGTAAGTAGAAAGGAAACTAAGTAAAAATGGCAGACAGCTTAGAACAATGAAGTAAACAACAAACTGCAGTTGGTAAAGCCAGTTCTAGGTGTGCTGCTCAATCTCGTGGCAAGGAAATAAAACAAGTAAATATGTCGTTTAAAGATTGCATTAAATAAGTAGAAAGGTAATTAAGTAAAAATGGCAGACAGCGTGGAACAATGAAGTATACAACAAACTGCGCTGGGTAAATCCAGTTCTAGGTGTGCTGCTCAATCTCGTGGCAAGGAAATAATACAAGTAAATATGTCGTTTTAAATTGCATAAAATAAGTAGAAAGGAAATTAAGTAAAAAGGGCAGACAGCTTGGAACAATGAAGTAAACAACAAACTGCACTTGGTAAAGCCAGTTCTAGGTGTGCTGCTCAATCTCGTGGCAAGGAAATAAAACAAGTAAATATGTCGTTTAAAGATTGCATTAAATAAGTAGAAAGGAAATTAAGTAAAAATGGCAGACAGCTTAGAACAATGAAGTAAACAACAAACTGCACTTGGTAAAGCCAGTTCTAGGTGTGCTGCTCAATCTCGTGGCAGGGAAATAAAACAAGTAAATATGTCGTTTAAAGATTGCATTAAGTAAGTAGAAAGGAAACTAAGTAAAAATGGCAGACAGCTTAGAACAATGAAGTAAACAACAAACTGCACTTGGTAAAGCCAGTTCTAGGTGTGCTGCTCAATCTCGTGGCAAGGAAATAAAACAAGTAAATATGTCGTTTAATGATTGCATTAAATAAGTAGAAAGGAAATTAAGTAAAAATGGCAGACAGCTTAGAACAATGAAGTAAACAACAAACTGCACTTGGTAAAGCCAGTTCTAGGTGTGCTGCTCAATCTCGTGGCAAGGAAATAAAACAAGTAAATATGTCGTTTAAAGATTGCATTAAATAAGTAGAAAGGAAATTAAGTAAAAATGGCAGACAGCTTGGAACAATGAAGTAAACAACAAACTGCACTTGGTAAAGCCAGTTCTAGGTGTGCTGCTCAATCTCGTGGCAGGGAAATAAAACAAGTAAATATGTCGTTTAAAGATTCCATTAAGTAAGTAGAAATGAAACTAAGTAAAAATGGCAGACTGCTTAGAACAATGAAGTAAACAACAAACTGCACTTGGTAAAGCCAGTTCTAGGTGTGGTGCTCAATCTCGTGGCAAGGAAATAAAACAAGTAAATATGTCGTTTAAAGATTGCATGAAATAAGTAGAAAGGAAATTAAGTAAAAATGGCAGACAGCTTGGAACAATGAAGTAAACAACAAACTGCACTTGGTAAAGCCTGTTCTAGGTGTGCTGCTCAATCTCGTGGCAAGGAAATAAAACAAGTAAATATGTCTTTTAAAGATTGCATTAAATAAGTAGAAAGGAAATTAAGTAAAAAGGGCAGACAGCTTGGAACAATGAAGTAAACAACAAACTGCACTTGGTAAAGCCAGTTCTAGGTGTGCTGCTCAATCTCGTGGCAAGGAAATAAAACAAGTAAATATGTCGTTTAAAGATTGCATTAAATAAGTAGAAAGGAAATTAAGTAAAAATGGCAGACAGCTTAGAACAATGAAGTAAACAACAAACTGCACTTGGAAAAGCCAGTTCCAGGTGTGGCGCTCAATCTCGTGGCAAGGAAATAAAACAAGTAAATATGTCGTTTAAAGATTGCCTTAAATAAGTAGAAAGGAAATTAAGTAAAAATGGCAGACAGCTTGGAACAATGAAGTAAACAACAAACTGCACTTGGTAAAGCCAGTTCTAGGTGTGCTGCTCAATCTCGTGGCAAGCAAATAAAACAAGTAAATATGTCATTTTAAGATTGCATTAAATAAGTAGAAAGGAAATTAAGAAAAAATGACAAACCGCTTGGAACAATGAAGTAAACAACAAACTGCACTTGGTAAAGCCAGTTCTAGGCGTGCTGCTCAATCTCGTGGCAAGGAAATAATACAAGTAAATATGTCGTTTTAAATTGCATTAAATAAGTAGAAAGGTAATTAAGTAAAAATGGCAGACAGCGTGGAACAATGAAGTATACAACAAACTGCGCTGGGTAAATCCAGTTCTAGGTGTGCTGCTCAATCTCGTTGCAAGGAAATAATACAAGTAAATATGTCGTTTTAAATTGCATAAAATAAGTAGAAAGGAAATTAAGTAAAAAGGGCAGACAGCTTGGAACAATGAAGTAAACAACAAACTGCACTTGGTAAAGCCAGTTCTAGGTGTGCTGCTCAATCTCGTGGCAAGGAAATAAAACAAGTAAATATGTCGTTTAAAGATTGCATTAAATAAGTAGAAAGGAAATTAAGTAAAAATGGCAGACAGCTTAGAACAATGAAGTAAACAACAAACTGCACTTGGTAAAGCCAGTTCTAGGTGTGGTGCTCAATCTCGTGGCAAGGAAATAAAACAAGTAAATATGTCGTTTAAAGGTTGCAATAAATAAGTACAAAGGAAATAAGTAAAAATGGCAGAATGCTTAGAACAATGAAGTAAACCACAAACTGCACTTGGTAAAGCCAGTTCTAGGTGTGCTGCTCAATCTCGTGGCAAGGAAATAAAACAAGTAAATATGTCGTTTAAAGATTGCATTAAATAAGTAGAAAGGAAATTAAGTAAAAATGGCAGACAGCTTAGAACAATGAAGTAAACAACAAACTGCACTTGGTAAAGCCAGTTCTAGGTGTGCTGCTCAATATCGTGGCAAGGAAATTAAACAAGTAGATATGTCGTTAAAAGATTGTATTAAATAAGTAGAAAGGAAATTAAGTAAAAATGGCAGACAGCTTAGAACAATGAAGTAAACAACGAACTGCACTTGGTAAAGCCAGTTCTAGGTGTGCTGCTCAATCTCGTGGCAGGGAAATAAAACAAGTAAATATGTCGTTTAAAGATTGCATTAAGTAAGTAGAAAGGAAACTAAGTAAAAATGGCAGACAGCTTAGAACAATGAAGTAAACAACAAACTGCACTTGGTAAAGCCAGTTCTAGGTGTGCTGCTCAATCTCGTGGCAAGGAAATAAAACAAGTAAATATGTCGTTTAAAGATTGCATAAAATAAGTAGAAAGGAAATTAAGTAAAAATGGCAGACAGCTTAGAACAATGAAGTAAACAACAAACTGCACTTGGTAAAGCCAGTTCTAGGTGTGGTGCTCAATCTCGTGGCAAGGAAATAAAACAAGTAAATATGTCGTTTAAAGATTGCATTAAATAAGTAGAAAGGAAATTAAGTAAAAATGGCAGACAGCTTGGAACAATGAAGTAAACAACAAACTGCACTTGGTAAAGCCAGTTCTAGGTGTGCTGCTCAATCTCGTGGCAAGGAAATAAAACAAGTAAATATGTCGTTTAAAGATTGCATTAAGTAAGTAGAAAGGAAACTAAGTAAAAATGGCAGACAGCTTAGAACAATGAAGTAAACAACAAACTGCAGTTGGTAAAGCCAGTTCTAGGTGTGCTGCTCAATCTCGTGGCAAGGAAATAAAACAAGTAAATATGTCGTTTAAAGATTGCATTAAATAAGTAGAAAGGAAATTAAGTAAAAATGGCAAACAGCTTAGAACAATGAAGTAAACAACAATCCGCACTTGGTAAAGCCAGTTCTAGGTGTGCTGCTCAATCTCGTGGCAAGGAAATAAAACAAGTAAATATGTCGTTTAAAGATTGCAATAAATAAGTAGAAAGGAAATTAAGTAAAAATGGCAGACAGCTTAGAACTATGAAGTAAACAACAAACTGCACTTGGTAAAGCCAGTTCTAGGTGTGCTGCTCAATCTCGTGGCAAGGAAATAAAACAAGCAAATATGTCGTTAAAAGATTTCAATAAATAAGTAGAAAGGAAATTAAGTAAAAATGGCAGACAGCTTGGAACAATGAAGTAAACATCAAACTGCACTTGGTAAAGCCAGTTCTAGGTGTGCTGCTCAATCTCGTGGCAAGGAAATAAAACAAGTAAATATGTCGTTTAAAGATTGCATTAAGTAAGTAGAAAGGAAATTAAGTAAAATGGCAGACAGCTTAGAACAATGAAGTAAACAACAAACTGCACTTGGTAAAGCCAGTTCTAGGTGTGGTGCTCAATCCCGTGGCAAGGAAATAAAACAAGTAAACATGTCGTTTAAAGATTGCATTAAATAAGTAGAAAGGAAATTAAGTAAAAATGGCAGACAGCTTAGAACAATGAAGTAAACAACAAACTGCACTTGGTAAAGCCAGTTCTAGGTGTGCTGCTTAATCTCGTGGCAAGGAAATAAAACAAGTAAATGTGTCGTTTAAAGATTGCATTAAATAAGTAGAAAGGAAACTAAGTAAAAATGGCAGACAGCTTAGAACAATGAAGTAAACAACAAACTGCACTTGGTAAAGCCAGTTCTATGTGTGCTGCTCAATCTCATGGCAAGGAAATAACACAAGTAAATATGTCGTTTAAAGATTGCATAAATAAGTAAAAAGGAAATTATGTAAAAATAGCAGACAGCTTGGAACAATGAAGTAAACAACTAACTGCACTTGGGAAAGCCAGTTCTAGGTGTGCTGCTAAATCATGCGGCAAGGAAATAAAACAAGTAAATATGTCATTTTAAGATTGCATTAAATAAGTAGAAAGGAAATTAAGAAAAAATGACAAACCGCTTGGAACAATGAAGTAAACAACAAACTGCACTTGGTAAAGCCAGTTCTAGGCGTGCTGCTCAATCTCGTGGCAAGGAAATAATACAAGTAAATATGTCGTTTTAAATTGCATTAAATAAGTAGAAAGGTAATTAAGTAAAAATGGCAGACAGCGTGGAACAATGAAGTATACAACAAACTGCGCTGGGTAAATCCAGTTCTAGGTGTGCTGCTCAATCTCGTGGCAAGGAAATAATACAAGTAAATATGTCGTTTTAAATTGCATAAAATAAGTAGAAAGGAAATTAAGTAAAAAGGGCAGACAGCTTGGAACAATGAAGTAAACAACAAACTGCACTTGGTAAAGCCAGTTCTAGGTGTGCTGCTCAATCTCGTGGCAAGGAAATAAAACAAGTAAATATGTCGTTTAAAGATTGCATTAAATAAGTAGAAAGGAAATTAAGTAAAAATGGCAGACAGCTTAGAACAATGAAGTAAACAACAAACTGCACTTGGTAAAGCCAGTTCTAGGTGTGCTGCTCAATCTCGTGGCAAGGAAATAAAACAAGTAAATATGTCGTTTAAAGATTGCATTAAATAAGTAGAAAGGAAATTAAGTAAAAATGGCAGACAGCTTAGAACAATGAAGTAAACAACAAACTGCACTTGGTAAAGCCAGTTCCAGGTGTGGCGCTCAATCTCGTGGCAAGGAAATAAAACAAGTAAATATGTCGTTTAAAGATTGCCTTAAATAAGTAGAAAGGAAATTAAGTAAAAATGGCAGACAGCTTGTAACAATGAAGTAAACAACAAACTGCACTTGGTAAAGCCAGTTTTAGGTGTGCTGCTCAATCTCGTGGCAAGGAAATAAAACAAGTAAATATGTCGTTTAAAGATTGCATTAAATAAGTAGAAAGGAAATAAGTAAAAATGGCAGACAGCTTAGAACAATGAAGTAAACAACAAACTGCACTTGGTAAAGCCAGTTCTAGGTGTGGTGCTCAATCTCGTGGCAAGGAAATAAAACAAGTAAATATGTCGTTTAAAGATTGCATTAAATAAGTAGAAAGGAAATTAAGTAAAAATGGCAGAACGCTTAGAACAATAAAGTAAACAACAAACTGCACTTGGTAAAGCCAGTTCTAGGTGTGCTGCTCAATCTCGTGGCAAGGAAATAAAACAAGTAAATATGTCGTTTAAAGATTGCATTAAATAAGTAGAAAGGAAATTAAGTAAAAATGGCAGACAGGTTAGAACAATGAAGTAAACAACAAACTGCACTTGGTAAAGCCAGTTCTAGGTGTGCTGCTCAATATCGTGGCAAGGAAATTAAACAAGCAGATATGTCGTTAAAAGATTGTAATAAATAAGTAGAAAGGAAATTAAGTAAAAATGGCAGACAGCTTGGAACAATGAAGTAAACAACAAACTGCACTTGGTAAAGCCAGTTCTAGGTGTGCTGCTCAATCTCGTGGCAGGGAAATAAAACAAGTAAATATGTCGTTTAAAGATTCCATTAGGTAAGTAGAAATGAAACTAAGTAAAAATGGCAGACTGCTTAGAACAATGAAGTAAACAACAAACTGCACTTGGTAAAGCCAGTTCTAGGTGTGGTGCTCAATCTCGTGGCAAGGAAATAAAACAAGTAAATATGTCGTTTAAAGATTGCATAAAATAAGTAGAAAGGAAATTAAGTAAAAATGGCAGACAGCTTGGAACAATGAAGTAAACAACAAACTGCACTTGGTAAAGCCTGTTCTAGGTGTGCTGCTCAATCTCGTGGCAAGGAAATAATACAAGTAAATATGTCGTTTTAAATTGCATTAAATAAGTAGAAAGGTAATTAAGTAAAAATGGCAGACAGCGTGGAACAATGAAGTATACAACAAACTGCGCTGGGTAAATCCAGTTCTAGGTGTGCTGCTCAATCTCGTGGCAAGGAAATAATACAAGTAAATATGTCGTTTTAAATTGCATAAAATAAGTAGAAAGGAAATTAAGTAAAAAGGGCAGACAGCTTGGAACAATGAAGTAAACAACAAACTGCACTTGGTAAAGCCAGTTCTAGGTGTGCTGCTCAATCTCGTGGCAAGGAAATAAAACAAGTAAATATGTCGTTTAAAGATTGCATTAAATAAGTAGAAAGGAAATTATGTAAAAATGGCAGACAGCTTAGAACAATGAAGTAAACAACAAACTGCACTTGGTAAAGCCAGTTCTAGGTGTGCTGCTCAATCTCGTGGCAAGGAAATAAAACAAGTAAATATGTCGTTTAAAGATTGCATTAAATAAGTAGAAAGGAAATTAAGTAAAAATGGCAGACAGCTTAGAACAATGAAGTAAACAACAAACTGCACTTGGTAAAGCCAGTTCCAGGTGTGGCGCTCAATCTCGTGGCAAGGAAATAAAACAAGTAAATATGTCGTTTAAAGATTGCCTTAAATAAGTAGAAAGGAAATTAAGTAAAAATGGCAGACAGCTTGTAACAATGAAGTAAACAACAAACTGCACTTGGTAAAGCCAGTTTTAGGTGTGCTGCTCAATCTCGTGGCAAGGAAATAAAACAAGTAAATATGTCGTTTAAAGATTGCATTAAATAAGTAGAAAGGAAATAAGTAAAAATGGCAGACAGCTTAGAACAATGAAGTAAACAACAAACTGCACTTGGTAAAGCCAGTTCTAGGTGTGCTGCTCAATCTCGTGGCAAGGAAATAAAACAAGTAAATATGTCGTTTAAAGATTGCATTAAATAAGTAGAAAGGAAATTAAGTAAAAATGGCAGAACGCTTAGAACAATAAAGTAAACAACAAACTGCACTTGGTAAAGCCAGTTCTAGGTGTGCTGCTCAATCTCGTGGCAAGGAAATAAAACAAGTAAATATGTCGTTTAAAGATTGCATTAAATAAGTAGAAAGGAAATTAAGTAAAAATGGCAGACAGGTTAGAACAATGAAGTAAACAACAAACTGCACTTGGTAAAGCCAGTTCTAGGTGTGCTGCTCAATATCGTGGCAAGGAAATTAAACAAGCAGATATGTCGTTAAAAGATTGTATTAAATAAGTAGAAAGGAAATTAAGTAAAAATGGCAGACAGCTTGGAACAATGAAGTAAACAACAAACTGCACTTGGTAAAGCCAGTTCTAGGTGTGCTGCTCAATCTCGTGGCAGGGAAATAAAACAAGTAAATATGTCGTTTAAAGATTCCATTAGGTAAGTAGAAATGAAACTAAGTAAAAATGGCAGACTGCTTAGAACAATGAAGTAAACAACAAACTGCACTTGGTAAAGCCAGTTCTAGGTGTGGTGCTCAATCTCGTGGCAAGGAAATAAAACAAGTAAATATGTCGTTTAAAGATTGCATAAAATAAGTAGAAAGGAAATTAAGTAAAAATGGCAGACAGCTTGGAACAATGAAGTAAACAACAAACTGCACTTGGTAAAGCCTGTTCTAGGTGTGCTGCTCAATCTCGTGGCAAGGAAATAATACAAGTAAATATGTCGTTTTAAATTGCATTAAATAAGTAGAAAGGTAATTAAGTAAAAATGGCAGACAGCGTGGAACAATGAAGTATACAACAAACTGCGCTGGGTAAATCCAGTTCTAGGTGTGCTGCTCAATCTCGTGGCAAGGAAATAATACAAGTAAATATGTCGTTTTAAATTGCATAAAATAAGTAGAAAGGAAATTAAGTAAAAAGGGCAGACAGCTTGGAACAATGAAGTAAACAACAAACTGCACTTGGTAAAGCCAGTTCTAGGTGTGCTGCTCAATCTCGTGGCAAGGAAATAAAACAAGTAAATATGTCGTTTAAAGATTGCATTAAATAAGTAGAAAGGAAATTATGTAAAAATGGCAGACAGCTTAGAACAATGAAGTAAACAACAAACTGCACTTGGTAAAGCCAGTTCTAGGTGTGCTGCTCAATCTCGTGGCAAGGAAATAAAACAAGTAAATATGTCGTTTAAAGATTGCATTAAATAAGTAGAAAGGAAATTAAGTAAAAATGGCAGACAGCTTAGAACAATGAAGTAAACAACAAACTGCACTTGGTAAAGCCAGTTCCAGGTGTGGCGCTCAATCTCGTGGCAAGGAAATAAAACAAGTAAATATGTCGTTTAAAGATTGCCTTAAATAAGTAGAAAGGAAATTAAGTAAAAATGGCAGACAGCTTGTAACAATGAAGTAAACAACAAACTGCACTTGGTAAAGCCAGTTTTAGGTGTGCTGCTCAATCTCGTGGCAAGGAAATAAAACAAGTAAATATGTCGTTTAAAGATTGCATTAAATAAGTAGAAAGGAAATTAAGTAAAAATGGCAGACAGCTTAGAACAATGAAGTAAACAACAAACTGCACTTGGTAAAGCCAGTTCTAGGTGTGGTGCTCAATCTCGTGGCAAGGAAATAAAACAAGTAAATATGTCGTTTAAAGATTGCATTAAGTAAGTAGAAAGGAAACTAAGTAAAAATGGCAGACAGCTTAGAACAATGAAGTAAACAACAAACTGCACTTGGTAAAGCCAGTTCTAGGTGTGCTGCTCAATCTCGTGGCAAGGAAATAAAACAAGTAAATATGTCGTTTAAAGATTGCATTAAATAAGTAGAAAGGAAATTAAGTAAAAATGGCAGACAGCTTAGAACTATGAAGTAAACAACAAACTGCACTTGGTAAAGCCAGTTCTAGGTGTGCTGCTCAATCTCGTGGCAAGGAAATAAAACAAGTAAATATGTCGTTTAAAGATTGCATTAAATAAGTAGAAAGGAAATTAAGTAAAAATGGTAGACAGCTTGGAACAATGAAGTAAACAACAAACTGCACTTGATAAAGCCAGTTCTAGGTGTGGTGCTCAATCTCGTGGCAAGGAAATAAAAGAAGCAAATATGTCGTTTAAAGATTGCATTAAATAAGTAAAAAGGAATATATGTAAAAATAGCAGACAGCTTGGAACAATGAAGTAAACAACGAACTGCACTTGGGAAAGCCAGTTCTAGGTGTGCTGCTAAATCATGCGGCAAGGAAATAAAACAAGTAAATATGTCATTTTAAGATTGCATTAAATAAGTAGAAAGGAAATTAAGAAAAAATGACAAACCGCTTGGAACAATGAAGTAAACAACAAACTGCACTTGGTAAAGCCAGTTCTAGGCGTGCTGCTCAATCTCGTGGCAAGGAAATAATACAAGTAAATATGTCGTTTTAAATTGCATTAAATAAGTAGAAAGGTAATTAAGTAAAAATGGCAGACAGCGTGGAACAATGAAGTAAACAACAAACTGCGCTGGGTAAATCCAGTTCTAGGTGTGCTGCTCAATCTCGTGGCAAGGAAATAATACAAGTAAATATGTCGTTTTAAATTGCATTAAATAAGTAGAAAGGAAATTAAGTAAAAAGGGCAGACAGCTTGGAACAATGAAGTAAACAACAAACTGCACTTGGTAAAGCCAGTTCTAGGTGTGCTGCTCAATGTCGTGGCAAGGAAATAAAACAAGTAAATATGTCGTTTAAAGATTGCATTAAATAAGTAGAAAGGAAATTAAGTAAAAATGGCAGACAGCTTAGAACAATGAAGTAAACAACAAACTGCACTTGGTAAAGCCAGTTCTAGGTGTGCTGCTCAATCTCGTGGCAAGGAAATAAAACAAGTAAATATGTCGTTTAAAGATTGCATTAAAAAAGTAGAAAGGAAATTAAGTAAAAATGGCAGACAGCTTAGAACAATGAAGTAAACAAAAAACTGCACTTGGTAAAGCCAGTTCTAGGTGTGCTGCTCAATATCGTGGCAAGGAAATTAAACAAGTAGATATGTCGTTAAAAGATTGCATTAAATAAGTAGAAAGGAAATTAAGTAAAAATGGCAGACAGCTTAGAACAATGAAGTAAACAACAAACTGCACTTGGTAAAGCCAGTTCTAGGTGTGCTGCTCAATCTCGTGGCAAGGAAATAAAACAAGTAAATATGTCGTTTAAAGATTGCATTAAATAAGTAGAAAGGAAATTAAGTAAAAATGGCAAACAGCTTAGAACAATGAAGTAAACAACAATCCGCACTTGGTAAAGCCAGTTCTAGGTGTGCTGCTCAATCTCGTGGCAAGGAAATAAAACAAGTAAATATGTCGTTTAAAGATTGCATTAAATAAGTAGAAAGGAAATTAAGTAAAAATGGCAGACAGCTTAGAACAATGAAGTAAACAACAAACTGCACTTGGTAAAGCCAGTTCTAGGTGTGCTGCTCAATCTCGTGGCAAGGAAATAAAACAAGTAAATATGTCGTTTAAAGATTGCATTAAATAAGTAGAAAGGAAATTAAGTAAAAATGGCAAACAGCTTAGAACAATGAAGTAAACAACAATCCGCACTTGGTAAAGCCAGTTCTAGGTGTGCTGCTCAATCTCGTGGCAAGGAAATAAAACAAGCAAATATGTCGTTAAAAGATTGCATTAAATAAGTAAAAAGGAAATTATGTGAAAATAGCAGACAGCTTGGAACAATGAAGTAAACAACGAACTGCACTTGGGAAAGCCAGTTCTAGGTGTGCTGCTAAATCATGCGGCAAGGAAATAAAACAAGTAAATATGTCATTTTAAGATTGCATTAAATAAGTAGAAAGGAAATTAAGAAAAAATGACAAACCGCTTGGAACAATGAAGTAAACAACAAACTGCACTTGGTAAAGCCAGTTCTAGGCGTGCTGCTCAATCTCGTGGCAACGAAATAATACAAGCAAATATGTCGTTTTAAATTGCATTAAATAAGTAGAAAGGTAAATAAGTAAAAATGGCAGACAGCGTGGAACAATGAAGTAAACAACAAACTGCGCTGGGTAAATCCAGTTCTAGGTGTGCTGCTCAATCTCGTGGCAAGGAAATAATACAAGTAAATATGTCGTTTTAAATTGCATTAAATAAGTAGAAAGGAAATTAAGTAAAAAGGGCAGACAGCTTGGAACAATGAAGTAAACAACAAACTGCACTTGGTAAAGCCAGTTCTAGGTGTGCTGCTCAATCTCGTGGCAAGGAAATAAAACAAGTAAATATGTCGTTTAAAGATTGCATTAAATAAGTAGAAAGGAAATTAAGTAAAAATGGCAGACAGCTTAGAACAATGAAGTAAACAACAAACTGCACTTGGTAAAGCCAGTTCCAGGTGTGGCGCTCAATCTCGTGGCAAGGAAATAAAACAAGTAAATATGTCGTTTAAAGATTGCCTTAAATAAGTAGAAAGGAAATTAAGTAAAAATGGCAGACAGCTTGGAACAATGAAGTAAACAACAAACTGCACTTGGTAAAGCCAGTTCTAGGTGTGCTGCTCAATCTCGTGGCAAGCAAATAAAACAAGTAAATATGTCGTTTAAAGATTGCATTAAATAAGTAGAAAGGAAATTAAGTAAAAATGGCAGACAGCTTAGAACAATGAAGTAAACAAAAAACTGCACTTGGTAAAGCCAGTTCTAGGTGTGCTGCTCAATATCGTGGCAAGGAAATTAAACAAGTAGATATGTCGTTAAAAGATTGTATTAAATAAGTAGAAAGGAAATTAAGTAAAAATGGCAGACAGCTTAGAACAATGAAGTAAACAACAAACTGCACTTGGTAAAGCCAGTTCTAGGTGTGCTGCTCAATCTCGTGGCAGGGAAATAAAACAAGTAAATATGTCATTTAAAGATTGCATTAAGTAAGTAGAAAGGAAACTAAGTAAAAATGGCAGACAGCTTAGAACAATGAAGTAAACAACAAACTGCACTTGATAAAGCCAGTTATAGGTGTGGTGCTCAATCTCGTGGCAAGGAAATAAAAGAAGCAAATATGTCGTTTAAAGATTGCATTAAATAAGTAAAAAGGAAATTATGTAAAAATAGCAGACAGCTTGGAACAATGAAGTAAACAACGAACTGCACTTGGGAAAGCCAGTTCTAGGTGTGCTGCTAAATCATGCGGCAAGGAAATAAAACAAGTAAATATGTCATTTTAAGATTGCATTAAATAAGTAGAAAGGAAATTAAGAAAAAATGACAAACCGCTTGGAACAATGAAGTAAACAACAAACTGCACTTGGTAAAGCCAGTTCTAGGCGTGCTGCTCAATCTCGTGGCAAGGAAATAATACAAGTAAATATGTCGTTTTAAATTGCATTAAATAAGTAGAAAGGTAATTAAGTAAAAATGGCAGACAGCGTGGAACAATGAAGTAAACAACAAACTGCGCTGGGTAAATCCAGTTCTAGGTGTGCTGCTCAATCTCGTGGCAAGGAAATAATACAAGTAAATATGTCGTTTTAAATTGCATTAAATAAGTAGAAAGGAAATTAAGTAAAAAGGGCAGACAGCTTGGAACAATGAAGTAAACAACAAACTGCACTTGGTAAAGCCAGTTCTAGGTGTGCTGCTCAATCTCGTGGCAAGGAAATAAAACAAGTAAATATGTCGTTTAAAGATTGCATTAAATAAGTAGAAAGGAAATTAAGTAAAAATGGCAGACAGCTTAGAACAATGAAGTAAACAACAAACTGCACTTGGTAAAGCCAGTTCTAGGTGTGCTGCTCAATCTCGTGGCCAGGAAATAAAACAAGTAAATATGTCGTTTAAAGATTGCATTAAATAAGTAGAAAGGAAATTAAGTAAAAATGGCAGACAGCTTAGAACAATGAAGTAAACAAAAAACTGCACTTGGTAAAGCCAGTTCTAGGTGTGCTGCTCAATATCGTGGCAAGGAAATTAAACAAGTAGATATGTCGTTAAAAGATTGCATTAAATAAGTAGAAAGGAAATTAAGTAAAAATGGCAGACAGCTTAGAACAATGAAGTAAACAACAAACTGCACTTGGTAAAGCCAGTTCTAGGTGTGCTGCTCAATCTCGTGGCAAGGAAATAAAACAAGTAAATATGTCGTTTAAAGATTGCAATAAATAAGTAGAAAGGAAATTAAGTAAAAATGGCAAACAGCTTAGAACAATGAAGTAAACAACAATCCGCACTTGGTAAAGCCAGTTCTAGGTGTGCTGCTCAATCTCGTGGCAAGGAAATAAAACAAGTAAATATGTCGTTTAAAGATTGCATTAAATAAGTAGAAAGGAAATTAAGTAAAAATGGCAGACAGCTTAGAACAATGAAGTAAACAACAAACTACACTTGGTAAAGCCAGTTCTAGGTGTGCTGCTCAATCTCGTGGCAAGGAAATAAAACAAGTAAATATGTCGTTTAAAGATTGCATTAAATAAGTAGAAAGGAAATTAAGTAAAAATGGCAAACAGCTTAGAACAATGAAGTAAACAACAATCCGCACTTGGTAAAGCCAGTTCTAGGTGTGCTGCTCAATCTCGTGGCAAGGAAATAAAACAAGCAAATATGTCGTTAAAAGATTGCATTAAATAAGTAGAAAGGAAATTAAGTAAAAATGGCAGACAGCTTGGAACAATGAAGTAAACATCAAACTGCACTTGGTAAAGCCAGTTCTAGGTGTGCTGCTCAATCTCGTGGCAAGGAAATAAAACAAGTAAATATGTCGTTTAAAGATTGCATTAAGTAAGTAGAAAGGAAATTAAGTAAAAATGGCAGACAGCTTAGAACAATGAAGTAAACAACAAACTGCACTTGGTAAAGCCAGTTCTAGGTGTGGTGCTCAATCTCGTGGCAAGGAAATAAAACAAGAAAATATGTCAGTTAAAAATTGCATTAAATAATTAGAAAGGAAATTAAGTAAAAATGGCAGACAGCTTGGAACAATGAAGTAAACAACAAACTGCACTTGGTAAAGCCAGTTCTAGGTGTGCTGCTCAATCTCATGGCAAGGACATAAAACAAGTAAATATGTCGTTTAAAGATTGCATTAAGTAAGTAGAAAGGAAATTATAAAAATAGCAGACAGCTTAGAACAATGAAATAAACAACAAACTGCACTTGGTAAACTAGTTTTAGGTGTGGTGCTCAATCTCATGGCAAGGAAATAAAACAAGCAAATATGTCGTTAAAAGATTGCAATAAATAAGTAGAAAGGAAATTAAGTAAAAATGGCAGACAGCTTAGAACAATGAAGTAAACAACAAACTGCACTTGGTAAAGCCAGTTCCAGGTGTGGCGCTCAATCTCGTGGCAAGGAAATAAAACAAGTAAATATGTCGTTTAAAGATTGCCTAATAAGTAGAAAGGAAATTGAGTAAAGATGGCAGACAGCTTGGAACAATGAAGTAAACAACAAACTGCACTTGGTAAAGCCAGTTCTAGGTGTGCTGCTCAATCTCGTGGCAAGGAAATAAAACAAGTAAATATGTCGTTTAAAGATTGTATTAAATAAGTAGAAAGGAAATTAAGTAAAAATGGCAGACAGCTTGGAACAATGAAGTAAACAACAAACTGCACTTGATAAAGCCAGTTCTAGGTGTGGTGCTCAATCTCGTGGCAAGGAAATAAAAGAAGCAAATATGTCGTTTAAAGATTGCATTAAATAAGTAAAAAGGAAATTATGTGAAAATAGCAGACAGCTTGGAACAATGAAGTAAACAACGAACTGCACTTGGGAAAGCCAGTTCTAGGTGTGCTGCTAAATCATGCGGCAAGGAAATAAAACAAGTAAATATGTCATTTTAAGATTGCATTAAATAAGTAGAAAGGAAATTAAGAAAAAATGACAAACCGCTTGGAACAATGAAGTAAACAACAAACTGCACTTGGTAAAGCCAGTTCTAGGCGTGCTGCTCAATCTCGTGGCAAGGAAATAATACAAGTAAATATGTCGTTTTAAATTGCATTAAATAAGTAGAAAGGTAATTAAGTAAAAATGGCAGACAGCGTGGAACAATGAAGTAAACAACAAACTGCGCTGGGTAAATCCAGTTCTAGGTGTGCTGCTCAATCTCGTGGCAAGGAAATAATACAAGTAAATATGTCGTTTTAAATTGCATTAAATAAGTAGAAAGGAAATTAAGTAAAAAGGGCAGACAGCTTGGAACAATGAAGTAAACAACAAACTGCACTTGGTAAAGCCAGTTCTAGGTGTGCTGCTCAATCTCGTGGCAAGGAAATAAAACAAGTAAATATGTCGTTTAAAGATTGCATTAAATAAGTAGAAAGGAAATTAAGTAAAAATGGCAGACAGCTTAGAACAATGAAGTAAACAACAAACTGCACTTGGTAAAGCCAGTTCCAGGTGTGGCGCTCAATCTCGTGGCAAGGAAATAAAACAAGTAAATATGTCGTTTAAAGATTGCCTTAAATAAGTAGAAAGGAAATTAAGTAAAAATGGCAGACAGCTTGGAACAATGAAGTAAACAACAAACTGCACTTGGTAAAGCCAGTTCTAGGTGTGCTGCTCAATCTCGTGGCAAGCAAATAAAACAAGTAAATATGTCGTTTAAAGATTGCATTAAATAAGTAGAAAGGAAATTAAGTAAAAATGGCAGACAGCTTAGAACAATGAAGTAAACAACAAACTGCACTTGGTAAAGCCAGTTCTAGGTGTGCTGCTCAATATCGTGGCAAGGAAATTAAACAAGTAGATATGTCGTTAAAAGATTGTATTAAATAAGTAGAAAGGAAATTAAGTAAAAATGGCAGACAGCTAAGAACAATGAAGTAAACAACAATCCGCACTTGGTAAAGCCAGTTCTAGGTGTGCTGCTCAATCTCGTGGCAAGGAAATAAAACAAGTAAATATGTCGTTTAAAGATTGCATTAAGTAGAAAGGAAATTAAGTAAAAATGGCAGACAGCTTAGAACAATGAAGTAAACAACAAACTGCACTTGGTAAAGCCAGTTCTAGGTGTGCTGCTCAATCTCGTGGCAAGGAAATAAAACAAGTAAATATGTCGTTTAAAGATTGCATTAAATAAGTAGAAAGGAAATTAAGTAAAAATGGCAAACAGCTTAGAACAATGAAGTAAACAACAATCCGCACTTGGTAAAGCCAGTTCTAGGTGTGCTGCTCAATCTCGTGGCAAGGAAATAAAACAAGTAAATATGTCGTTTAAAGATTGCATTAAATAAGTAGAAAGGAAATTAAGTAAAAATGGCAGACAGCTTAGAACAATGAAGTAAACAACAATCCGCACTTGGTAAAGCCAGTTCTAGGTGTGCTGCTCAATCTCGTGGCAAGGAAATAAAACAAGTAAATATGTCGTTTAAAGATTGCATTAAATAAGTAGAAAGGAAATTAAGTAAAAATGGCAGACAGCTTAGAACAATGAAGTAAACAACAAACTGCACTTGGTAAAGCCAGTTCTAGGTGTGCTGCTCAATCTCGTGGCAAGGAAATAAAACAAGTAAATATGTCGTTTAAAGATTGCATTAAATAAGTAGAAAGGAAATTAAGTAAAAATGGCAAACAGCTTAGAACAATGAAGTAAACAACAATCCGCACTTGGTAAAGCCAGTTCTAGGTGTGCTGCTCAATCTCGTGGCAAGGAAATAAAACAAGCAAATATGTCGTTAAAAGATTGCATTAAATATGTAGAAAGGAAATTAAATAAAAATGGCAGACAGCTTGGAACAATGAAGTAAACATCAAACTGCACTTGGTAAAGCCAGTTCTAGGTGTGCTGCTCAATCTCGTGGCAAGGAAATAAAACAAGTAAATATGTCGTTTAAAGATTGCATTAAGTAAGTAGAAAGGAAATTAAGTAAAAATGGCAGACAGCTTAGAACAATGAAGTAAACAACAAACTGCACTTGGTAAAGCCAGTTCTAGGTGTGGTGCTCAATCTCGTGGCAAGGAAATAAAACAAGAAAATATGTCAGTTAAAAATTGCATTAAATAATTAGAAAGGAAATTAAGTAAAAATGGCAGACAGCTTGGAACAATGAAGTAAACAACAAACCGCACTTGGTAAAGGCAGTTCTAGGTGTGCTGCTCAATCTCATGGCAAGGACATAAAACAAGTAAATATGTCGTTTAAAGATTGCATTAAGTAAGTAGAAAGGAAATTATAAAAATAGCAGACAGCTTAGAACAATGAAATAAACAACAAACTGCACTTGGTAAACTAGTTTTAGGTGTGGTGCTCAATCTCATGGCAAGGAAATAAAACAAGCAAATATGTCGTTAAAAGATTGCAATAAATAAGTAGAAAGGAAATTAAGTAAAAATGGCAGACAGCTTAGAACAATGAAGTAAACAACAAACTGCACTTGGTAAAGCCAGTTCCAGGTGTGGCGCTCAATCTCGTGGCAAGGAAATAAAACAAGTAAATATGTCGTTTAAAGATTGCCTTAAATAAGTAGAAAGGAAATTGAGTAAAGATGGCAGACAGCCTGGAACAATGAAGTAAACAACAAACTGCACTTGGTAAAGCCAGTTCTAGGTGTGGTGCTCAATCTCGTGGCAGGGAAATAAAACAAGTAAATATGTCGTTTAAAGATTGCATTAAATAAGTAGAAAGGAAATTAAGTAAAAATGGCAGACAGCTTAGAACCATGAAGTAAACAACAAACTGCACTTGGTAAAGCCAGTTCTAGGTGTGCTGCTCAATCTCGTGGCAAGGAAATAAAACAAGTAAATATGTCGTTTAAAGATTGCATTAAGTAGAAAGGAAACTAAGTAAAAATGGCAGACAGCTTAGAACAATGAAGTAAACAACAAACTGCACTTGGTAAAGCCAGTTCTAGGTGTGCTGCTCAATCTCGTGGCAAGGAAATAAAACAAGTAAATATGTCGTTTAAAGATTGAATTAAATAAGTAGAAAGGAAATTAAGTAAAAATGGCAGACAGCTTGGAACAATGAAGTAAACAACGAACTGCACTTGGTAAAGCCAGTTCTAGTCTGCTGCTCAATCTCGTGGCAAGGAAATAAAACAAGTAAATATGTCGTTTAAAGATTGCAATAATTAAGTAGAAAGGAAATTAAGTAAAAATGGCAGACAGCTTAGAACAATGAAGTAAACAACAAACTGCACTTGGTAAAGCCATTTTTAGGTGTGGTGCTCAATCTCATGGCAAGGAAATAAAACAAGTAAATATGTCGTTTAAAGATTGCATTAAGTAAGCAGAAAGAAAATTAAGTAAAAATGGCAGACAGCTTAGAACAATGAAGTAAACAACAAACTGCACTTGGTAAATCCAGTTCTAGGTGTGCTGCTCAATTTCGTGGCAAGGAAATAAAACAAGCAAATATGTCGTTAAAAGATTGCATTAAATAAGTAGAAAGGAAATTAAGTAAAAATGGCAGACAGCTTGGAACAATGAAGTAAACAACAAACTGCACTTGGTAAAGCCAGTTCTAGGTGTGCTGCTCAATCTCGTGGCAAGGAAATGAAACAAGCAAATATGTTGCTAAAAGATTGCATTAAATAAGTAGAAAGGAAATTAAGTAAAAATGGCAGACAGCTTGGAACAATGAAGTAAACAACAAACTGCACTTGGTAAAGCCAGTTCTAGGTGTGCTGCTCAATCTCGTGGCAAGGAAATAAAACAAGTAAATATGTCGTTTAAAGATTGCATTAAGTAGAAAGGAAACTAAGTAAAAATGGCAGACAGCTTAGAACAATGAAGTAAACAACAAACTGCACTTGGTAAAGCCAGTTCTAGGTGTGCTGCTCAATCTCGTGGCAAGAAAATAAAACAAGTAAATATGTCGTTTAAAGATTGCATTAAATAAGTAGAAAGGAAATTAAGTAAAAATGGCAAACAACTTAGAACAATGAAGTAAACAACAAACTGCACTTGGTAAAGCCAGTTATAGGTGTGGTGCTCAATCTCGTGGCAAGGAAATAAAACAAGTAAATATGTCGTTTAAAGATTGCATTAAATAAGTAGAAAGGAAATTAAGTAAAAATGGCAGACAGCTTGGAACAATGAAGTAAACAACAAACTGCACTTGGTAAAGCCAGTTCTAGGTGTGCTGCTCAATCTCGTGGCAAGGAAATAAAACAAGTAAATATGTCGTTTAAAGATTGCATTAAATAAGTAGAAAGGAAATTAAGTAAAAATGGCAGACAGCTTGGAACAATGAAGTAAACAACAAACTGCACTTGATAAAGCCAGTTCTAGGTGTGGTGCTCAATCTCGTGGCAAGGAAATAAAACAAGCAAATATGTCGTTAAAAGTTTGCATTAAATAAGTAGAAAGGAAATTAAGTAAAAATGGCAGACAGCTTGGAACAATGAAGTAAACAACAAACTGCACTTGGTAAAGCCAGTTCTAGGTGTGCTGCTCAATTTCATGGCAAGGAAATAAAACAAGCAAATATGTCGTTAAAAGATTGCATTAAATAAGTAGAAAGGAAATTAAGTAAAAATGGCAGACAGCTTGGAACAATGAAGTAAACAACAAACTGCACTTGGTAAAGCCAGTTCTAGGTGTGCTGCTCAATCTCGTGGCAAGGAAATGAAACAAGCAAATATGTTGTTAAAAGATTGCATTAAATAAGTAGAAAGGAAATTAAGTAAAAATGGCAGACAGCTTGGAACAATGAAGTAAACAACAAACTGCACTTGGTAAAGCCAGTTCTAGGTGTGCTGCTCAATCTCGTGGCAAGGAAATAAAACAAGTAAATATGTCGTTTAAAGATTGCATTAAGTAGAAAGGAAACTAAGTAAAAATGGCAGACAGCTTAGAACAATGAAGTAAACAACAAACTGCACTTGGTAAAGCCAGTTCTAGGTGTGCTGCTCAATCTCGTGGCAAGGAAATAAAACAAGTAAATATGTCGTTTAAAGATTGCATTAAATAAGTAGAAAGGAAATTAAGTAAAAATGGCAGACAGCTTAGAAGAATGAAGTAAACAACAAACTGCACTTGGTAAAGCCAGTTCTAGGTGTGCTGCTCAATGTCGTGGCAAGGAAATTAAACCAGTAAATATGTCGTTAAAAGATTGTATTAAATAAGTAGAAAGGAAATTAGGTAAAAATGGCAGACAGCTTAGAACAATTAAGTAAACAACAAACTGCACTTGGTAAAGCCAGTTCTGGGTGTGCTGCTCAATCTCGTGGCAGGGAAATAAAACAAGTAAATATGTCGTTTAAAGATTGCATTAAGTAAGTAGAAAGGAAACTAAGTAAAAATGGCAGACAGCTTAGAACAATGAAGTAAACAACAAACTGCACTTGGTAAAGCCAGTTCTAGGTGTGCTGCTCAATCTCGTGGCAAGGAAATAAAACAAGTAAATATGTCGTTTAAAGATTGCAATAAATAAGTAGAAAGGAAATTAAGTAAAAATGGCAGACAGCTTAGAACAATGAAGTAAACAACAAACTGCACTTGGTAAAGCCAGTTCCAGGTGTGCTGCTCAATTTCGTGGCAAGGAAATAAAACAAGCAAATATGTCGTTAAAAGATTGCATTAAATAAGTAGAAAGGAAATTAAGTAAAAATGGCAGACAGCTTGGAACAATGAAGTAAACAACAAACTGCACTTGGTAAAGCCAGTTCTAGGTGTGCTGCTCAATCTCGTGGCAAGGAAATGAAACAAGCAAATATGTTGCTAAAAGATTGCATTAAATAAGTAGAAAGGAAATTAAGTAAAAATGGCAGACAGCTTGGAACAATGAAGTAAACAACAAACTGCACTTGGTAAAGCCAGTTCTAGGTGTGCTGCTCAATCTCGTGGCAAGGAAATAAAACAAGTAAATATGTCGTTTAAAGATTGCATTAAATAAGTAGAAAGGAAATTAAGTAAAAATGGCAAACAGCTTAGAACAATGAAGTAAACAACAATCCGCACTTGGTAAAGCCAGTTCTAGGTGTGCTGCTCAATCTCGTGGCAAGGAAATAAAACAAGTAAATATGTCGTTTAAAGATTGCATTAAATAAGTAGAAAGGAAATTAAGTAAAAATGGCAGACAGCTTAGAACAATGAAGTAAACAACAATCCGCACTTGGTAAAGCCAGTTCTAGGTGTGCTGCTCAATCTCGTGGCAAGGAAATAAAACAAGTAAATATGTCGTTTAAAGATTGCATTAAATAAGTAGAAAGGAAATTAAGTAAAAATGGCATACAGCTTAGAACAATGAAGTAAACAACAAACTGCACTTGGTAAAGCCAGTTCTAGGTGTGCTGCTCAATCTCGTGGCAAGGAAATAAAACAAGTAAATATGTCGTTTAAAGATTGCATTAAATAAGTAGAAAGGAAATTAAGTAAAAATGGCAAACAGCTTAGAACAATGAAGTAAACAACAATCCGCACTTGGTAAAGCCAGTTCTAGGTGTGCTGCTCAATCTCGTGGCAAGGAAATAAAACAAGCAAATATGTCGTTAAAAGATTGCATTAAATATGTAGAAAGGAAATTAAGTAAAAATGGCAGACAGCTTGGAACAATGAAGTAAACATCAAACTGCACTTGGTAAAGCCAGTTCTAGGTGTGCTGCTCAATCTCGTGGCAAGGAAATAAAACAAGTAAATATGTCGTTTAAAGATTGCATTAAGTAAGTAGAAAGGAAATTAAGTAAAAATGGCAGACAGCTTAGAACAATGAAGTAAACAACAAACTGCACTTGGTAAAGCCAGTTCTAGGTGTGGTGCTCAATCTCGTGGCAAGGAAATAAAACAAGAAAATATGTCAGTTAAAAATTGCATTAAATAATTAGAAAGGAAATTAAGTAAAAATGGCAGACAGCTTGGAACAATGAAGTAAACAACAAACTGCACTTGGTAAAGGCAGTTCTAGGTGTGCTGCTCAATCTCATGGCAAGGACATAAAACAAGTAAATATGTCGTTTAAAGATTGCATTAAGTAAGTAGAAAGGAAATTATAAAAATAGCAGACAGCTTAGAACAATGAAATAAACAACAAACTGCACTTGGTAAACTAGTTTTAGGTGTGGTGCTCAATCTCATGGCAAGGAAATAAAACAAGCAAATATGTCGTTTAAAGATTGCATTAAGTAGAAAGGAAACTAAGTAAAAATGGCAGACAGCTTAGAACAATGAAGTAAACAACAAACTGCACTTGGTAAAGCCAGTTCTAGGTGTGCTGCTCAATCTCGTGGCAAGGAAATAAAACAAGTAAATATGTCGTTTAAAGATTGCATTAAATAAGTAGAAAGGAAATTAAGTAAAAATGGCAGACAGCTTAGAAGAATGAAGTAAACAACAAACTGCACTTGGTAAAGCCAGTTCTAGGTGTGCTGCTCAATGTCGTGGCAAGGAAATTAAACCAGTAAATATGTCGTTAAAAGATTGTATTAAATAAGTAGAAAGGAAATTAGGTAAAAATGGCAGACAGCTTAGAACAATTAAGTAAACAACAAACTGCACTTGGTAAAGCCAGTTCTGGGTGTGGTGCTCAATCTCGTGGCAGAGAAATAAAACAAATATATATGTCGTTTAAAGATTGCATTAAATAAGTAGAAAGGAAATTAAGTAAAAATGGCAGACAGCTTAGAACAATGAAGTAAACAACAAACTGCACTTGGTAAAGCCAGTTCTAGATGTGCTGCTCAATCTCGTGGCAAGGAAATAAAACAAGTAAATATGTCGTTTAAAGATTGCATTAAATAAGTAGAAAGGAAATTAAGTAAAAATGGCAGACTGCTTAGAACAATGAAGTAAACAACAAACTGCACTTGGTAAAGCCAGTTCTAGGTGTGCTGCTCAATCTCATGGCAAGGAAATAAAACAAGTAAATATGTCGTTTAAAGACTGCATTAAGTAAGTAGAAAGGAAATTATAAAAATGGCAGAAAGCTTAGAACAATGAAGTAAACAACAAACTGCACTTGGTAAAGCCATTTTTAGGTGTGGTGCTCAATCTCATGGCAAGGAAATAAAACAAGTAAATATGTCGTTTAAAGATTGCATTAAGTAAGCAGAAAGGAAATTAAGTAAAAATGGCAGACAGCTTAGAACAATGAAGTAAACAACAAACTGCACTTGATAAAGCCAGTTCTAGGTGTGGTGCTCAATCTCGTGGCAAGGAAATAAAACAAGCAAATATGTCGTTAAAAGTTTGCATTAAATAAGTAGAAAGGAAATTAAGTAAAAATGGCAGACAGCTTGGAACAATGAAGTAAACAACAAACTGCACTTGGTAAAGCCAGTTCTAGGTGTGCTGCTCAATTTCATGGCAAGGAAATAAAACAAGCAAATATGTCGTTAAAAGATTGCATTAAATAAGTAGAAAGGAAATTAAGTAAAAATGGCAGACAGCTTGGAACAATGAAGTAAACAACAAACTGCACTTGGTAAAGCCAGTTCTAGGTGTGCTGCTCAATCTCGTGGCAAGGAAATGAAACAAGCAAATATGTTGTTAAAAGATTGCATTAAATAAGTAGAAAGGAAATTAAGTAAAAATGGCAGACAGCTTGGAACAATGAAGTAAACAACAAACTGCACTTGGTAAAGCCAGTTCTAGGTGTGCTGCTCAATCTCGTGGCAAGGAAATAAAACAAGTAAATATGTCGTTTAAAGATTGCATTAAGTAGAAAGGAAACTAAGTAAAAATGGCAGACAGCTTAGAACAATGAAGTAAACAACAAACTGCACTTGGTAAAGCCAGTTCTAGGTGTGCTGCTCAATCTCGTGGCAAGGAAATAAAACAAGTAAATATGTCGTTTAAAGATTGCATTAAATAAGTAGAAAGGAAATTAAGTAAAAATGGCAGACAGCTTAGAAGAATGAAGTAAACAACAAACTGCACTTGGTAAAGCCAGTTCTAGGTGTGCTGCTCAATGTCGTGGCAAGGAAATTAAACCAGTAAATATGTCGTTAAAAGATTGTATTAAATAAGTAGAAAGGAAATTAGGTAAAAATGGCAGACAGCTTAGAACAATTAAGTAAACAACAAACTGCACTTGGTAAAGCCAGTTCTGGGTGTGCTGCTCAATCTCGTGGCAGGGAAATAAAACAAGTAAATATGTCGTTTAAAGATTGCATTAAGTAAGTAGAAAGGAAACTAAGTAAAAATGGCAGACAGCTTAGAACAATGAAGTAAACAACAAACTGCACTTGGTAAAGCCAGTTCTAGGTGTGCTGCTCAATCTCGTGGCAAGGAAATAAAACAAGTAAATATGTCGTTTAAAGATTGCAATAAATAAGTAGAAAGGAAATTAAGTAAAAATGGCAGACAGCTTAGAACAATGAAGTAAACAACAAACTGCACTTGGTAAAGCCAGTTCCAGGTGTGCTGCTCAATTTCGTGGCAAGGAAATAAAACAAGCAAATATGTCGTTAAAAGATTGCATTAAATAAGTAGAAAGGAAATTAAGTAAAAATGGCAGACAGCTTGGAACAATGAAGTAAACAACAAACTGCACTTGGTAAAGCCAGTTCTAGGTGTGCTGCTCAATCTCGTGGCAAGGAAATGAAACAAGCAAATATGTTGCTAAAAGATTGCATTAAATAAGTAGAAAGGAAATTAAGTAAAAATGGCAGACAGCTTGGAACAATGAAGTAAACAACAAACTGCACTTGGTAAAGCCAGTTCTAGGTGTGCTGCTCAATCTCGTGGCAAGGAAATAAAACAAGTAAATATGTCGTTTAAAGATTGCATTAAATAAGTAGAAAGGAAATTAAGTAAAAATGGCAAACAGCTTAGAACAATGAAGTAAACAACAATCCGCACTTGGTAAAGCCAGTTCTAGGTGTGCTGCTCAATCTCGTGGCAAGGAAATAAAACAAGTAAATATGTCGTTTAAAGATTGCATTAAATAAGTAGAAAGGAAATTAAGTAAAAATGGCAGACAGCTTAGAACAATGAAGTAAACAACAATCCGCACTTGGTAAAGCCAGTTCTAGGTGTGCTGCTCAATCTCGTGGCAAGGAAATAAAACAAGTAAATATGTCGTTTAAAGATTGCATTAAATAAGTAGAAAGGAAATTAAGTAAAAATGGCAGACAGCTTAGAACAATGAAGTAAACAACAAACTGCACTTGGTAAAGCCAGTTCTAGGTGTGCTGCTCAATCTCGTGGCAAGGAAATAAAACAAGTAAATATGTCGTTTAAAGATTGCATTAAATAAGTAGAAAGGAAATTAAGTAAAAATGGCAAACAGCTTAGAACAATGAAGTAAACAACAATCCGCACTTGGTAAAGCCAGTTCTAGGTGTGCTGCTCAATCTCGTGGCAAGGAAATAAAACAAGCAAATATGTCGTTAAAAGATTGCATTAAATATGTAGAAAGGAAATTAAGTAAAAATGGCAGACAGCTTGGAACAATGAAGTAAACATCAAACTGCACTTGGTAAAGCCAGTTCTAGGTGTGCTGCTCAATCTCGTGGCAAGGAAATAAAACAAGTAAATATGTCGTTTAAAGATTGCATTAAGTAAGTAGAAAGGAAATTAAGTAAAAATGGCAGAGAGCTTAGAACAATGAAGTAAACAACAAACTGCACTTGGTAAAGCCAGTTCTAGGTGTGGTGCTCAATCTCGTGGCAAGGAAATAAAACAAGAAAATATGTCAGTTAAAAATTGCATTAAATAATTAGAAAGGAAATTAAGTAAAAATGGCAGACAGCTTGGAACAATGAAGTAAACAACAAACTGCACTTGGTAAAGCCAGTTCTAGGTGTGCTGCTCAATCTCGTGGCAAGGAAATAAAACAAGTAAATATGTCGTTTAAAGATTGCATTAAGTAGAAAGGAAACTAAGTAAAAATGGCAGACAGCTTAGAACAATGAAGTAAACAACAAACTGCACTTGGTAAAGCCAGTTCTAGGTGTGCTGCTCAATCTCGTGGCAAGGAAATAAAACAAGTAAATATGTCGTTTAAAGATTGCATTAAATAAGTAGAAAGGAAATTAAGTAAAAATGGCAGACAGCTTAGAAGAATGAAGTAAACAACAAACTGCACTTGGTAAAGCCAGTTCTAGGTGTGCTGCTCAATGTCGTGGCAAGGAAATTAAACCAGTAAATATGTCGTTAAAAGATTGTATTAAATAAGTAGAAAGGAAATTAGGTAAAAATGGCAGACAGCTTAGAACAATTAAGTAAACAACAAACTGCACTTGGTAAAGCCAGTTCTGGGTGTGCTGCTCAATCTCGTGGCAGGGAAATAAAACAAGTAAATATGTCGTTTAAAGATTGCATTAAGTAAGTAGAAAGGAAACTAAGTAAAAATGGCAGACAGCTTAGAACAATGAAGTAAACAACAAACTGCACTTGGTAAAGCCAGTTCTAGGTGTGCTGCTCAATCTCGTGGCAAGGAAATAAAACAAGTAAATATGTCGTTTAAAGATTGCAATAAATAAGTAGAAAGGAAATTAAGTAAAAATGGCAGACAGCTTAGAACAATGAAGTAAACAACAAACTGCACTTGGTAAAGCCAGTTCCAGGTGTGCTGCTCAATTTCGTGGCAAGGAAATAAAACAAGCAAATATGTCGTTAAAAGATTGCATTAAATAAGTAGAAAGGAAATTAAGTAAAAATGGCAGACAGCTTGGAACAATGAAGTAAACAACAAACTGCACTTGGTAAAGCCAGTTCTAGGTGTGCTGCTCAATCTCGTGGCAAGGAAATAAAACAAGTAAATATGTCGTTTAAAGATTGCATTAAGTAGAAAGGAAATTAAGTAAAAATGGCAGACAGCTTAGAACAATGAAGTAAACAACAAACTGCACTTGGTAAAGCCAGTTCTAGGTGTGCTGCTCAATCTCGTGGCAAGGAAATAAAACAAGTAAATATGTCGTTTAAAGATTGCATTAAATAAGTAGAAAGGAAATTAAGTAAAAATGGCAAACAGCTTAGAACAATGAAGTAAACAACAATCCGCACTTGGTAAAGCCAGTTCTAGGTGTGCTGCTCAATCTCGTGGCAAGGAAATAAAACAAGTAAATATGTCGTTTAAAGATTGCATTAAATAAGTAGAAAGGAAATTAAGTAAAAATGGCAGACAGCTTAGAACAATGAAGTAAACAACAATCCGCACTTGGTAAAGCCAGTTCTAGGTGTGCTGCTCAATCTCGTGGCAAGGAAATAAAACAAGTAAATATGTCGTTTAAAGATTGCATTAAATAAGTAGAAAGGAAATTAAGTAAAAATGGCAGACAGCTTAGAACAATGAAGTAAACAACAAACTGCACTTGGTAAAGCCAGTTCTAGGTGTGCTGCTCAATCTCGTGGCAAGGAAATAAAACAAGTAAATATGTCGTTTAAAGATTGCATTAAATAAGTAGAAAGGAAATTAAGTAAAAATGGCAAACAGCTTAGAACAATGAAGTAAACAACAATCCGCACTTGGTAAAGCCAGTTCTAGGTGTGCTGCTCAATCTCGTGGCAAGGAAATAAAACAAGCAAATATGTCGTTAAAAGATTGCATTAAATATGTAGAAAGGAAATTAAGTAAAAATGGCAGACAGCTTGGAACAATGAAGTAAACATCAAACTGCACTTGGTAAAGCCAGTTCTAGGTGTGCTGCTCAATCTCGTGGCAAGGAAATAAAACAAGTAAATATGTCGTTTAAAGATTGCATTAAGTAAGTAGAAAGGAAATTAAGTAAAAATGGCAGACAGCTTAGAACAATGAAGTAAACAACAAACTGCACTTGGTAAAGCCAGTTCTAGGTGTGGTGCTCAATCTCGTGGCAAGGAAATAAAACAAGAAAATATGTCAGTTAAAAATTGCATTAAATAATTAGAAAGGAAATTAAGTAAAAATGGCAGACAGCTTGGAACAATGAAGTAAACAACAAACTGCACTTGGTAAAGGCAGTTCTAGGTGTGCTGCTCAATCTCATGGCAAGGACATAAAACAAGTAAATATGTCGTTTAAAGATTGCATTAAGTAAGTAGAAAGGAAATTATAAAAATAGCAGACAGCTTAGAACAATGAAATAAACAACAAACTGCACTTGGTAAACTAGTTTTAGGTGTGGTGCTCAATCTCATGGCAAGGAAATAAAACAAGCAAATATGTCGTTAAAAGATTGCAATAAATAAGTAGAAAGGAAATTAAGTAAAAATGGCAGACAGCTTAGAACAATGAAGTAAACAACAAACTGCACTTGGTAAAGCCAGTTCCAGGTGTGGCGCTCAATCTCGTGGCAAGGAAATAAAACAAGTAAATATGTCGTTTAAAGATTGCCTTAAATAAGTAGAAAGGAAATTGAGTAAAGATGGCAGACAGCTTGGAACAATGAAGTAAACAACAAACTGCACTTGGTAAAGCCAGTTCTAGGTGTGGTGCTCAATCTCGTGGCAGGGAAATAAAACAAGTAAATATGTCGTTTAAAGATTGCATTAAATAAGTAGAAAGGAAATTAAGTAAAAATGGCAGACAGCTTAGAACCATGAAGTAAACAACAAACTGCACTTGGTAAAGCCAGTTCTAGGTGTGCTGCTCAATCTCGTGGCAAGGAAATAAAACAAGTAAATATGTCGTTTAAAGATTGCATTAAGTAGAAAGGAAACTAAGTAAAAATGGCAGACAGCTTAGAACAATGAAGTAAACAACAAACTGCACTTGGTAAAGCCAGTTCTAGGTGTGCTGCTCAATCTCGTGGCAAGGAAATAAAACAAGTAAATATGTTGTTTAAAGATTGAATTAAATAAGTAGAAAGGAAATTAAGTAAAAATGGCAGACAGCTTGGAACAATGAAGTAAACAACGAACTGCACTTGGTAAAGCCAGTTCTAGTCTGCTGCTCAATCTCGTGGCAAGGAAATAAAACAAGTAAATATGTCGTTTAAAGATTGCAATAATTAAGTAGAAAGGAAATTAAGTAAAAATGGCAGACAGCTTAGAACAATGAAGTAAACAACAAACTGCACTTGGTAAAGCCATTTTTAGGTGTGGTGCTCAATCTCATGGCAAGGAAATAAAACAAGTAAATATGTCGTTTAAAGATTGCATTAAGTAAGCAGAAAGAAAATTAAGTAAAAATGGCAGACAGCTTAGAACAATGAAGTAAACAACAAACTGCACTTGGTAAATCCAGTTCTAGGTGTGCTGCTCAATTTCGTGGCAAGGAAATAAAACAAGCAAATATGTCGTTAAAAGATTGCATTAAATAAGTAGAAAGGAAATTAAGTAAAAATGGCAGACAGCTTGGAACAATGAAGTAAACAACAAACTGCACTTGGTAAAGCCAGTTCTAGGTGTGCTGCTCAATCTCGTGGCAAGGAAATGAAACAAGCAAATATGTTGCTAAAAGATTGCATTAAATAAGTAGAAAGGAAATTAAGTAAAAATGGCAGACAGCTTGGAACAATGAAGTAAACAACAAACTGCACTTGGTAAAGCCAGTTCTAGGTGTGCTGCTCAATCTCGTGGCAAGGAAATAAAACAAGTAAATATGTCGTTTAAAGATTGCATTAAGTAGAAAGGAAACTAAGTAAAAATGGCAGACAGCTTAGAACAATGAAGTAAACAACAAACTGCACTTGGTAAAGCCAGTTCTAGGTGTGCTGCTCAATCTCGTGGCAAGAAAATAAAACAAGTAAATATGTCGTTTAAAGATTGCATTAAATAAGTAGAAAGGAAATTAAGTAAAAATGGCAAACAACTTAGAACAATGAAGTAAACAACAAACTGCACTTGGTAAAGCCAGTTATAGGTGTGGTGCTCAATCTCGTGGCAAGGAAATAAAACAAGTAAATATGTCGTTTAAAGATTGCATTAAATAAGTAGAAAGGAAATTAAGTAAAAATGGCAGACAGCTTGGAACAATGAAGTAAACAACAAACTGCACTTGGTAAAGCCAGTTCTAGGTGTGCTGCTCAATCTCATGGCAAGGAAATAAAACAAGTAAATATGTCGTTTAAAGATTGCATTAAATAAGTAGAAAGGAAATTAAGTAAAAATGGCAGACAGCTTAGAACAATGAAGTAAACAACAAACTGCACTTGGTAAAGCCAGTTCTAGGTGTGCTGCTCAATCTCGTGGCAAGGAAATAAAACAAGTAAATATGTCGTTTAAAGATTGCATTAAATAAGTAGAAAGGAAATTAAGTAAAAATGGCAGACAGCTTGGAACAATGAAGTAAACAACAAACTGCACTTGGTAAAGCCAGTTCTAGGTGTGGTGCTCAATCTCGTGGCAGAGAAATAAAACAAGTATATATGTCGTTTAAAGATTGCATTAAATAAGTAGAAAGGAAATTAAGTAAAAATGGCAGACAGCTTAGAACAATGAAGTAAACAACAAACTGCACTTGGTAAAGCCAGTTCTAGATGTGCTGCTCAATCTCGTGGCAAGGAAATAAAACAAGTAAATATGTCGTTTAAAGATTGCATTAAATAAGTAGAAAGGAAATTAAGTAAAAATGGCAGACTGCTTAGAACAATGAAGTAAACAACAAACTGCACTTGGTAAAGCCAGTTCTAGGTGTGCTGCTCAATCTCATGGCAAGGAAATAAAACAAGTAAATATGTCGTTTAAAGACTGCATTAAGTAAGTAGAAAGGAAATTATAAAAATGGCAGAAAGCTTAGAACAATGAAGTAAACAACAAACTGCACTTGGTAAAGCCATTTTTAGGTGTGGTGCTCAATCTCATGGCAAGGAAATAAAACAAGTAAATATGTCGTTTAAAGATTGCATTAAGTAAGCAGAAAGGAAATTAAGTAAAAATGGCAGACAGCTTAGAACAATGAAGTAAACAACAAACTGCACTTGATAAAGCCAGTTCTAGGTGTGGTGCTCAATCTCGTGGCAAGGAAATAAAACAAGCAAATATGTCGTTAAAAGTTTGCATTAAATAAGTAGAAAGGAAATTAAGTAAAAATGGCAGACAGCTTGGAACAATGAAGTAAACAACAAACTGCACTTGGTAAAGCCAGTTCTAGGTGTGCTGCTCAATTTCATGGCAAGGAAATAAAACAAGCAAATATGTCGTTAAAAGATTGCATTAAATAAGTAGAAAGGAAATTAAGTAAAAATGGCAGACAGCTTAGAAGAATGAAGTAAACAACAAACTGCACTTGGTAAAGCCAGTTCTAGGTGTGCTGCTCAATGTCGTGGCAAGGAAATTAAACCAGTAAATATGTCGTTAAAAGATTGTATTAAATAAGTAGAAAGGAAATTAGGTAAAAATGGCAGACAGCTTAGAACAATTAAGTAAACAACAAACTGCACTTGGTAAAGCCAGTTCTGGGTGTGCTGCTCAATCTCGTGGCAGGGAAATAAAACAAGTAAATATGTCGTTTAAAGATTGCATTAAGTAAGTAGAAAGGAAACTAAGTAAAAATGGCAGACAGCTTAGAACAATGAAGTAAACAACAAACTGCACTTGGTAAAGCCAGTTCTAGGTGTGCTGCTCAATCTCGTGGCAAGGAAATAAAACAAGTAAATATGTCGTTTAAAGATTGCAATAAATAAGTAGAAAGGAAATTAAGTAAAAATGGCAGACAGCTTAGAACAATGAAGTAAACAACAAACTGCACTTGGTAAAGCCAGTTCCAGGTGTGGCGCTCAATCTCGTGGCAAGAAAATAAAACAAGTAAATATGTCATTTAAAGATTGCCTTAAATAAGTAGAAAGGAAATTAAGTAAAAATGGCAGACAGCATGGAACAATGAAGTAAACAACAAACTGCACTTGGTAAAGCCAGTTCTAGGTGTGCTGCTCAATCTCGTGGCAAGGAAATAAAACAAGTAAATATGTCGTTTAAAGATTGCATTAAATAAGTAGAAAGGAAATTAAGTAAAAATGGCAGACAGCTAAGAACAATGAAGTAAACAACAAACTGCACTTGGGAAAGCCATTTCTAGGTGTGCTGCTAAATCATGCGGCAAGGAAATAAAACAAGTAAATATGTCATTTTAAGATTGCATTAAATAAGTAGAAAGGAAATTAAGGAAAAATGACAAACCGCTTGGAACAATGAAGTAAACAACAAACTGCACTTGGTAAAGCCAGTTCTAGGCGTGCTGCTCAATCTCGTGGCAAGGAAATAATACAAGTAAATATGTCGTTTTAAATTGCATTAAATAAGTAGAAAGGAAATTAAGTAAAAAGGGCAGACAGCTTGGAAGAATGAAGTAAACAACAAACTGCACTCGGTAAATCCAGTTCTAGGTGTGCTGCTCAATCTCGTGGCAAGGAAATAATACAAGTAAATATGTCGTTTTAAATTGCATTAAATAAGTAGAAAGGAAATTAAGTAAAAATTGCAGACAGCGTGGAACAATGAAGTAAACAACAAATTACACTGGGTAAATCCAGTTCTAGGTGTGCTGCTCAATCTCGTGGCAAGGAAATAATACAAGTAAATATGTCATTTTAAATTGCATTAAATAAGTAGAAAGGAAATAAAGTAAAAATTGCAGAGAGCGTGGAACAATGAAGTAAACAACAAATTACACTGGGTAAATCCAGTTCTAGGTGTGCTGCTCAATCTCGTGGCAAGGAAATAATACAAGTAAATATGTCGTTTTAAATTGCATTAAATAAGTAGAAAGGAAATTAAGTAGAGAGAGCAGACAGCTTGGTACAATGGAGTAAACAACAAACTGCACTGGGTAAATCCAGTTCTAGGTGTGCTGCTCAATCTCGTGGCAAGGAAATAATACAAGTAAATATGTCGTTTAAAGATTGCATTAAATAAGTAGAAAGGAAATTAAGTAAAAATGGCAGACAGCTAAGAACAATGAAGTAAACAACAAACTGCACTTGGGAAAGCCATTTCTAGGTGTGCTGCTAAATCATGCGGCAAGGAAATAAAACAAGTAAATATGTCATTTTAAGATTGCATTAAATAAGTAGAAAGGAAATTAAGGAAAAATGACAAACCGCTTGGAACAATGAAGTAAACAACAAACTGCACTTGGTAAAGCCAGTTCTAGGCGTGCTGCTCAATCTCGTGGCAAGGAAATAATAAAACTAAATATGTCGTTTTAAATTGCATTAAATAAGTGGAAAGGAAATTAAGTAAAAATGGCAGACAGCGTGGAACAATGAAGTAAACAACAAACTGCGCTGGGTAAATCCAGTTCTAGGTGTGCTGCTCAATCTCGTGGCAAGGAAATAATACAAGTAAATATGTCGTTTTAAATTGCATTAAATAAGTAGAAAGGAAATTAAGTAAAAAGGGCAGACAGCTTGGAACAATGAAGTAAACAACAAACTGCACTCGGTAAATCCAGTTCTAGGTGTGCTGCTCAATCTCGTGGCAAGGAAATAATACAAGTAAATATGTCGTTTTAAATTGCATTAAATAAGTAGAAAGGAAATTAAGTAAAAATTGCAGACAGCATGGAACAATGAAGTAAACAACAAATTACACTGGGTAAATCCAGTTCTAGGTGTGCTGCTCAATCTCGTGGCAAGGAAATAATACAAGTAAATATGTCATTTTAAATTGCATTAAATAAGTAGAAAGGAAATAAAGTAAAAATTGCAGAGAGCGTGGAACAATGAAGTAAACAACAAATTACACTGGGTAAATCCAGTTCTAGGTGTGCTGCTCAATCTCGTGGCAAGGAAATAATACAAGTAAATATGTCGTTTTAAATTGCATTAAATAAGTAGAAAGGAAATTAAGTAGAGAGAGCAGACAGCTTGGTACAATGGAGTAAACAACAAACTGCACTGGGTAAATCCAGTTCTAGGTGTGCTGCTCAATCTCGTGGCAAGGAAATAATACAAGTAAATATGTTGTTTTAAATTGCATTAAACAAGTACAAAGGAAATTAAGTAAAAAGGGCAGACAGCTTGGAACAATGGAGTAAACAACAAACTGCACTCTGTAAATCCAGTTCTAGGTGTGCTGCTCAATCTCGTGGCAAGGAAATAATACAAGTAAATATGTCGTTTTAAATTGCATTAAATAAGTAGAAAGGAAATTAAGTAAAAATTGCAGACAGCGTGGAACAATGAAGTAAACAACAAATTACACTGGGTAAATCCAGTTCTATGTGTGCTGCTCAATCTCGTGGCAAGGAAATAATACAAGTAAATATGTCGTTTTAAATTGCATTAAATAAGTAGAAAGGAAATTAAGTAAAAAGGGCAGACAGCTTGGAACAATGAAGTAAACAACAAACTGCACTTGGTAAAGCCAGTTCTATGTGTGCTGCTCAATCTCATGGCAAGAAAATAAAACAAGTAAATATGTCGTTTAAAGATTGCATTAAGTAAGTAGAAAGGAAATTAAGTAAAAATGGCAGACAGCTTAGAACAATGAAGTAAACAACAAACTGAACTTGATAAAGCCAGTTCTAGGTGTGGTGCTCTATCTCGTGGCAAGGAAATAAAACAAGCAAATATGTCGTTAAAAGATTGCATTAAATAAGTAGAAAGGAAATTAAGTAAAAATGGCAGACAGCTTGGAACAATGAAGTAAACAACAAACTGCACTTGGTAAAGCCAGTTCTAGGTGTGCTGCTCAATCTCGTGGCAAGGAAATAAAACAAGCAAATATGTCGTTAAAAGATTGCATTAAATAAGTAGAAAGGAAATTAAGTAAAAATGGCAGACAGCTTAGAACAATGAAGTAAACAACAAACTGCACTTGGTAAAGCCAGTTCTAGGTGTGCTGCTCAATCTCGTGGCAAGGAAATAAAACAAGCAAATATGTCGTTAAAAGATTGCATTAAATAAGTAGAAAGGAAATTAAGTAAAAATGGCAGACAGCTTGGAACAATGAAGTAAACAACAAACTGCACTTGGTAAAGCTAGTTCTAGGTGTGCTGCTCAATCTGATGGCAAGGAAATAAAACAAGTAAATATGTCGCTTAAAGATTGCATTAAGTAAGTAGAAAGGAAATTAAGTAAAAATGGCAGACAGCTTAGAACAATGAAGTAAACAACAAACTGCACTTGGTAAAGCCAGTTCTAGGTGTGGTGCTCAATCTCGTGGCAAGGAAATAAAACAAGAAAATATGTCAGTTAAAAATTGCATTAAATAAGTAGAAAGGAAATTAAGTAAAAATGGCAGACAGCTTGGAACAATGAAGTAAACAACAAACTGCACTTGGTAAAGCCAGTTCTAGGTGTGGTGCTCAATCTCGTGGCAAGGAAATAAAACAAGTAAATATGTCGTTTAAAGATTGCATTAAGTAAGTAGAAAGGAAACTAAGTAAATATGGCAGACAGCTTAGAACAATGACGTAAACAACAAACTGCACTTGGTAAAGCCAGTTCTAGGTGTGGTGCTCAATCTCGTGGCAAGGAAATAAAACAAGTAAATATGTCGTTTATAGATTGCCTTAAATAAGTAGAAAGGAAACTAAGTAAAAATGGCAGACAGCTTGGAAAAATGAAGTAAACAACAAACTGCACTTGGTAAAGCCAGTTCTAGGTGTGGTGCTCAATCTCGTGGCAAGGAAATAAAACAAGTAAATATGTCGTTTAAAGATTGCCTTAAAAAGTAGAAAGGAAATTAAGTAAAAATGGCAGACAGCTTGGAACAATGAAGTAAACAACAAACTGCACTTGGTCAAGCCAGTTCTAGGTGTGCTGCTCAATCTCGTGGCAAGGAAATAAAACAAGTAAATATGTCGTTTAAAGATTGCATAAATAAGTAGAAAGGAAATTAAGTAAAAATGGCAGACAGCTTAGAACAATGAAGTAAACAACAAACTGCACTTGGTAATGCCAGTTCTAGGTGTGCTGCTCAATCTCGTGGCAAGGAAATAAAACAAGTAAATATGTCGTTTAAAGATTGCATTAAATAAGTAGAAAGGAAATTAAGTAAAAATGGCAGACAGCTTAGAACAATGAAGTAAACAACAAACTGCACTTGGTAAAGCCAGTTCTAGGTGTGCTGCTCAATATCGTGGCAAGGAAATAAAACAAGTAAATATGTCGTGTAAAGATTGCATTAAATAAGTAGAAAGGAAATTAAGTAAAAATGGCAGACAGCTTAGATCAATGAAGTAAACAACAAACTGCACTTGGTAAAGCCAGTTCTAGGTGTGGTGCTCAATCTCGTGGCAAGGAAATAAAACAAGTAAATATGTCGTTTAAAGATTGCATTAAATAAGTAGAAAGGAAATTAGGTAAAAATGGCAGACAGATTGGAACAATGAAGTAAACAACAAACTGCACTTGGTAAAGCCAGTTCTAGGTGTGCTGCTCAATCTCGTGGCAAGGAAATAAAACAAGTAAATATGTCATTTAAAAATTGCATTAAATAAGTAGAAAGGAAATTAAGTAAAAATGGCAGACAGCTTAGAACAATGAAGTAAACAACAAACCACACTTGGTAAAGCCAGTTCTAGGTGTGGTGCTCAATCTCGTGGCAAGGAAATAAAACAAGTAAATATGTCGTTTAAAGATTGCATTAAATAAGTAGAAAGGAAATTAGGTAAAAATGGCAGACAGCTTGGAACAATGAAGTAAACAACAAACTGCACTTGGTAAAGCCAGTTCTAGGTGTGCTGCTCAATCTCGTGGCAAGGAAATAATACAAGTAAATATGTCGTTTTAAATTGCATTAAATAGGTAGAAAGGAAATTAAGTAAAAAGGGCAGACAGCTTGGAACAATGGAGTAAACAACAAACTGCACTCGGTAAATCCAGTTCTAGGTGTGCTGCTCAATCTCGTGGCAAGGAAATAATACAAGTAAATATGTCGTTTTAAATTGCATTAAATAAGTAGAAAGGAAATTAAGTAAAAATTGCAGACAGCGTGGAACAATGAAGTAAACAACAAATTACACTGGGTAAATCCAGTTCTATGTGTGCTGCTCAATCTCGTGGCAAGGAAATAAAACAAGAAAATATGTCATTTAAAAATTGTATTAAATAAGTAGAAAGGAAATTAAGTAAAAAGGGCAGACAGCTTAGAACAATGATGTAAACAACAAACTGCACTTGGTAAAGCCAGTTCTAGGTGTGCTGCTCAATCTGATGGCAAGGAAATAAAACAAGTAAATATGTCGTTTAAAGAGTGCATTAAGTAAGTAGAAAGGAAATTAAGTAAAAATGGCAGACTGCTTAGAACAATGAAGTAAACAACAAACTGCACTTGGTAAAGCCAGTTCTAGGTGTGGTGCTCAATCTCGTGGCAAGGAAATAAAACAAGAAAATATGTCAGTTAAAAATTGCATTAAATAAGTAGAAAGGAAATTAAGTAAAAATGGCAGACAGCTTGGAACAATGAAGTAAACAACAAACTGCACTTGGTAAAGCCAGTTCTAGGTGTGGTGCTCAATCTCGTGGCAAGGAAATAAAACAAGTAAATATGTCGTTTAAAGATTGCATTAAGTAAGTAGAAAGGAAACTAAGTAAAAATGGCAGACAGCTTAGAACAATGAAGTAAACAACAAACTGCACTTGGTAAAGCCAGTTCTAGGTGTGCTGCTCAATATCGTGGCAAGGAAATAAAACAAGTAAATATGTCGTGTAAAGATTGCATTAAATAAGTAGAAAGGAAATTAAGTAAAAATGGCAGACAGCTTAGAACAATGAAGTAAACAACAAACTGCACTTGGTAAAGTCAGTTTTAGGTGTGCTGCTCAATATCGTGGCAAGGAAATAAAACAAGTAAATATGTCGTGTAAAGATTGCATTAAATAAGTAGAAAGGAAATTAAGTAAAAATGGCAGACAGCTTGGAACAATGAAGTAAACAACAAACTGCACTTGGTAAAGCCAGTTCTAGGTGTGGTGCTCAATCTCGTGGCAAGGAAATAAAACAAGTAAATATGTCGTTTAAAGATTGCATTAAGTAAGTAGAAAGGAAACTAAGTAAAAATGGCAGACAGCTTAGAACAATGACGTAAACAACAAACTGCACTTGGTAAAGCCAGTTCTAGGTGTGGTGCTCAATCTCGTGGCAAGGAAATAAAACAAGTAAATATGTCGTTTATAGATTGCCTTAAATAAGTAGAAAGGAAACTAAGTAAAAATGGCAGACAGCTTGGAAAAATGAAGTAAACAACAAACTGCACTTGGTAAAGCCAGTTCTAGGTGTGGTGCTCAATCTCGTGGCAAGGAAATAAAACAAGTAAATATGTCGTTTAAAGATTGCCTTAAAAAGTAGAAAGGAAATTAAGTAAAAATGGCAGACAGCTTGGAACAATGAAGTAAACAACAAACTGCACTTGGTCAAGCCAGTTCTAGGTGTGCTGCTCAATCTCGTGGCAAGGAAATAAAACAAGTAAATATGTCGTTTAAAGATTGCATAAATAAGTAGAAAGGAAATTAAGTAAAAATGGCAGACAGCTTAGAACGATGAAGTAAACAACAAACTGCACTTGGTAAAGCCAGTTCTAGGTGTGCTGCTCAATCTCGTGGCAAGGAAATAAAACAAGTAAATATGTCGTTTAAAGATTGCATTAAATAAGTAGAAAGGAAATTAAGTAAAAATGGCAGACAGCTTAGAACAATGAAGTAAACAACAAACTGCACTTGGTAAAGCCAGTTCTAGGTGTGCTGCTCAATATCGTGGCAAGGAAATAAAACAAGTAAATATGTCGTGTAAAGATTGCATTAAATAAGTAGAAAGGAAATTAAGTAAAAATGGCAGACAGCTTAGAACAATGAAGTAAACAACAAACTGCACTTGGTAAAGCCAGTTCTAGGTGTGGTGCTCAATCTCGTGGCAAGGAAATAAAACAAGTAAATATGTCGTTTAAAGATTGCATTAAATAAGTAGAAAGGAAATTAAGTAAAAATGGCAGACAGATTGGAACAATGAAGTAAACAACAAACTGCACTTGGTAAAGCCAGTTCTAGGTGTGCTGCTCAATCTCGTGGCAAGGAAATAAAACAAGTAAATATGTCATTTAAAAATTGCATTAAATAAGTAGAAAGGAAATTAAGTAAAAATGGCAGACAGCTTAGAACAATGAAGTAAACAACAAACCACACTTGGTAAAGCCAGTTCTAGGTGTGGTGCTCAATCTCGTGGCAAGGAAATAAAACAAGTAAATATGTCGTTTAAAGATTGCATTAAATAAGTAGAAAGGAAATTAGGTAAAAATGGCAGACAGCTTGGAACAATGAAGTAAACAACAAACTGCACTTGGTAAAGCCAGTTCTAGGTGTGCTGCTCAATCTCGTGGCAAGGAAATAATACAAGTAAATATGTCGTTTTAAATTGCATTAAATAGGTAGAAAGGAAATTAAGTAAAAAGGGCAGACAGCTTGGAACAATGGAGTAAACAACAAACTGCACTCGGTAAATCCAGTTCTAGGTGTGCTGCTCAATCTCGTGGCAAGGAAATAATACAAGTAAATATGTCGTTTTAAATTGCATTAAATAAGTAGAAAGGAAATTAAGTAAAAATTGCAGACAGCGTGGAACAATGAAGTAAACAACAAATTACACTGGGTAAATCCAGTTCTATGTGTGCTGCTCAATCTCGTGGCAAGGAAATAAAACAAGAAAATATGTCATTTAAAAATTGTATTAAATAAGTAGAAAGGAAATTAAGTAAAAAGGGCAGACAGCTTAGAACAATGATGTAAACAACAAACTGCACTTGGTAAAGCCAGTTCTAGGTGTGCTGCTCAATCTGATGGCAAGGAAATAAAACAAGTAAATATGTCGTTTAAAGATTGCATTAAGTAAGTAGAAAGGAAATTAAGTAAAAATGGCAGACTGCTTAGAACAATGAAGTAAACAACAAACTGCACTTGGTAAAGCCAGTTCTAGGTGTGGTGCTCAATCTCGTGGCAAGGAAATAAAACAAGAAAATATGTCAGTTAAAAATTGCATTAAATAAGTAGAAAGGAAATTAAGTAAAAATGGCAGACAGCTTGGAACAATGAAGTAAACAACAAACTGCACTTGGTAAAGCCAGTTCTAGGTGTGGTGCTCAATCTCGTGGCAAGGAAATAAAACAAGTAAATATGTCGTTTAAAGATTGCATTAAGTAAGTAGAAAGGAAACTAAGTAAAAATGGCAGACAGCTTAGAACAATGAAGTAAACAACAAACTGCACTTGGTAAAGCCAGTTCTAGGTGTGCTGCTCAATATCGTGGCAAGGAAATAAAACAAGTAAATATGTCGTGTAAAGATTGCATTAAATAAGTAGAAAGGAAATTAAGTAAAAATGGCAGACAGCTTAGAACAATGAAGTAAACAACAAACTGCACTTGGTAAAGTCAGTTTTAGGTGTGCTGCTCAATATCGTGGCAAGGAAATAAAACAAGTAAATATGTCGTGTAAAGATTGCATTAAATAAGTAGAAAGGAAATTAAGTAAAAATGGCAGACAGCTTGGAAAATTGAAGTAAACAACAAACTGCACTTGGTAAAGCCAGTTCTAGGTGTGGTGCTCAATCTCGTGGCAAGGAAATAAAACAAGTAAATATGTCGTTTAAAGATTGCATTAAGTAAGTAGAAAGGAAATTAAGTAAAAATGGCAGACAGCTTGGAACAATGAAGTAAACAACAAACTGCACTTGGTAAAGCCAGTTCTAGGTGTGGTGCTCAATCTCGTGGCAAGGAAATAAAACAAGTAAATATGTCGTTTAAAGATTGCATTAAATAAGTAGAAAGGAAATTAAGTAAAAATGGCAGACAGCTTAGAACAATGAAGTAAACAACAAACTGCACTTGGTAAAGCCAGTTCTAGGTGTGCTGCTCAATATCGTGGCAAGGAAATAAAACAAGTAAATATGTCGTGTAAAGATTGCATTAAATATGTAGAAAGGAAATTAAGTAAAAATGGCAGACAGCTTAGAACAATGAAGTAAACAACAAACTGCACTTGGTAAAGTCAGTTCTAGGTGTGCTGCTCAATATCGTGGCAAGGAAATAAAACAAGTAAATATGTCGTGTAAAGATTGCATTAAATAAGTAGAAAGGAAATTAAGTAAAAATGGCAGACAGCTTAGAACAATGAAGTAAACAACAAACTGCACTTGGTAAAGCCAGTTCTAGGTGTGGTGCTCAATCTCGTGGCAAGGAAATAAAACAAGTAAATATGTCGTTTAAAGATTGCATTAAATAAGTAGAAAGGAAATTAAGTAAAAATGGCAGACAGATTGGAACAATGAAGTAAACAACAAACTGCACTTGGTAAAGCCAGTTCTAGGTGTGCTGCTCAATCTCGTGGCAAGGAAATAAAACAAGTAAATATGTCATTTAAAAATTGCATTAAATAAGTAGAAAGGAAATTAAGTAAAAATGGCAGACAGCTTAGAACAATGAAGTAAACAACAAACCACACTTGGTAAAGCCAGTTCTAGGTGTGGTGCTCAATCTCGTGGCAAGGAAATAAAACAAGTAAATATGTCGTTTAAAGATTGCAATCAATAAGTAGAAAGGAAATTAGGTAAAAAGGGCAGACAGCTTGGAACAATGGAGTAAACAACAAACTGCACTCGGTAAATCCAGTTCTAGGTGTGCTGCTCAATCTCGTGGCAAGGAAATAATACAAGTAAATATGTCGTTTTAAATTGCAATAAATAAGTAGAAAGGAAATTAAGTAAAAATTGCAGACAGCGTGGAACAATGAAGTAAACAACAAATTACACTGGGTAAATCCAGTTCTATGTGTGCTGCTCAATCTCGTGGCAAGGAAATAAAACAAGAAAATATGTCATTTAAAAATTGTATTAAATAAGTAGAAAGGAAATTAAGTAAAAAGGGCAGACCGCTTGGAACAATGAAGTAAACAACAAACTGCACTTGGTAAAGCCAGTTCTAGGTGTGCTGCTCAATCTCATGGCAAGGAAATAAAACAAGTAAATATGTCGTTTAAAGATTGCATTAAGTAAGTAGAAAGGAAATTAAGTAAAAATGGCAGACAGCTTAGAACAATGAAGTAAACAACAAACCGCACTTGGTAAAGCCAGTTCTAGGTGTGCTGCTCAATCTCGTGGCAAGGAAATAAAACAAGCAAATATGTCGTTAAAAGATTGCATTAAATAAGTAGAAAGGAAATTAAGTAAAAATGGCAGACAGCTTGGAACAATGAAGTAAACAACAAACTGCACTTGGTAAAGCCAGTTTTAGGTGTGCTGCTCAATCTCGTGGCAAGGAAATAAAACAAGCAAATATGTCGTTAAATGATTGCAATAAATAAGTAGAAAGGAAATTAAGTAACAATGGCAGACAGCGTGGAACAATGAAGTAAACAACAAACTGCGCTGGGTAAATCCAGTTCTAGGTGTGCTCCTCAATCTCGTGGCAAGGAAATAATACAAGTAAATATGTCGTTTTAAATTGCATTAAATAAGTAGAAAGGAAATTAAGTAAAAAGGGCAGACAGCTTGGAACAATGGAGTAAACAACAAACTGCACTCGGTAAATCCTGTTCTAGGTGTGCTGCTCAATCTCGTGGCAAGGAAATAATACAAGTAAATATGTCGTTTTAAATTGCATTAAATAAGTAGAAAGGAAATTAAGTAAAAATTGCAGACAGCGTGGAACAATGAAGTAAACAACAAATTACACTGGGTAAATCCAGTTCTATGTGTGCTGCTCAATCTCGTGGCAAGGAAATAAAACAAGAAAATATGTCATTTAAAAATTGTATTAAATAAGTAGAAAGGAAATTAAGTAAAAAGGGCAGACAGCTTGGAACAATGAAGTAAACAACAAACTGCACTTGGTAAAGCCAGTTCTAGGTGTGCTGCTCAATCTCATTGCAAGGAAATAAAACAAGTAAATATGTCGTTTAAAGATTGCATTAAGTAAGTAGAAAGAAAATTAAGTAAAAATGGCAGACAGCTTAGAACAATGAAGTAAACAACAAACCGCACTTGGTAAAGCCAGTTCTAGGTGTGCTGCTCAATCTCGTGGCAAGTAAATAAAACAAGCAAATATGTCGTTAAAAGATTGCATTAAATAAGTAGAAAGGAAATTAAGTAAAAATGGCAGACAGCTTGGAACAATGAAGTAAACAACAAACTGCACTTGGTAAAGCCAGTTTTAGGTGTGCTGCTCAATCTCGTGGCAAGGAAATAAAACAAGCAAATATGTCGTTAAAAGATTGCAATAAATAAGTAGAAAGGAAATTAAGTAAAAATGGCAGACAGCTTGGAACAATGAAGTAAACAACAAACTGCACTTGGTAAAGCCAGTTCTAGGTGTGCTGCTCAATCTGATGGCAAGGAAATAAAACAAGTAAATATGTCGTTTAAAGATTGCATTAGGTAAGTAGAAAGGTAATTAAGTAAAAATTGCAGACAGCGTGGAACAATGAAGTAAACAACAAATTACACTGGGTAAATCCAGTTCTATGTGTGCTGCTCAATCTCGTGGCAAGGAAATAATACAAGTAAATATGTCGTTTTAAATTGCATTAAATAAGTAGAAAGGAAATTATGTAAAAAGGGCAGACAGCTTAGAACAATGAAGTAAACAACAAACCGCACTTGGTAAAGCCAGTTCTAGGTGTACTGCTCAATCTCGTGGCAAGGAAATAAAACAAGTAAATATGTCGTTTAAAGATTGCATTAGGTAAGTAGAAAGGAAACTAAGTAAAAATGGCAGACAGCTTAGAACAATGAAGTAAACAACAAGCTGCACTTGGTAAAGCCAGTTCTAGGTGTGCTGCTCAATCTCGTGGCAAGGAAATAAAACAAGTAAATATGTCGTTTAAAGATTGCATTATATAAGTAGAAAGGAAATTAAGTAAAAATGGCAGACAGCTTAGAACAATGAAGTAAACAACAAACTGCACTTGGTAAAGCCAGTTCTAGGTGTGCTGCTCAATCTCGTGGCAAGGAAATAAAACAAGTAAATATGTCGTTTAAAGATTGCATTAAATAAGTAGAAAGGAAATTAGGTAAAAATGGCAGACAGCTTAGAACAATGAAGTAAACAACAAACTGTACTTGGTAAAGCCAGTTCTATGCGTGCTGCTCAATCTCGTGGCAAGGAAATCAAACAAGTAATATGTCGGTTAAAGATTGCATTAAATAAGTAGAAAGGAAATTAGGCAAAAACGGCAGACAGCTTAGAACAATGAAGTAAACAACTAATTGCACTTGGTAACGCCAGTTCTAGGTGTGCTGCTCAATCTTGTGGCAAGGAAATAAAACAAGTAATTATGTCGTTTAAAGATTGCTTAAATAAGTAGAAAGGAAATTAAGTAAAAATGGCAGACAGCTTGGAACAATGGAGTAAACAACAAACTGCACTGGGTAAATCCACTTCTAGGTGTGCTGCTCAATCTCGTGGCAAGGAAATAATACCAGTAAATATGTCGTTTTAAATTGCATTAAATAAGTAGAAAGGAAATTAAGTAAAAAGGGCAGACAGCTTGGAACAATGGAGTAAACAACAAACTGCACTGGGTAAATCCAGTTCTAGGTGTGCTGCTCAATCTCGTGGCAAGGAAATAATACAAGTAAATATGTCGTTTTAAATTGCATTATATAAGTAGAAAGGAAATTAAGTAAAAATTGCAGACAGCGTGGAACAATGAAGTAAACAACAAATTACACTGGGTAAATCCAGTTCTATGTGTGCTGCTCAATCTCGTGGCAAGGAAATAATACAAGTAAATATGTCGTTTTAAATTGCTTTAAATAAGTAGAAAGGAAATTAAGTAAAAAGGGCAGACAGCTTGGAACAATGGATTAAACAACAAACTGCACTGGGTAAATCCAGTTCTAGGTGTGCTGCTCAATCTCGTGGCAAGGAAATAATACAAGTAAATATGTCGTTTTAAATTGCATTAAATAAGTAGAAAGGAAATTAAGTAAAAAGGGCAGACAGCTTGGAACAATGGAGTAAACAACAAACTGCACTGGGTAAATCCAGTTCTAGGTGTGCTGCTCAATCTCGTGGCAAGGAAATAATACAAGTAAATATGTCGTTTTAAATTGCATTATATAAGTAAAAAGGAAATTAAGTAAAAATTGCAGACAGCGTGGAACAATGAAGTAAACAACAAATTACACTGGGTAAATCCAGTTCTATGTGTGCTGCTCAATCTCGTGGCAAGGAAATAATACAAGTAAATATGTCGTTTTAAATTGCATTAAATAAGTAGAAAGGAAATTAAGTAAAAATGGCAGACAGCTTAGAACAATGGAGTAAACAACAAACTGCACTGGGTAAATCCAGTTCTAGGTGTGCTGCTCAATCTCGTGGCAAGGAAATAATACAAGTAAATATGTCGTTTTAAATTGCATTAAATAAGTAGAAAGGAAATTAAGTAAAAATGGCAGACAGCGTGGAACAATGAATTAAACAACAAACTGCACTGGGTAAATCCAGTTCCAGGTGTGCTGCTCAATCTCGTGGCAAGAAAATAATCCAAGTAAATATGTCGTTTTAAATTGCATTAAATAAGTAGAAAGGTAATTAAGTAAAAAGGGCAGACAGCTTGGAACAATGAAGTAAACAACAAACTACACTGGGTAAATCCAGTTCTAGGTGTGCTGCTCAAACTCGTGGCAAGGAAATAATACAAGTAAATATGTCGTTTTAAATTGCAATAAATAAGTAGAAAGGAAATTAAGTAAAAATGGCAGACAGCGTGGAACAATGAATTAAACAACAAACTACACTGGGTAAATCCAGTTCTAGGTGTGCTGCTCAATCTCGTGGCAAGCAAATAATACAAGTAAATATGTCCTTTTAAACTGCATTAAGTAAGTGGAAAGGAAATTAAGTAAAAATGGCAGACAGCTTGGAACAATGAAGTAAACAACAAACTGCACTTGGTAAAGCCAGTTCTAGGTGTGCTGCTCAATCTCGAGGCAAGGAAATAAAACAAGTAAATATGTCGGTTAAAGATTGCATTAAATAAGTAGAAAGGAAATTAAGCAAAAACGGCAGACAGCTTGGAACAATGAAGTAAACAACTAATTGCACTTGGTAACGCCAGTTCTAGGTGTGCTGCTCAATCTTGTGGCAAGGAAATAAAACAAGTAATTATGTCGTTTAAAGATTGCTTAAATAAGTAGAAAGGAAATTAAGTAAAAATGGCAGACAGCTTGGAACAATGGAGTAAACAACAAACTGCACTGGGTAAATCCAGTTCTAGGTGTGCTGCTCAATCTCGTGGCAAGGAAATAATACCAGTAAATATGTCTTTTTAAATTGCATTAAATAAGTAGAAAGGAAATTAAGTAAAAAGGGCAGACAGCTTGGAACAATGGAGTAAACAACAAACTGCACTGGGTAAATCCAGTTCTAGGTGTGCTGCTCAATCTCGTGGCAAGGAAATAATACCAGTAAATATGTCGTTTTAAATTGCATTAAATAAGTAGAAAGGAAATTAAGTAAAAAGGGCAGACAGCTTGGAACAATGGAGTAAACAACAAACTGCACTGGGTAAATCCAGTTCTAGGTGTGCTGCTCAATCTCTTGGCAAGGAAATAATACAAGTAAATATGTCGTTTTAAATTGCATTATATAAGTAGAAAGGAAATTAAGTAAAAATTGCAGACAGCGTGGAACAATGAAGTAAACAACAATTTACACTGGGTAAATCCAGTTCTATGTGTGCTGCTCAATCTCGTGGCAAGGAAATAATACAAGTAAATATGTCGTTTTAAATTGCATTAAATAAGTAGAAAGGAAATTAAGTAAAAATGGCAGACATCTTGGAACAATGGAGTAAACAACAAACTGCACTGGGTAAATCCAGTTCTAGGTGTGCTGCTCAATCTCGAGGCAAGGAAATAAAACAAGTAAATATGTCGTTTAAAGATTGCATTAAGTAAGTAGAAAGGAAATAAAGTAAAAATGGCAGACAGCTTGGAACAATGAAGTAAACAACAAACTGCACTTGGTAAAGCCGGTTCTAGGTGTGCTGCTCAATCTCGTGGCAAGGAAATAAAACAAGTAAATGTGTCGTTTAAAGATTGCATTAAGTAAGTAGAAAGGAAATTAAGTAAAAATGGCAGACAGCTTGGAACAATGAAGTAAACAACAAACTGCACTTGGTAAAGCCAGTTCTAGGTGTGCTGCTCAATCTCGTGGCAAGGAAATAAAACAAGTAAATATGTCGTTTAAAGATTGCATTAGGTAAGTAGAAAGGAAATTAAGTAAAAATGGCAGACAGCTTGGAACAATGAAGTAAAAAACAAACTGCACTTGGTAAAGTCAGTTCTAGGTGTGGTGCTCAATCTCGTGGCAAGGAAATAAAACAAGTAAATATGTCGTTTAAAGATTGCATTAAATAAGTTGAAAGGAAACTAAGTAAAAATGGCAGACAGCTTAGAACAATGAAGTAAACAACAAACTGCACTTGGTAAAGCCAGTTCTAGGTGTACTGCTCAATCTCGTGGCAAGGAAATAAAACAAGTAAATATGTCGTTTAAAGATTGCATTAAATAAGTAGAAAGGAAATTAAGTAAAAATGGCAGACAGCTTGGAACAATGAAGTAAACAACAAACTGCACTTGGTAAAGCCAGTTCTAGGTGTGCTGCTCAATCTCGTGGCAAGGAAATAAAACAAGTAAATATGTCGTTTAAAGATTGCGTTAAATAAGTAGAAAGGAAATTAAGTAAAAATGGCAGACAGCTTGGAACAATGCAATAAACAACAAACTGCACTTGGTAAAGCCAGTTCTAGGTGTGCTGCTCAATCTCGTGGCAAGGAAATAAAACAAGTAAATATGTCGTTTAAAGATTGCTTAAATAAGTAGAAAGGAAATTAAGTAAAAATGGCAGACAGCTTGGAACAATGGAGTAAACAACAAACTGCACTGGGTAAATCCAGTTCTAGGAGTGCTGCTCAATCTCGTGGCAAGGAAATATTACAAAGAAATATGTCGTTTTAAATTGCATTAAATAAGTAGAAAGGAAATTAAGTAAAAAGGGCAGACAGCTTGGAACAATGGAGTGAACAACAAACTGCACTTGGTAAAGCAAGTTCTAGGTGTGCTGCTCAATCTCGAGGCAAGGAAATAAAACAAGTAAATATGTTGTTTAAAGATTGCTTAAATAAGTAGAAAGGAATATAAGTAAAAATGGCAGACAGCTTGGAACAATGGAGTAAACAACAAACTGCACTCGGTAAATCCAGTTCTAGGTGTGCTGCTCAATCTCGTGGCAAGGAAATAATAAAAGTAAATATGTCGTTTTAAATTGCATTAAATAAGTAGAAAGGAAATTAAGTAAAAAGGGCAGACAGCTTGGAACAATGGAGTGAACAACAAACTGCACTTGGTAAAGCCAGTTCTAGGTGTGCTGCTCAATCTCGAGGCAAGGAAATAAAACAAGTAAATATGTCGTTTAAAGATTGCATTAAGTAAGTAGAAAGGAAATTAAGTAAAAATGGCAGACAGCTTGGAACAATGAAGTAAACAACAAACTGCACTTGGTAAAGCCAGTTCTAGGTGTGCTGCTCAATCTCGTGGCAAGGAAATAAAACAAGTAAATATGTCGTTTAAAGATTGCATTAAGTAAGTAGAAAGGAAATTAAGTAAAAATGGCAGACAGCTTGGAACAATGAAGTAAAAAACAAACTGCACTTGGTAAAGCCAGTTCTAGGTGTGCTGCTCAATCTCGTGGCAAGGAAATAAAACAAGTAAATATGTCGTTTAAAGATTGCATTAAATAAGTAGAAAGGAAACTAAGTAAAAATGGCAGACAGCTTAGAACAATGAAGTAAACAACAAACTGCACTTGGTAAAGCCAGTTCTAGGTGTGCTGCTCAATCTCGTGGCAAGGAAATAAAACAAGTAAATATGTCGTTTAAAGATTGCATTAAATAAGTAGAAAGGAAATTAAGTAAAAATGGCAGACAGCTTGGAACAATGAAGTAAACAACAAACTGCACTTGGTAAAGCCAGTTCTAGGTGTGCTGCTCAATCTCGTGGCAAGGAAATAAAACAAGTAAATATGTCGTTTAAAGATTGCATTAAATAAGTAGAAAGGAAACTAAGTAAAAATGGCAGACAGCTTAGAACAATGAAGTAAACAACAAACTGCACTTGGTAAATCCAGTTCTAGGTGTGCTGCTCAATCTCGAGGCAAGGAAATAAAACAAGTAAATATGTCATTTAAAAATTGCATTAAATAAGTAGAAAGGAAATTAAGTAAAAATGGCAGACAGCTTGGAACAATGAAGTAAACAACAAACTGCACTTGGTAAAGCCAGTTCTAGGTGTGCTGCTCAATCTCGTGGCAAGGAAATAAAACAAGTAAATATGTCGTTTAAGGATTGCATTAAGTAAGTAGAAAGGAAACTAAGTAAAAATGGCAGACAGCTTAGAACAATGAAGTAAACAACAAACTGCACTTGGTAAAGCCAGTTCTAGGTGTGCTGCTCAATCTCGTGGCAAGGAAATAAAACAAGTAAATATGTCATTTTAAGATTGCAATAAATAAGTAGAAAGGAAATTAGGGAAAAATGGCAAACCGCTTGGAACAATGAAGTAAACAACAAACTGCACTTGGTAAAGCCAGTTCTAGGCGTGCTGCTCAATCTCGTGGCAAGGAAATAAAACAAATAATATGTCGTTTAAAGATTGCATTAAATAAGTAGAAAGGAAATTAAGCAAAAACGGCAGACAGCTTGGAACAATGAAGTAAACAACAAATTGCACTTGGTAAAGCCAGTTCTTGGTGTGCTGCTCAATCCCGTGGCAAGGAAATAAAAAAGTAGATTTTGTCCTTTAGGGATTGCGTTAAATTAGTACAAAGGAAACTAAGTAAAGAAAGGCAGACAGCTTGGAACAATGAAGTAAAGAAACTGCACTTGGTAACGCCAGTTCTAGGTGTGCTGCTCAATCTTGTGGCAAGGAAATAAAACAAGTAATTATGTCGTTTAAAGATTGCTTAAATAAGTAGAAAGGAAATTAAGTAAAAATGGCAGACAGCTTGGAACAATGGAGTAAACAACAAACTGCACTGGGTAAATCCAGTTCTAGGTGTGCTGCTCAATCTCGTGGCAAGGAAATAATACAAGTATATGTCGTTTTAAATTGCATTAAATAAGCAGAAAGGAAATTAAGTAAAAAGGGCAGATAGCTTGGAACAATGGAGTAAACAACAAACTGCACTGGGTAAATCCAGTTCTAGGTGTGCTGCTCAATCTCGTGGCAAGGAAATAATACAAGTAAATATGTCGTTTTAAATTGCATTATATAAGTAGAAAGGAAATTAAGTAAAAATTGCAGACAGCGTGGAACAATGAAGTAAACAACAAATTACACTGGGTAAATCCAGTTCTAGGTGTGCTGCTCAATCTCGTGGCAAGGAAATAATACAAGTAAATATGTCGTTTTAAATTGCATTAAATAAGTAGAAAGGAAATAAGTAAAAATGGCAGACAGCGTGGAACAATGAATTAAACAACAAACTGCACTGGGTAAATCCAGTTCTAGGTGTGCTGCTCAATCTCGTGGCAAGAAAATAATTCAAGTAAATATGTCGTTTTAAATTGCAATAAATAAGTAGAAAGGAAATTAAGTAAAAATTGCAGACAGCGTGGAACAATGAAGTAAACAACAAATTACACTGGGTAAATCCAGTTCTATGTGTGCTGCTCAATCTCGTGGCAAGGAAATAAAACAAGTAAATATGTCGTTTAAAGATTGCGTTAAATAAGTAGAAAGGAAATTAAGTAAAATGGCAGACAGCTTGGAACAATGAAGTAAACAACAAACTGCACTTGGTAAAGCCAGTTCTAGGTGTGCTGCTCAATCTCGTGGCAAGGAAATAAAACAAGTAAATATGTCGTTTAAAGATTGCGTTAAATAAGTAGAAAGGAAATTAAGTAAAAATGGCAGACAGCTTGGAACAATGAAGTAAACAACAAACTGCACTTGGTAAAGCCAGTTCTAGGTGTGCTGCTCAATCTCGTGGCAAGGAAATAAAACAAGTAAATATGTCGTTTAAAGATTGCTTAAATAAGTAGAAAGGAAATTAAGTAAAAATGGCAGACAGCTTGGAACAATGGAGTAAACAACAAACTGCACTGGGTAAATCCAGTTCTAGGTGTCCTGCTCAATCTCGTGGAAAGGAAATATTACAAGTAAATATGTCGTTTTAAATTGCATTAAATAAGTAGAAAGGAAATTAAGTAAAAAGGGCAGACAGCTTGGAACAATGAGTGAACAACAAACTGCACTTGGTAAAGCCAGTTCTAGGTGTGCTGCTCAATCTCGAGGCAAGGAAATAAAACAAGTAAATATGTCGTTTAAAGATTGCTTAAATAAGTAGAAAGGAAATTAAGTAAAAATGGCAGACAGCTTGGAACAATGGAGTAAACAACAAACTGCACTGGGTAAATCCAGTTCTAGGTGTGCTGCTCAATCTCGTGGCAAGGAAATATTACAAGTAAATATGTCGTTTTAAATTGCATTAAATAAGTAGAAAGGAAATTAAGTAAAAAGGGCAGACAGCTTGGAACAATGGAGTGAACAACAAACTGCACTTGGTAAAGCCAGTTCTAGGTGTGCTGCTCAATCTCGAGGCAAGGAAATAAAACAAGTAAATATGTCGTTTAATGATTGCATTAAGTAAGTAGAAAGGAAATTAGGTAAAAATGGCAGACAGCTTGGAACAATGAAGTAAACAACAAACTGCACTTGGTAAAGGCAGTTCTAGGTGTGCTGCTCAATCTCGTGGCAAGGAAATAAAACAAGTAAATATGTCGTTTAAAGATTGCATTAAATAAGTAGAAAGGAAACTAAGTAAAAATGGCAGACAGCTTAGAACAATGAAGTAAACAACAAACTGCACTTGGTAAAGCCAGTTCTAGGTGTGCTGCTCAATCTCGTGGCAAGGAAATAAAACAAGTAAATATGTCGTTTAAAGATTGCGTTAAATAAGTAGAAAGGAAATTAAGTAAAAATGGCAGACAGCTTAGAACAATGAAGTAAACAACAAACTGCACTTGGTAAAGCCAGTTTTAGGTGTGCTGCTCAATCTCGTGGCAAGGAAATAAAACAAGTAAATATGTCGTTTAAAGATTGCATTAAATAAGTAGAAAGAAAATTAAGTAAAAATGGCAGAGAGCTTAGAACAATGAAGTAAACAACAAACTGCACTTGGTAAAGCCAGTTCTAGGTGTGGTGCTCAATCTCGTGGCAAGGAAATAAAACAAGGAAATATGTCGTTTAAAGATTGCATTAAATAAGTAGAAAGGAAATTAAGTAAAAATGGCAGACAGCTTAGAACAATGAAGTAAACAACAAACTGCACTTGGTAAAGCCAGTTCTAGGTGTGCTGCTCAATCTCGAGGCAAGGAAATAAAACAAGTAAATATGTCATTTAAAAATTGCATTAAATAAGTAGAAAGGAAATTAAGTAAAAATGGCAGACAGCTTGGAACAATGAAGTAAACAACAAACTGCACTTGGTAAAGCCAGTTCTAGGTGTGCTGCTCAATCTCGAGGCAAGGAAATAAAACAAGTAAATATGTCGTTTAATGATTGCATTAAGTAAGTAGAAAGGAAATTAAGTAAAAATGGCAGACAGCTTGGAACAATGAAGTAAACAACAAACTGCACTTGGTAATGCCAGTTCTAGGTGTGCTGCTCAATCTCGTGGCAAGGAAATAAAACAAGTAAATATGTCGTTTAAAGATTGCATTAAATAAGTAGAAAGGAAACTAAGTAAAAATGGCAGACAGCTTAGAACAATGAAGTAAACAACAAACTGCACTTGGTAAAGCCAGTTCTAGGTGTGCTGCTCAATCTCGTGGCAAGGAAATAAAACAAGTAAATATGTCGTTTAAAGATTGCGTTAAATAAGTAGAAAGGAAATTAAGTAAAAATGACAGACAGCTTAGAACAATGAAGTAAACAACAAACTGCACTTGGTAAAGCCAGTTTTAGGTGTGCTGCTCAATCTCGTGGCAAGGAAATAAAACAAGTAAATATGTCGTTTAAAGATTGCATTAAATAAGTAGAAAGAAAATTAAGTAAAAATGGCAGACAGCTTAGAACAATGAAGTAAACAACAAACTGCACTTGGTAAAGCCAGTTCTAGGTGTGGTGCTCAATCTCGTGGCAAGGAAATAAAACAAGGAAATATGTCGTTTAAAGATTGCATTAAATAAGTAGAAAGGAAATTAAGTAAAAATGGCAGACAGCTTAGAACAATGAAGTAAACAACAAACTGCACTTGGTAAAGCCAGTTCTAGGTGTGCTGCTCAATCTCGAGGCAAGGAAATAAAACAAGTAAATATGTCATTTAAAAATTGCATTAAATAAGTAGAAAGGAAATTAAGTAAAAATGGCAGACAGCTTGGAACAATGAAGTAAACAACAAACTGCACTTGGTAAAGCCAGTTCTAGGTGTGCTGCTCAATCTCGTGGCAAGAAAATAAAACAAGTAAATATGTCGTTTAAGGATTGCATTAAGTAAGTAGAAAGGAAACTAAGTAAAAATGGCAGACAGCTTAGAACAATGAAGTAAACAACAAACTGCACTTGGTAAAGCCAGTTCTAGGTGTGCTGCTCAATCTCGTGGCAAGGAAATAAAACAAGTAAATATGTCGTTTAAAGATTGTATTAAATAAGTAGAAAGGAAATTAAGTAAAAATGGCAGACAGCTTAGAACAATGAAGTAAACAACAAACTGCACTTGGTAAAGCCAGTTCTAGGTGTGCTGCTCAATCTCGTGGCAAGGAAATAAAACAAGTAAATATGTCGTTTAAAGATTGCATTAAATAAGTAGAAAAAAAATTAAGTAAAAATGGCAGACAGCTTAGAACAATGAAGTAAACAACAAACTGCACTTGGTAAAGCCAGTTCTAGGTGTGGTGCTCAATCTCGTGGCAAGGAAATAAAACAAATAAATATGTCGTTTAAAGATTGCATTAAATAAGTAGAAAGGAAATTAAGTAAAAATGGCAGACAGCTTAGAACAATGAAGTAAACAACAAACTGCACTTGGTAAAGCCAGTTCTAGGTGTGGTGCTCAATCTCGTGGAAAGGAAATAAAACAAGGAAATATGTCGTTTAAAGATTGCATTAAATAAGTAGAAAGGAAATTAAGTAAAAATGGCAGACAGCTTAGAACAATGAAGTAAACAACAAACTGCACTTGGTATAGCCAGTTCTAGGTGTGCTGCTCAATCTCGAGGCAAGGAAATACAACAAGTAAATATGTCATTTAAAAATTGCATTAAATAAGTAGAAAGGAAATTAAGTAAAAATGGCAGACAGCTTGGAACAATGAAGTAAACAACAAACTGCACTTGGTAAAGCCAGTTCTAGGTGTGCTGCTCAATCTCGTGGCAAGAAAATAAAACAAGTAAATATGTCGTTTAAGGATTGCATTAAGTAAGTAGAAAGGAAACTAAGTAAAAATGGCAGACAGCTTAGAACAATGAAGTAAACAACAAACTGCACTTGGTAAAGCCAGTTCTAGGTGTGCTGCTCAATCTCGTGGCAAGGAAATAAAACAAGTAAATATGTCGTTTAAAGATTGCATTAAATAAGTAGAAAGGAAATTAAGTAAAAATGGCAGACAGCTTAGAACAATGAAGTAAACAACAAACTGCACTTGGTAAAGCCAGTTCTAGGTGTGCTGCTCAATCTCGTGGCAAGGAAATAAAACAAGTAAATATGTCGTTTAAAGATTGCATTAAATAAGTAGAAAAAAAATTAAGTAAAAATGGCAGACAGCTTAGAACAATGAAGTAAACAACAAACTGCAATTGGTAAAGCCAGTTCTAGGTGTGCTGCTCAATCTCGTGGCAAGGAAATAAAACAAGTAAATATGTCGTTTAAAGATTGCATTAAATAAGTAGAAAGGAAATTAAGTAAAAATGGCAGACAGCTTGGAACAATGAAGTAAACAACAAACTGCACTTGGTAAAGCCAGTTCTAGGTGTGCTGCTCAATCTCGTGGCAAGGAAATAAAAGAAGTAAATATGTCGTTTAAGAATTGCAATTAATAAGTAGAAAGGAAATTAAGTAAAAATGGCAGACAACATAGAACAATGAAGTAAACAACAAACCGCACTTGGTAAAGCCAGTTCTAGGTGTGCTGTTCAATCTCGTGGCAAGGAAATAAAACAAGTAAATATGTCTTTTAAAAATTGCATTAAATAAGTAGAAAGGAAATTAAGTAAAAATGGCAGACAGCTTGGAACAATGAAGTAAACAACAAACTGCACTTGGTAAAGCCAGTTCTAGGTGTGCTGCTCAATCTCGTGGCAAGGAAATAAAACAAGTATATATGTCGTTTAAAGATTGCATTAAGTAATTAGAAAGGAAACTAAGTAAAAATGGCAGACAGCTTAGAACAATGAAGTAAACAACAAACTGCACTTGGTAAAGCCAGTTCTAGGTGTGCTGCTCAATCTCGTGGCAAGGAAATAAAACAAGTAAATATGTCGTTTAAAGATTGCATTAAATAGGTAGAAAGGAAATTGTAAAAATGGCAGACAGCTTAGAACAATGAAGTAAACAACAAACCGCACTTGGTAAAGCCAGTTCTAGGTGTGCTGCTCAATCTCGTGGCAAGGAAATAAAACTAGTAAATATGTCGTTTAAAGATTGCATTAAATAAGTAGAAAGGAAATTAAGTAAAAATGGCAGACAGCTTAGAACAATGAAGTAAACAACAAACTGCACTTGGTAAAGCCAGTTCTAGGTGTGGTGCTCAATCTTGTGGCAAGGAAATAAAACAAGTAAATATGTCGTTTAAAGATTGCATTAAATAGGTAGAAAGGAAATTAAGTAAAAATGGCAGACAGCTTAGAACAATGAAGTAAACAACAAACTGCACTTGGTAAAGCCAGTTCTAGGTGTTGTGCTCAATCTCGTGGCAAGGAAATAAAACAAGCAAATATGTCGTATAAAGATTGCATTAAATAAGTAGAAAGGAAATTAAGTAAAAATGGCAGACAGCTTAGAACAATGAAGTAAACAACAAACTGCACTTGGTAAAGCCAGTTCTAGGTGTTGTGCTCAATCTCGTGGCAAGGAAATAAAACAAGCAAATATGTCGTATAAAGATTGCATTAAATAAGTAGAAAGGAAATTAAGTAAAAATGGCAAACAGCTTAGAACAATGAAGTAAACAACAAACTGCACTTGTAAAGCCAGTTCTAGGTGTTGTGCTCAATCTCGTGGCAAGGAAATAAAACAAGCAAATATGTCGTATAAAGATTGCATTAAATAAGTAGAAAGGAAATTAAGTAAAAATGGCAGACAGCTTAGAACAATGAAGTAAACAACAAACTGCACTTGGTAAAGCCAGTTCTAGGTGTTGTGCTCAATCTCGTGGCAAGGAAATAAAACAAGCAAATATGTCGTATAAAGATTGCATTAATTAAGTAGAAAGGATATTAAGTAAAAATGGCAGACAGCTTAGAACAATGAAGTAAACAACAAACTGCAATTGGTAAAGCCAGTTCTAGGTGTTGTGCTCAATCTCGTGGCAAGGAAATAAAACAAGCAAATATGTCGTATAAAGATTGCATTAAATAAGTAGAAAGGAAATTAAGTAAAAATGGCAGACAGCTTAGAACAATGAAGTAAACAACAAACTGCACTTGGTAAAGCCAGTTCTAGGTGTTGTGCTCAATCTCGTGGCAAGGAAATAAAACAAGCAAATATGTCGTATAAAGATTGCATTATTTAAGTAGAAAGGAAATTAAGTAAAAATGGCAGACAGCTTAGAACAATGAAGTAAACAACAAACTGCACTTGGTAAAGCCAGTTCTAGGTGTTGTGCTCAATCTCGTGGCAAGGAAATAAAACAAGCAAATATGTCGTATAAAGATTGCATTAAATAAGTAGAAAGGAAATTAAGTAAAAATGGCAGACAGCTTAGAACAATGAAGTAAACAACAAACTGCACTTGGTAAAGCCAGTTCTAGGTGTTGTGCTCAATCTCGTGGCAAGGAAATAAAACAAGCAAATATGTCGTATAAAGATTGCATTAATTAAGTAGAAAGGAAATTAAGTAAAAATGGCAGACAGCTTAGAACAATGAAGTAAACAACAAACTGCACTTGGTAAAGCCAGTTCTAGGTGTTGTGCTCAATCTCGTGGCAAGGAAATAAAACAAGCAAATATGTCGTATAAAGATTGCATTAAATAAGTAGAAAGGAAATTAAGTAAAAATGGCAGACAGCTTAGAACAATGAAGTAAACAACAAACTGCACTTGGTAAAGCCAGTTCTAGGTGTTGTGCTCAATCTCGTGGCAAGGAAATAAAACAAGCAAATATGTCGTATAAAGATTGCATTAAATAAGTAGAAAGGAAATTAAGTAAAAATGGCAGACAGCTTAGAACAATGAAGTAAACAACAAACTGCACTTGGTAAAGCCAGTTCTAGGTGTTGTGCTCAATCTCGTGGCAAGGAAATACAACAAGCAAATATGTCGTATAAAGATTGCATTAATTAAGTAGAAAGGAAATTAAGTAAAAATGGCAGACAGCTTAGAACAATGAAGTAAACAACAAACTGCACTTGGTAAAGCCGGTTCTAGGTGTTGTGCTCAATCTCGTGGCAAGGAAATAAAACAAGCAAATATGTCGTATAAAGATTGCATTAAATAAGTAGAAAGGAAATTAAGTAAAAATGGCAGACAGCTTAGAACAATGAAGTAAACAACAAACTGCACTTGGTAAAGCCAGTTCTAGGTGTGCTGCTCAATCTCGTGGCAAGGAAATAAAACAAGTAAATGTGTCGTTTAAAGATTGCAGTAAATAAGTAGAAAGGAAATTAAGGAAAAATGGCAGACAGCTTGGAACAATGAAGTAAACAACAAACTGCACTTGGGAAAGCCAGTTCTAGGAGTGCTGCTAAATCATGCGGCAAGGAAATAAAACAAGTAAATATGTCATTTTAAGATTGCAATAAATAAGTAGAAAGGAAATTAAGGAAAAATGGCAAACCGCTTGGAACAATGAAGTAAACAACAAACTGCACTTGGTAAAGCCATTTCTAGGTGTGGTGCTCAATCTCGTGGCAAGGAAATAACACAAGTAAATATGTCGTTTAAAGATTGCATTAAATAAGTAGAAAGGAAATTAAGTAAAAATGGCAGACAGCTTAGAACAATGAAGTAAACAACAAACTGCACTTGGTAAAGCCAGTTCTAGGTGTGCTGCTCAATCTCGTGGCAAGGAAATAAAACAAGTAAATGTGTCGTTTAAAGATTGCATTGGGTAAGTAGAAAGGAAACTAAGTAAAAATGGCAGACAGCTTAGAACAATGAAGTAAACAACAAACTGCACTTGGTAAAGCAAGTTCTAAGTGTGCTGCTCAATCTCATGGCAAGGAAAACACACATGTAAATATGTCATTTAAAGATTGCATTAAATAAGTAGAAAGGAAATTAAGTAAAAATAGCAGACAGCTTGGAACAATGAAATAAACAACAAACTGCACTTGGGAAAGCCAGTTCTAGGTGTGCTGCTAAATCATGCGGCAAGGAAATAAAACAAGTAAATATGTCATTTTAAGATTGCAATAAAAAAGTAGAAATGAAATTAAAGAAAAATGGCAAACCGCTTGGAACAATGAAGTAAACAACAAACTGCACTTGGTAAAGCCAGTTCTAGGCGTGCTGCTCAATCTCGTGGCAAGGAAATAAAACAAGTAATATGTCGTTTAAAGATTGCATTAAATAAGTAGAAAGGAAATTAAGCAAAAACGACAGACAGCTTGGAACAATGAAGTAAACAACAAATTGCACTTGGTAAAGCCAGTTCTAGGTGTGCTGCTCAATCTCGTGGCAAGGAAATAAAAAAGTAGATTTGTCCTTTAGGGATTGCGTTAAATTAGTACAAAGGAAATTAAGTAAAGAAAGGCAGACAGCTTGGAACAATGAAGTAAAGAAACTGCACTTGGTAACGCCAGTTCTAGGTGTGCTGCTCAATCTTGTGGCAAGGAAATAAAACAAGTAATTATGTCGTTTAAAGATTGCTTAAATAAGTAGAAAGGAAATTAAGTAAAAATGGCAGACAGCTTGGAACAATGGAGTAAACAACAAACTGCACTGGGTAAATCCAGTTCTAGGTGTGCTGCTCAATCTCGTGGCAAGGAAATAATACAAGTAAATATGTCGTTTTAAATTGCATTAAAAAGTAGAAAGGAAATTAAGTAAAAAGGGCAGACAGCTTGGAACAGTGGAGTAAACAACAAACTGCACTGGGTAAATACAGTTCTAGGTGTGCTGCTCAATCTCGTGGCAAGGAAATAATACAAGTAAATATGTCGTTTTAAATTGCATTATATAAGTAGAAAGGAAATTAAGTAAAAATTGCAGACAGCTTGGAACAATGAAGTAAACAACAAATTACACTGGGTAAATCCAGTTCTGTGTGTGCTGCTCAATCTCGTGGCAAGGAAATAATACAAGTAAATATGTCGTTTTAAATTGCAATAAATAAGTAGAAAGGAAATTAAGTAAAAAGGGCAGACAGCTTGGAACAATGGAGTAAACAACAAACTGCACAGTGTAAATCCAGTTCTAGGTGTGCTGCACAATCTCGTGGCAAGGAAATAATACAAGTAAATATGTCGTTTTAAATTGCAATAAATAAGTAGAAAGGAAATTAAGTAAAAAGGGCAGACAGCTTGGAACAATGGAGTAAACAACAAACTGCACTGGGTAAATCCAGTTCTAGGTGTGCTGCTCATTCTCGTGGCAAGAAAATAATACAAGTAAATATGTCGTTTTAAATTGCATTAAATAAGTAGAAAGAAAATTAAGTAAAAATGGCAGACAGCGTGGAACAATGAAATAAACAACAAACTACACTGGGTAAATCCAGTTCTAGGTGTGCTGCTCAATCTCGTGGCAAGGAAATAATACAAGTAAATATGTCGTTTTAAATTGCATTATATAAGTAGAAAGGAAATTAAGTAAAAAGGGCAGACAGCTTGGAACAATGAAGTAAACAACAAATTACACTGGGTAAATCCAGTTCTAGGTGTGCTGCTCAATCTCGTGGCAAGGAAATAATACAAGTAAATATGTCGTTTTAAATTGCATTAAATAAGTAGAAAGGAAATTAAGTAAAAAGGGCAGACAGCTTGGAACAATGGAGTAAACAACAAACTGCACTGGGTAAATCCAGTTCTAGGTGTGCTGCTCATTCTCGTGGCAAGGAAATAATACAAGTAAATATGTCGTTTTAAATTGCATTAAATAAGTAGAAAGGAAATTAAGTAAAAATTGCAGACAGCTTGGAACAATGAAGTAAACAACAAATTACACTGGGTAAATCCAGTTCTATGTGTGCTGCTCAATCTCGTGGCAAGGAAATAATACAAGTAAATATGTCGTTTTAAATTGCATTAAATAAGTAGAAAGGAAATTAAGTAAAAAGGGCAGACAGCTTGGAACAATGGAGTAAACAACAAACTGCACTGGGTAAATCCAGTTCTATGTGTGCTGCTCAATCTCATGGCAAGGAAATAATACAAGTAAATATGTCGTTTTAAATTGCATTAAATAAGTAGAAAAGAAATTAAGTAAAAAGGGCAGACAGCTTGGAACAATGGAGTAAACAACAAACTGCACTGGTTAAATCCAGTTCTAGGTGTGCTGCTCAATCTCGTGGCAAGGAAATAATACAAGTAAATATGTCGTTTTAAATTGCATTATATAAGTAGAAAGGAAATTAAGTAAAAAGGGCAGACAGCTTGGAACAATGAAGTAAACAACAAATTACACTGGGTAAATCCAGTTCTAGGTGTGCTGCTCAATCTCGTGGCAAGGAAATAATACAAGTAAATATGTCGTTTTAAATTGCATTAAATAAGTAGAAAGGAAATAAGTAAAAATGGCAGACAGCGTGGAACAATGAATTAAACAACAAACTGCACTGGGCAAATCCAGTTCTAGGTGTGCTGCTCAATCTCGTGGCAAGGAAATAATACAAGTAAATATGTCGTTTTAAATTGCATTAAATAAGTAGAAAGGAAATTAAGTAAAAATGGCAGACAGCTTAGAACAATGAAGTAAACAACAAACTGCACTTGGTAAAGCCAGTTCTAGGTGTCGTGCTCAATCTTGTGGCAAGGAAATAAAACAAGTAAATATGTCGTTTAAAGATTGCATTAAATAAGTAGAAAGGAAATTAAGTAAAAATGGCAGACAGCTTAGAACAATGAAGTAAACAACAAACTGCACTTGGTAAAGCCAGTTCTAGGTGTTGTGCTCAATCTCGTGGCAAGGAAATAAAACAAGCAAATATGTCGTATAAAGATTGCATTAAATAAGTAGAAAGGAAATTAAGTAAAAATGGCAGACAGCTTAGAACAATGAAGTAAACAACAAACTGCACTTGGTAAAGCCAGTTCTAGGTGTTGTGCTCAATCTCGTGGCAAGGAAATAAAACAAGCAAATATGTCGTATAAAGAATGCATTAAATAAGTAGAAAGGAAATTAAGTAAAAATGGCAGACAGCTTAGAACAATGAAGTAAACAACAAACTGCACTTGGTAAAGCCAGTTCTAGGTGTTGTGCTCCATCTCGTGGCAAGGAAATAAAACAAGCAAATATGTCGTATAAAGATTGCATTAAATAAGTAGAAAGGAAATTAAGTAAAAATGGCAGACAGCTTAGAACAATGAAGTAAACAACAAACTGCACTTGGTAAAGCCAGTTCTAGGTGTTGTGCTCAATCTCGTGGCAAGGAAATAATACAAGTAAATATGTCGTTTTAAATTGCATTATATAAGTAGAAAGGAAATTAAGTAAAAAGGGCAGACAGCTTGGAACAATGAAGTAAACAACAAATTACACTGGGTAAATCCAGTTCTAGGTGTGCTGCTCAATCTCGTGGCAAGGAAATAATACAAGTAAATATGTCGTTTTAAATTGCATTAAATAAGTAGAAAGGAAATTAAGTAAAAAGGGCAGACAGCTTGGAACAATGGAGTAAACAACAAACTGCACTGGGTAAATCCAGTTCTAGGTGTGCTGCTCATTCTCGTGGCAAGGAAATAATACAAGTAAATATGTCGTTTTAAATTGCATTAAATAAGTAGAAAGGAAATTAAGTAAAAATTGCAGACAGCTTGGAACAATGAAGTAAACAACAAATTACACTGGGTAAATCCAGTTCTATGTGTGCTGCTCAATCTCGTGGCAAGGAAATAATACAAAAAAATATGTCGTTTTAAATTGCATTAAATAAGTAGAAAGGAAATTAAGTAAAAAGGGCAGACAGCTTGGAACAATGGAGTAAACAACAAACTGCACTGGGTAAATCCAGTTCTATGTGTGCTGCTCAATCTCATGGCAAGGAAATAATACAAGTAAATATGTCGTTTTAAATTGCATTAAATAAGTAGAAAGGAAATTAAGTAAAAAGGGCAGACAGCTTGGAACAATGGAGTAAACAACAAACTGCACTGGTTAAATCCAGTTCTAGGTGTGCTGCTCAATCTCGTGGCAAGGAAATAATACAAGTAAATATGTCGTTTTAAATTGCATTATATAAGTAGAAAGGAAATTAAGTAAAAAGGGCAGACAGCTTGGAACAATGAAGTAAACAACAAATTACACTGGGTAAATCCAGTTCTAGGTGTGCTGCTCAATCTCGTGGCAAGGAAATAATACAAGTAAATATGTCGTTTTAAATTGCATTAAATAAGTAGAAAGGAAATAAGTAAAAATGGCAGACAGCGTGGAACAATGAATTAAACAACAAACTGCACTGGGCAAATCCAGTTCTAGGTGTGCTGCTCAATCTCGTGGCAAGGAAATAATACAAGTAAATATGTCGTTTTAAATTGCATTAAATAAGTAGAAAGGAAATTAAGTAAAAATGGCAGACAGCTTAGAACAATGAAGTAAACAACAAACTGCACTTGGTAAAGCCAGTTCTAGGTGTCGTGCTCAATCTTGTGGCAAGGAAATAAAACAAGTAAATATGTCGTTTAAAGATTGCATTAAATAAGTAGAAAGGAAATTAAGTAAAAATGGCAGACAGCTTAGAACAATGAAGTAAACAACAAACTGCACTTGGTAAAGCCAGTTCTAGGTGTTGTGCTCAATCTCTTGGCAAGGAAATAAAACAAGCAAATATGTCGTATAAAGATTGCATTAAATAAGTAGAAAGGAAATTAAGTAAAAATGGCAGACAGCTTAGAACAATGAAGTAAACAACAAACTGCACTTGGTAAAGCCAGTTCTAGGTGTTGTGCTCAATCTCGTGGCAAGGAAATAAAACAAGCAAATATGTCGTATAAAGATTGCATTAAATAAGTAGAAAGGAAATTAAGTAAAAATGGCAGACAGCTTAGAACAATGAAGTAAACAACAAACTGCACTTGGTAAAGCCAGTTCTAGGTGTTGTGCTCCATCTCGTGGCAAGGAAATAAAACAAGCAAATATGTCGTATAAAGATTGCATTAAATAAGTAGAAAGGAAATTAAGTAAAAATGGCAGACAGCTTAGAACAATGAAGTAAACAACAAACTGCACTTGGTAAAGCCAGTTCTAGGTGTTGTGCTCAATCTCGTGGCAAGGAAATAAAACAAGCAAATATGTCGTATAAAGATTGCATTAAATAAGTAGAAAGGAAATTAAGTAAAAATGGCAGACAGCTTAGAACAATAAAGTAAACAACAAACTGCACTTGGTAAAGCCAGTTCTAGGTGTTGTGCTCCATCTCGTGGCAAGGAAATAAAACAAGCAAATATGTCGTATAAAGATTGCATTAAATAAGTAGAAAGAAAATTAAGTAAAAATGGCAGACAGCTTAGAACAATGAAGTAAACAACAAACTGCACTTGGTAAAGCCAGTTCTAGGTGTTGTGCTCAATCTCGTGGCAAGGAAATAATACAAGTAAATATGTCGTTTTAAATTGCATTATATAAGTAGAAAGGAAATTAAGTAAAAAGGGCAGACAGCTTGGAACAATGAAGTAAACAACAAATTACACTGGGTAAATCCAGTTCTAGGTGTGCTGCTCAATCTCGTGGCAAGGAAATATTACAAGTAAATATGTCGTTTTAAATTGCATTAAATAAGTAGAAAGGAAATTAAGTAAAAAGGGCAGACAGCTTGGAACAATGGAGTAAACAACAAACTGCACTGGGTAAATCCAGTTCTAGGTGTGCTGCTCATTCTCGTGGCAAGGAAATAATACAAGTAAATATGTCGTTTTAAATTGCATTAAATAAGTAGAAAGGAAATTAAGTAAAAATTGCAGACAGCTTGGAACAATGAAGTAAACAACAAATTACACTGGGTAAATCCAGTTCTATGTGTGCTGCTCAATCTCGTGGCAAGGAAATAATACAAAAAAATATGTCGTTTTAAATTGCATTAAATAAGTAGAAAGGAAATTAAGTAAAAAGGGCAGACAGCTTGGAACAATGGAGTAAACAACAAACTGCACTGGGTAAATCCAGTTCTATGTGTGCTGCTCAATCTCATGGCAAGGAAATAATACAAGTAAATATGTCGTTTTAAATTGCATTAAATAAGTAGAAAGGAAATTAAGTAAAAAGGGCAGACAGCTTGGAACAATTTAGTAAACAACAAACTGCACTGGTTAAATCCAGTTCTAGGTGTGCTGCTCAATCTCGTGGCAAGGAAATAATACAAGTAAATATGTCGTTTTAAATTGCATTATATAAGTAGAAAGGAAATTAAGTAAAAAGGGCAGACAGCTTGGAACAATGAAGTAAACAACAAATTACACTGGGTAAATCCAGTTCTAGGTGTGCTGCTCAATCTCGTGGCAAGGAAATAATACAAGTAAATATGTCGTTTTAAATTGCATTAAATAAGTAGAAAGGAAATAAGTAAAAATGGCAGACAGCGTGGAACAATGAATTAAACAACAAACTGCACTGGGCAAATCCAGTTCTAGGTGTGCTGCTCAATCTCGTGGCAAGGAAATAATACAAGTAAATATGTCGTTTTAAATTGCATTAAATAAGTAGAAAGGAAATTAAGTAAAAATGGCAGACAGCTTAGAACAATGAAGTAAACAACAAACTGCACTTGGTAAAGCCAGTTCTAGGTGTCGTGCTCAATCTTGTGGCAAGGAAATAAAACAAGTAAATATGTCGTTTAAAGATTGCATTAAATAAGAAGAAAGGAAATAAGTAAAAATGGCAGACAGCTTAGAACAATGAAGTAAACAACAAACTGCACTTGGTAAAGCCAGTTCTAGGTGTTGTGCTCAATCTCGTGGCAAGGAAATAAAACAAGCAAATATGTCGTATAAAGATTGCATTAAATAAGTAGAAAGGAAATTAAGTAAAAATGGCAGACAGCTTAGAACAATGAAGTAAACAACAAACTGCACTTGGTAAAGCCAGTGCTAGGTGTTGTGCTCAATCTCGTGGCAAGGAAATAAAACAAGCAAATATGTCGTATAAAGATTGCAATAAATAAGTAGAAAGGAAATTAAGTAAAAATGGCAGACAGCTTAGAACAATGAAGTAAACAACAAACTGCACTTGGTAAAGCCAGTTCTAGGTGTTGTGCTCCATCTCGTGGCAAGGAAATAAAACAAGCAAATATGTCGTATAAAGATTGCATTAAATAAGTAGAAAGGAAATTAGGTAAAAATGGCAGACAGCTTAGAACAATGAAGTAAACAACAAACTGCACTTGGTAAAGCCAGTTCTAGGTGTTGTGCTCAATCTCGTGGCAAGGAAATAAAACAAGCAAATATGTCGTATAAAGATTGCATTAAATAAGTAGAAAGGAAATTAAGTAAAAATGGCAGACAGCTTAGAACAATGAATTAAACAACAAACTGCACTGGGTAAATCCAGTTCTAGGTGTGCTGCTCCATCTCGTGGCAAGGAAATAATACAAGTAAATATGTCATTTTAAATTGCATTATATAAGTAGAAAGGAAATTAAGTAAAAATTGCAGACAGCGTGGAACAATGAAGTAAACAACAAATTACACTGGGTAAATCCAGTTCTAGGTGTGCTGCTCAATCTCGTGGCAAGGAAATAATACAAGTAAATATGTCGTTTTAAATTGCAATAAATAAGTAGAAAGGAAATAAGTAAAAATGGCAGACAGCGTGGAACAATGAATTAAACAACAAACTGCACTGGGTAAATCCAGTTCTAGGTGTGCTGCTCAATCTCGTGGCAAGGAAATAATACAAGTAAATATGTCGTTTTAAATTGCATTAAATAAGTAGAAAGGAAATTAAGTAAAAATTGCAGACAGCGTGGAACAATGAAGTAAACAACAAATTACACTGGGTAAATCCAGTTCTATGTGTGCTGCTCAATCTCGTGGCAAGGAAATAATACAAGTAAATATGTCGTTTTAAATTGCATTAAATAAGTAGAAAGGAAATTAAGTGAAAAGGGCCGACAGCTTGGAACAATGGAGTAAACAACAAACTGCACTTGGTAAAGCCAGTTCTTGGTGTTGTGCTCAATCTCGTGGCAAGGAAATAAAACAAGCAAATATGTCGTATAAAGATTGCATTAAATAAGTAGAAAGGAAATTAAGTAAAAATGGCAGACAGCTTAGAACAATGAAGTAAACAACAAACTGCACTTGGTAAAGCCAGTTCTAGGTGTTGTGCTCAATCTCGTGGCAAGGAAATAAAACAAGCAAATATGTCGTATAAAGATTGCATTAAATAAGTAGAAAGGAAATTAAGTAAAAATGGCAGACAGCTTAGAACAATGAAGTAAACAACAAACTGCACTTGGTAAAGCCAGTTCTAGGTGTTGTGCTCCATCTCGTGGCAAGGAAATAAAACAAGCAAATATGTCGTATAAAGATTGCATTAAATAAGTAGAAAGGAAATTAAGTAAAAATGGCAGACAGCTTAGAACAATGAAGTAAACAACAAACTGCACTTGGTAAAGCCAGTTCTAGGTGTTGTGCTCAATCTCGTGGCAAGGAAATAAAACAAGCAAATATGTCGTATAAAGACTGCATTAAATAAGTAGAAAGGAAATTAAGTAAAAATGGCAGACAGCTTAGAACAATGAAGTAAACAACAAACTGCACTTGGTAAAGCCAGTTCTAGGTGTTGTGCTCCATCTCGTGGCAAGGAAATAAAACAAGCAAATATGTCGTATAAAGATTGCATTAAATAAGTAGAAAGAAAATTAAGTAAAAATGGCAGACAGCTTAGAACAATGAAGTAAACAACAAACTGCACTTGGTAAAGCCAGTTCTAGGTGTTGTGCTCAATCTCGTGGCAAGGAAATAATACAAGTAAATATGTCGTTTTAAATTGCATTATATAAGTAGAAAGGAAATTAAGTAAAAAGGGCAGACAGCTTGGAACAATGAAGTAAACAACAAATTACACTGGGTAAATCCAGTTCTAGGTGTGCTGCTCAATCTCGTGGCAAGGAAATATTACAAGTAAATATGTCGTTTTAAATTGCATTAAATAAGTAGAAAGGAAATTAAGTAAAAAGGGCAGACAGCTTGGAACAATGGAGTAAACAACAAACTGCACTGGGTAAATCCAGTTCTAGGTGTGCTGCTCATTCTCGTGGCAAGGAAATAATACAAGTAAATATGTCGTTTTAAATTGCATTAAATAAGTAGAAAGGAAATTAAGTAAAAATTGCAGACAGCTTGGAACAATGAAGTAAACAACAAATTACACTGGGTAAATCCAGTTCTATGTGTGCTGCTCAATCTCGTGGCAAGGAAATAATACAAAAAAATATGTCGTTTTAAATTGCATTAAATAAGTAGAAAGGAAATTAAGTAAAAAGGGCAGACAGCTTGGAACAATGGAGTAAACAACAAACTGCACTGGGTAAATCCAGTTCTATGTGTGCTGCTCAATCTCATGGCAAGGAAATAATACAAGTAAATATGTCGTTTTAAATTGCATTAAATAAGTAGAAAGGAAATTAAGTAAAAAGGGCAGACAGCTTGGAACAATGGAGTAAACAACAAACTGCACTGGTTAAATCCAGTTCTAGGTGTGCTGCTCAATCTCGTGGCAAGGAAATAATACAAGTAAATATGTCGTTTTAAATTGCATTATATAAGTAGAAAGGAAATTAAGTAAAAAGGGCAGACAGCTTGGAACAATGAAGTAAACAACAAATTACACTGGGTAAATCCAGTTCTAGGTGTGCTGCTCAATCTCGTGGCAAGGAAATAATACAAGTAAATATGTCGTTTTAAATTGCATTAAATAAGTAGAAAGGAAATAAGTAAAAATGGCAGACAGCGTGGAACAATGAATTAAACAACAAACTGCACTGGGCAAATCCAGTTCTAGGTGTGCTGCTCAATCTCGTGGCAAGGAAATAATACAAGTAAATATGTCGTTTTAAATTGCATTAAATAAGTAGAAAGGAAATTAAGTAAAAATGGCAGACAGCTTAGAACAATGAAGTAAACAACAAACTGCACTTGGTAAAGCCAGTTCTAGGTGTCGTGCTCAATCTTGTGGCAAGGAAATAAAACAAGTAAATATGTCGTTTAAAGATTGCATTAAATAAGTAGAAAGGAAATAAGTAAAAATGGCAGACAGCTTAGAACAATGAAGTAAACAACAAACTGCACTTGGTAAAGCCAGTTCAAGGTGTTGTGCTCAATCTCGTGGCAAGGAAATAAAACAAGCAAATATGTCGTATAAAGATTGCATTAAATAAGTAGAAAGGAAATTAAGTAAAAATGGCAGACAGCTTAGAACAATGAAGTAAACAACAAACTGCACTTGGTAAAGCCAGTTCTAGGTGTTGTGCTCAATCTCGTGGCAAGGAAATAAAACAAGCAAATATGTCGTATAAAGATTGCAATAAATAAGTAGAAAGGAAATTAAGTAAAAATGGCAGACAGCTTAGAACAATGAAGTAAACAACAAACTGCACTTGGTAAAGCCAGTTCTAGGTGTTGTGCTCCATCTCGTGGCAAGGAAATAAAACAAGCAAATATGTCGTATAAAGATTGCATTAAATAAGTAGAAAGGAAATTAAGTAAAAATGGCAGACAGCTTAGAACAATGAAGTAAACAACAAACTGCACTTGGTAAAGCCAGTTCTAGGTGTTGTGCTCAATCTCGTGGCAAGGAAATAAAACAAGCAAATATGTCGTATAAAGATTGCATTAAATAAGTAGAAAGGAAATTAAGTAAAAATGGCAGACAGCTTAGAACAATGAATTAAACAACAAACTGCACTGGGTAAATCCAGTTCTAGGTGTGCTGCTCCATCTCGTGGCAAGGAAATAATACAAGTAAATATGTCATTTTAAATTGCATTATATAAGTAGAAAGGAAATTAAGTAAAAATTGCAGACAGCGTGGAACAATGAAGTAAACAACAAATTACACTGGGTAAATCCAGTTCTAGGTGTGCTGCTCAATCTCGTGGCAAGGAAATAATACAAGTAAATATGTCGTTTTAAATTGCAATAAATAAGTAGAAAGGAAATAAGTAAAAATGGCAGACAGCGTGGAACAATGAATTAAACAACAAACTGCACTGGGTAAATCCAGTTCTAGGTGTGCTGCTCAATCTCGTGGCAAGGAAATAATAGAAGTAAATATGTCGTTTTAAATTGCATTAAATAAGTAGAAAGGAAATTAAGTAAAAATTGCAGACAGCGTGGAACAATGAAGTAAACAACAAATTACACTGGGTAAATCCAGTTCTATGTGTGCTGCTCAATCTCGTGGCAAGGAAATAATACAAGTAAATATGTCGTTTTAAATTGCATTAAATAAGTAGAAAGGAAATTAAGTGAAAAGGGCCGACAGCTTGGAACAATGGAGTAAACAACAAACTGCACTGGGTAAATCCAGTTCTAGGTGTGCTGCTCATTCTCGTGGCAAGGAAATAATACAAGTAAATATGTCGTTTTAAATTGCATTAAATAAGTAGAAAGGAAATTAAGTAAAAAGGGCAGACAGCTTGGAACAATGGAGTAAACAACAAACTGCACTGGTTAAATCCAGTTCTAGGTGTGCTGCTCAATCTCGTGGCAAGGAAATAATACAAGTAAATATGTCGTTTTAAATTGCATTAAATAAGTAGAAAGGAAATAAGTAAAAATGGCAGACAGCGTGGAACAATGAATTAAACAACAAACTGCACTGGGCAAATCCAGTTCTAGGTGTGCTGCTCAATCTCGTGGCAAGGAAATAATACAAGTAAATATGTCGTTTTAAATTGCATTAAATAAGTAGAAAGGAAATTAAGTAAAAATTGCAGACAGCGTGGAACAATGAAGTAAACAACAAATTACACTGGGTAAATCCAGTTCTATGTGTGCTGCTCAATCTCGTGGCAAGGAAATAATACAAGTAAATATGTTGTTTTAAATTGCATTAAATAAGTAGAAAGGAAATTAAGTAAAAAGGGCAGACAGCTTGGAACAATGGAGTAAACAACAAACTGCACTGGGTAAATCCAGTTCTAGGTGTGCTGCTCATTCTCGTGGCAAGGAAATAATACAAGTAAATATGTCGTTTTAAATTGCATTAAATAAGTAGAAAGGAAATTAAGTAAAAATGGCAGACAGCGTGGAACAATGAATTAAACAACAAACTACACTGGGTAAATTCAGTTCTATGTGTGCTGCTCAATCTCGTGGCAAGGAAATAATACAAGTAAATATGTCGTTTTAAATTGCAATAAATAAGTAGAAAGGAAATTAAGTAAAAATGGCAGACAGCTTGGAACAATGGAGTAAACAACAAACTGCACTGGGTAAATCCAGTTCTAGGTGTGCTGCTCAATATCGTGGCAAGGAAATAATACAAGTAAATATGTCGTTTTAAACTGCATTAAGTAAGTGGAAAGGAAATTAAGTAAAAATGGCAGACAGTTTGGAACAATGAAGTAAACAACAAACTCCACTGGGTAAATCCAGTTCTAGGTGTGCTGCTCAATCTCGTGGCAAGGAAATAATACAAGTAAATATGTCGTTTTAAACTGCATTAAGTAAGTGGAAAGGAAATTAAGTAAAAATGGCAGACAGCTTAGAACAATTAAGTAAACAACAAACTGCACTTGGTAAATCCAGTTCTAGGTGTGCTGCTCAATCTCGTGGCAAGCAAATAATAGAAGTAAATATGTCCTTTTAAACTGCATTAAGTGCACAGGAAATTAAGTAAATATGGCAGACAGCTTGGTACAATGAAGTAAACCACAAACTGCACTTGGTAAAGCCAGTTCTAGGTGTGCTGCTCAATCTCGTGGCAAGGAAATAAAACAAGTAAATATGTCGTTTAAAGATTGCATTAAATAAGTAGAAAGGAAATTAAGTAAAAATGGCAGACAGCTTGGAAAAATGAAGTAAACAACAAACTGCACTTGGTAAAGTCAGTTCTAGGTGTGCTGCTCAATCTCGTGGCAAGGAAATAAAACAAGTAAATATGTCGTTTAAAGATTGCAATAAATAAGTAGAAAGGAAATTAAGTAAAAATGGCAGACAGCTTGGAACAATGGAGTAAACAACAAACTGCACTGGGTAAATCCAGTTCTAGGTGTGCTGCTCAATCTCGTGGCAAGGAAATATTACAAGTAAATATGTCGTTTTAAATTGCATTAAATAAGTAGAAAGGAAATTAAGTAAAAAGGGCAGACAGCTTGGAACAATGGAGTGTACAACAAACTGCACTTGGTAAAGCCAGTTCTAGGTGTGCTGCTCAATCTCGAGGCAAGGAAATAAAACAAGTAAATATGTCGTTTAAAGATTGCATTAAGTAAGTAGAAAGGAAATTAAGTAAAAATGGCAGACAGCTTGGAACAATGAAGTAAACAACAAACTGCACTTGGTAAAGCCAGTTCTAGGTGTGCTGCTCAATCTCGTGGCAAGGAAATAAAACAAGTAAATATGTCGTTTAAAGATTGCATTAAATAAGTAGAAAGGAAACTAAGTAAAAATGTCAGACAGCTTAGAACAATGAAGTAAACAACAAACTGCACTAGGTAAAGCCAGTTCTAGGTGTGCTGCTCAATCTCGTGGCAAGGAAATAAAACAAGTAAATATGTCGTTTAAAGATTGCGTTAAATAAGTAGAAAGGAAATTAAGTAAAAATGGCAGACAGCTTAGAACAATGAAGTAAACAACAAACTGCACTGGGTAAATCCAGTTCTAGGTGTGCTGCTCATTCTCGTGGCAAGGAAATAATACAAGTAAATATGTCGTTTTAAATTGCATTAAATAAGTAGAAAGGAAATTAAGTAAAAATGGCAGACAGCTTAGAACAATGAAGTAAACAACAAACTGCACTTGGTAAAGCCAGTTCTAGGTGTGCTGCTTAATCTCGTGGCAAGAAAATAAAACAAGTAAATATGTCGTTTAAAGATTGCGTTAAATAAGTAGAAAAAAAATTAAGTAAAAATGGCAGACAGCTCTGAACAATGAAGTAAACAACAAACTGCACTTGGTAAAGCCAGTTCTAGGTGTGCTGCTCAATCTCGTGGCAAGGAAATAAAACAAGTAAATATGTCGTTTAAAGATTGCGTTAAATAAGTAGAAAGGAAATTAAGTAAAAATGGCAGACAGCTTGGAACAATGAAGTAAACAACAAACTGCACTTGGTAAAGCCAGTTCTAGGTGTGCTGCTCAATCTCGTGGCAAGGAAATAAAACAAGTAAATATGTCGTTTAAAGATTGCTTAAATAAGTAGAAAGGAAATTAAGTAAAAATGGCAGACAGCTTGGAACAATGAAGTAAACAACAAATTACACTGTGTAAATCCAGTTCTATGTGTGCTGCTCAATCTCGTGGCAAGGAAATAATACAAGTAAATATGTCGTTTTAAATTGCATTAAATAAGTAGAAAGGAAATTAAGTAAAAAGGGCAGACAGCTTGGAACAATGGAGTAAACAACAAACTGCACTGGGTAAATCCAGTTCTATGTGTGCTGCTCAATCTCATGGCAAGGAAATAATACAAGTAAATATGTCGTTTTAAATTGCATTAAATAAGTAGAAAGGAAATTAAGTAAAAAGGGCAGACAGCTTGGAACAATGGAGTAAACAACAAACTGCACTGGTTAAATCCAGTTCTAGGTGTGCTGCTCAATCTCGTGGCAAGGAAATAATACAAGTAAATATGTCGTTTTAAATTGCATTAAATAAGTAGAAAGGAAATAAGTAAAAATGGCAGACAGCGTGGAACAATGAATTAAACAACAAACTGCACTGGGCAAATCCAGTTCTAGGTGTGCTGCTCAATCTCGTGGCAAGGAAATAATACAAGTAAATATGTCGTTTTAAATTGCATTAAATAAGTAGAAAGGAAATTAAGTAAAAATTGCAGACAGCGTGGAACAATGAAGTAAACAACAAATTACACTGGGTAAATCCAGTTCTATGTGTGCTGCTCAATCTCGTGGCAAGGAAATAATACAAGTAAATATGTTGTTTTAAATTGCATTAAATAAGTAGAAAGGAAATTAAGTAAAAAGGGCAGACAGCTTGGAACAATGGAGTAAACAACAAACTGCACTGGGTAAATCCAGTTCTAGGTGTGCTGCTCATTCTCGTGGCAAGGAAATAATACAAGTAAATATGTCGTTTTAAATTGCATTAAATAAGTAGAAAGGAAATTAAGTAAAAATGGCAGACAGCGTGGAACAATGAATTAAACAACAAACTACACTGGGTAAATTCAGTTCTATGTGTGCTGCTCAATCTCGTAGAAAGGAAATAATACAAGTAAATATGTCGTTTTAAATTGCAATAAATAAGTAGAAAGGAAATTAAGTAAAAATGGCAGACAGCTTGGAACAATGGAGTAAACAACAAACTGCACTGGGTAAATCCAGTTCTAGGTGTGCTGCTCAATCTCGTGGCAAGGAAATAATACAAGTAAATATGTCGTTTTAAACTGCATTAAGTAAGTGGAAAGGAAATTAAGTAAAAATGGCAGACAGTTTGGAACAATGAAGTAAACAACAAACTGCACTGGGTAAATCCAGTTCTAGGTGTGCTGCTCAATCTCGTGGCAAGGAAATAATACAAGTAAATATGTCGTTTTAAACTGCATTAAGTAAGTGGAAAGGAAATTAAGTAAAAATGGCAGACAGCGTGGAACAATGAATTAAACAACAAACTGCGCTGGGTAAATCCAGTTCTAGGTGTGCTGCTCAATCTCGTGGCAAGGAAATAATACAAGTAAATATGTCGTTTTAAATTGCATTAAATAAGTAGAAAGGAAATTAAGTAAAAATGGCAGACAGCTTAGAACAATTAAGTAAACAACAAACTGCACTTGGTAAATCCAGTTCTAGGTGCGCTGCTCAATCTCGTGGCAAGCAAATAATACAAGTAAATATGTCCTTTTAAACTGCATTAAGTGCACAGGAAATTAAGTATATGGCAGACAGCTTGGAACAATGAAGTAAACCACAAACTGCACTTGATAAAGCCAGTTCTAGGTGTGCTGCTCAATCTCGTGGCAAGGAAATAAAACAAGTAAATATGTCGTTTAAAGATTGCATTAAATAAGTAGAAAGGAAATTAAGTAAAAATGGCAGACAGCTTGGAAAAATGAAGTAAACAACAAACTGCACTTGGTAAAGCCAGTTCTAGGTGTGCTGCTCAATCTCGAGGCAAGGAAATAAAACAAGTAAATATGTCGTTTAAAGATTGCATTAAGTAAGTAGAAAGGAAATTAAGTAAAAATGGCAGACAGCTTGGAACAATGAAGTAAACAACAAACTGCACTTGGTAAACCAGTTCTAGGTGTGCTGCTCAATCTCGTGGCAAGGAAATAAAACAAGTAAATATGTCGTTTAAAGATTGCATTAAATAAGTAGAAAGGAAACTAAGTAAAAATGGCAGACAGCTTAGAACAATGAAGTAAACAACAAACTGCACTAGGTAAAGCCAGTTCTAGGTGTGCTGCTCAATCTCGTGGCAAGGAAATAAAACAAGTAAATATGTCGTTTAAAGATTGCGTTAAATAAGTAGAAAGGAAATTAAGTAAAAATGGCAGACAGCTTAGAACAATGAAGTAAACAACAAACTGCACTTGGTAAAGCCAGTTCTAGGTGTGCTGCTCAATCTCGTGGCAAGGAAATAAAACAAGTAAATATGTCGTTTAAAGATTGCATTAAATAAGTAGAAAGAAAATTAAGTAAAAATGGCAGACAGCTTAGAACAATGAAGTAAACAACAAACTGCACTTGGTAAAGCCAGTTCTAGGTGTGGTGCTCAATCTCGTGGCAAGGAAATAAAACAAGTAAATATGTCGTTTAAAGATTGCATTAAATAAGTAGAAAGGAAATTAAGTAAAAATGGCAGACAGCTTAGAACAATGAAGTAAACAACAAACTGCACTTGGTAAAGCCAGTTCTAGGTGTGCTGCTCAATCTCGAGGCAAGGAAATAAAACAAGTAAATATGTCATTTAAAAATTGCATTAAATAAGTAGAAAGGAAATTAAGTAAAAATGGCAGACAGCTTGGAACAATGAAGTAAACAACAAACTGCACTTGGTAAAGCCAGTTCTAGGTGTGCTGCTCAATCTCGTGGCAAGGAAATAAAACAAGTAAATATGTCGTTTAAGGATTGCATTAAGTAAGTAGAAAGGAAACTAAGTAAAAATGGCAGACAGCTTAGAACAATGAAGTAAACAACAAACTGCACTTGGTAAAGCCAGTTCTAGGTGTGCTGCTCAATCTCGTGGCAAGGAAATAAAACAAGTAAATATGTCGTTTAAAGATTGCATTAAATAAGTAGAAAGGAAATTAAGTAAAAATAGCACACAGCTTAGAACAATGAAGTAAACAACAAACTGCACTTGGTAAAGCCAGTTCTAGGTGTGCTGCTCAATCTCGTGGCAAGGAAATAAAACAAGTAAATATGTCGTTTAAAGATTGCATTAAATAAGTAGAAAAAAAATTAAGTAAAAATGGCAGACAGCTTAGAACAATGAAGTAAAAAACAAACTGCACTTGGTAAAGCCAGTTCTAGGTGTGGTGCTCAATCTCGCGGCAAGGAAATAAAACAAGTAAATATGTCGTTTAAAGATTGCATTAAATAAGTAGAAAGGAAATTAAGTAAAAATGGCAGACAGCATGGAACAATGAAGTAAATAACAAACTGCACTTGGTAAAGCCAGTTCTAGGTGTGCTGCTCAATCTCGTGGCAAGGAAATAAAAGAAGTAAATATGTCGTTTAAGAATTGCATTAAATAAGTAGAAAGGAAATTAAGTAAAAATGGCAGACAACTTAGAACAATGAAGTAAACAACAAACCGCACTTGGTAAAGCCAGTTCTAGGTGTGCTGTTCAATCTCGTGGCAAGGAAATAAAACACGTAAATATGTCGTTTAAAGATTGCATTAAGTAAGTAGAAAGGAAACTAAGTAAAAATGGCAGACAGCTTAGAACAATGAAGTAAACAACAAACTGCACTTGGTAAAGCCAGTTCTAGGTGTACTGCTCAATCTCGTGGCAAGGAAATAAAACAAGTAAATATGTCGTTTAAAGATTGCATTAAATAAGTAGAAAGGAAATTAAGTAAAAATGGCAGACAGCTTAGAACAATGAAGTAAACAACAAACCGCACTTGGTAAAGCCAGTTCTAGGTGTGCTGCTCAATCTCGAGGCAAGGAAATAAAACTAGTAAATATGTCGTTTAAAGATTGCATTATTAAGTAGAAAGGAAATTAAGTAAAAATGGCAGACAGCTTAGAACAATGAAGTAAACAACAAACTGCACTTGGTAAAGCCAGTTCTAGGTGTCGTGCTCATTCTTGTGGCAAGGAAATAAAACAAGTAAATATGTCGTTTAAAGATTGCATTAAATAAGTAGAAAGGAAATTAAGTAAAAATGGCAGACAGCTTAGAACAATGAAGTAAACAACAAACTGCACTTGGTAAAGCCAGTTCTAGGTGTTGTGCTCAATCTCGTGGCAAGGAAATAAAACAAGCAAATATGTCGTATAAAGATTGCATTAAATAAGTAGAAAGGAAATTAAGTAAAAATGGCAGACGGCTTAGAACAATGAAGTAAACAACAAACTGCACTTGGTAAAGCCAGTTCTAGGCGTTGTGCTCAATCTCGTGGCAAGGAAATAAAACAAGCAAATATGTCGTATAAAGATTGCATTAAATAAGTAGAAAGGAAATTAAGTAAAAATGGCAGACAGCTTAGAACAATGAAGTAAACAACAAACTGCACTTGGTAAAGCCAGTTCTAGGTGTTGTGCTCAATCTCGTGGCAAGGAAATAAAACAAGCAAATATGTCGTATAAAGATTGCATTAAATAAGTAGAAAGGAAATTAAGTAAAAATGGCAGACAGCTTAGAACAATGAAGTAAACAACAAACTGCACTTGCTAAAGCCAGTTCTAGGTGTTGTGTTCAATCTTGTGGCAAGGAAATAAAACAAGCAAATATGTCGTATAAAGATTGCATTAAATAAGTAGAAAGGAAATTAAGTAAAAATGGCAGACAGCTTAGAACAATGAATTAAACAACAAACTGCACTGGGTAAATCCAGTTCTAGGTGTGCTGCTCAATCTCGTGGCAAGGAAATAATACAAGTAAATATGTCGTTTTAAATTGCATTATATAAGTAGAAAGGAAATTAAGTAAAAATGGCAGACAGCTTGGAACAATGGAGTAAACAACAAACTGCACTGGGTAAATCCAGTTCTAGGTGTGCTGCTCAATCTCGTGGCAAGGAAATAAAACAACTAAATATGTCGTTTAAAGATTGCATTAAATAAGTAGAAAGGAAATTAAGTAAAAATGGCAGACAGCTTGGAACAATGGAGTAAACAACAAACTGCACTGGGTAAATCCAGTTCTAGGTGTGCTGCTCAATCTCGTGGCAAGGAAATATTACAAGTAAATATGTCGTTTTAAATTGCATTAAATAAGTAGAAAGGAAATTAAGTAAAAAGGGCAGACAGCTTGGAACAATGGAGTGAACAACAAACTGCACTTGGTAAAGCCAGTTCTAGGTGTGCTGCTCAATCTCGAGGCAAGGAAATAAAACAAGTAAATATGTCGTTTAAAGATTGCATTAAGTAAGTAGAAAGGAAATTAACTAAAAATGGCAGACAGCTTGGAACAATGAAGTAAACAACAAACTGCACTTGGTAAAGCCAGTTCTAGGTGTGCTGCTCAATCTCGTGGCAAGGAAATAAAACAAGTAAATATGTCGTTTAAAGATTGCATTAAATAAGTAGAAAGGAAACTAAGTAAAAATGGCAGACAGCTTAGAACAATGAAGTAAACAACAAACTGCACTAGGTAAAGCCAGTTCTAGGTGTGCTGCTCAATCTCGTGGCAAGGAAATAAAACAAGTAAATATGTCGTTTAAAGATTGCGCTAAATAAGTAGAAAGGAAATTAAGTAAAAATGGCAGACAGCTTAGAACAATGAAGTAAACAACAAACTGCACTTGGTAAAGCCAGTTCTAGGCGTGCTGCTCAATCTCGTGGCAAGGAAATAAAACAAGTAAATATGTCGTTTAAAGATTGCATTAAATAAGTAGAAAGAAAATTAAGTAAAAATGGCAGACAGCTTAGAACAATGAAGTAAACAACAAACTGCACTTGGTAAAGCCAGTTCTAGGTGTGGTGCTCAATCTCGTGGCAAGGAAATAAAACAAGTAAATATGTCGTTTAAAGATTGCATTAAATAAGTAGAAAGGAAATTAAGTAAAAATGGCAGACAGCTTAGAACAATGAAGTAAACAACAAACTGCACTTGGTAAAGCCAGTTCTAGGTGTGCTGCTCAATCTCGAGGCAAGGAAATAAAACAAGTAAATATGTCATTTAAAAATTGCATTAAATAAGTAGAAAGGAAATTAAGTAAAAATGGCAGACAGCTTGGAACAATGAAGTAAACAACAAACTGCACTTGGTAAAGCCAGTTCTAGGTGTGCTGCTCAATCTCGTGGCAAGGAAATAAAACAAGTAAATATGTCGTTTAAGGATTGCATTAAGTAAGTAGAAAGGAAACTAAGTAAAAATGGCAGACAGCTTAGAACAATGAAGTAAACAACAAACTGCACTTGGTAAAGCCAGTTCTAGGTGTGCTGCTCAATCTCGTGGCAAGGAAATAAAACAAGTAAATATGTCGTTTAAAGATTGCATTAAATAAGTAGAAAGGAAATTAAGTAAAAATAGCACACAGCTTAGAACAATGAAGTAAACAACAAACTGCACTTGGTAAAGCCAGTTCTAGGTGTGCTGCTCAATCTCGTGGCAAGGAAATAAAACAAGTAAATATGTCGTTTAAAGATTGCATTAAATAAGTAGAAAAAAAATTAAGTAAAAATGGCAGACAGCTTAGAACAATGAAGTAAAAAACAAACTGCACTTGGTAAAGCCAGTTCTAGGTGTGGTGCTCAATCTCGCGGCAAGGAAATAAAACAAGTAAATATGTCGTTTAAAGATTGCATTAAATAAGTAGAAAGGAAATTAAGTAAAAATGGCAGACAGCATGGAACAATGAAGTAAATAACAAACTGCACTTGGTAAAGCCAGTTCTAGGTGTGCTGCTCAATCTCGTGGCAAGGAAATAAAAGAAGTAAATATGTCGTTTAAGAATTGCATTAAATAAGTAGAAAGGAAATTAAGTAAAAATGGCAGACAACTTAGAACAATGAAGTAAACAACAAACCGCACTTGGTAAAGCCAGTTCTAGGTGTGCTGTTCAATCTCGTGGCAAGGAAATAAAACACGTAAATATGTCGTTTAAAGATTGCATTAAGTAAGTAGAAAGGAAACTAAGTAAAAATGGCAGACAGCTTAGAACAATGAAGTAAACAACAAACTGCACTTGGTAAAGCCAGTTCTAGGTGTACTGCTCAATCTCGTGGCAAGGAAATAAAACAAGTAAATATGTCGTTTAAAGATTGCATTAAATAAGTAGAAAGGAAATTAAGTAAAAATGGCAGACAGCTTAGAACAATGAAGTAAACAACAAACCGCACTTGGTAAAGCCAGTTCTAGGTGTGCTGCTCAATCTCGAGGCAAGGAAATAAAACTAGTAAATATGTCGTTTAAAGATTGCATTATTAAGTAGAAAGGAAATTAAGTAAAAATGGCAGACAGCTTAGAACAATGAAGTAAACAACAAACTGCACTTGGTAAAGCCAGTTCTAGGTGTCGTGCTCATTCTTGTGGCAAGGAAATAAAACAAGTAAATATGTCGTTTAAAGATTGCATTAAATAAGTAGAAAGGAAATTAAGTAAAAATGGCAGACAGCTTAGAACAATGAAGTAAACAACAAACTGCACTTGGTAAAGCCAGTTCTAGGTGTTGTGCTCAATCTCGTGGCAAGGAAATAAAACAAGCAAATATGTCGTATAAAGATTGCATTAAATAAGTAGAAAGGAAATTAAGTAAAAATGGCAGACGGCTTAGAACAATGAAGAAAACAACAAACTGCACTTGGTAAAGCCAGTTCTAGGCGTTGTGCTCAATCTCGTGGCAAGGAAATAAAACAAGCAAATATGTCGTATAAAGATTGCATTAAATAAGTAGAAAGGAAATTAAGTAAAAATGGCAGACAGCTTAGAACAATGAAGTAAACAACAAACTGCACTTGGTAAAGCCAGTTCTAGGTGTTGTGCTCAATCTCGTGGCAAGGAAATAAAACAAGCAAATATGTCGTATAAAGATTGCATTAAATAAGTAGAAAGGAAATTAAGTAAAAATGGCAGACAGCTTAGAACAATGAAGTAAACAACAAACTGCACTTGCTAAAGCCAGTTCTAGGTGTTGTGCTCAATCTTGTGGCAAGGAAATAAAACAAGCAAATATGTCGTATAAAGATTGCATTAAATAAGTAGAAAGGAAATTAAGTAAAAATGGCAGACAGCTTAGAACAATGAATTAAACAACAAACTGCACTGGGTAAATCCAGTTCTAGGTGTGCTGCTCAATCTCGTGGCAAGGAAATAATACAAGTAAATATGTCGTTTTAAATTGCATTATATAAGTAGAAAGGAAATTAAGTAAAAATGGCAGACAGCTTGGAACAATGGAGTAAACAACAAACTGCACTGGGTAAATCCAGTTCTAGGTGTGCTGCTCAATCTCGTGGCAAGGAAATAAAACAACTAAATATGTCGTTTAAAGATTGCATTAAATAAGTAGAAAGGAAATTAAGTAAAAATGGCAGACAGCTTGGAACAATGGAGTAAACAACAAACTGCACTGGGTAAATCCAGTTCTAGGTGTGCTGCTCAATCTCGTGGCAAGGAAATGTTACAAGTAAATATGTCGTTTTAAATTGCATTAAATAAGTAGAAAGGAAATTAAGTAAAAAGGGCAGACAGCTTGGAACAATGGAGTGAACAACAAACTGCACTTGGTAAAGCCAGTTCTAGGTGTGCTGCTCAATCTCGAGGCAAGGAAATAAAACAAGTAAATATGTCGTTTAAAGATTGCATTAAGTAAGTAGAAAGGAAATTAACTAAAAATGGCAGACAGCTTGGAACAATGAAGTAAACAACAAACTGCACTTGGTAAAGCCAGTTCTAGGTGTGCTGCTCAATCTCGTGGCAAGGAAATAAAACAAGTAAATATGTCGTTTAAAGATTGCATTAAATAAGTAGAAAGGAAACTAAGTAAAAATGGCAGACAGCTTAGAACAATGAAGTAAACAACAAACTGCACTAGGTAAAGCCAGTTCTAGGTGTGCTGCTCAATCTCGTGGCAAGGAAATAAAACAAGTAAATATGTCGTTTAAAGATTGCGCTAAATAAGTAGAAAGGAAATTAAGTAAAAATGGCACACAGCTTAGAACAATGAAGTAAACAACAAACTGCACTTGGTAAAGCCAGTTCTAGGTGTGCTGCTCAATCTCGTGGCAAGGAAATAAAACAAGTAAATATGTCGTTTAAAGATTGCATTAAATAAGTAGAAAGAAAATTAAGTAAAAATGGCAGACAGCTTAGAACAATGAAGTAAACAACAAACTGCACTTGGTAAAGCCAGTTCTAGGTGTGGTGCTCAATCTCGTGGCAAGGAAATAAAACAAGTAAATATGTCGTTTAAAGATTGCATTAAATAAGTAGAAAGGAAATTAAGTAAAAATGGCAGACAGCTTAGAACAATGAAGTAAACAACAAACTGCACTTGGTAAAGCCAGTTCTAGGTGTGCTGCAAAATCTCGAGGCAAGGAAATAAAACAAGTAAATATGTCATTTAAAAATTGCATTAAATAAGTAGAAAGGAAATTAAGTAAAAATGGCAGACAGCTTGGAACAATGAAGTAAACAACAAACTGCACTTGGTAAAGCCAGTTTGAGGTGTGCTGCTCAATCTCGTGGCAAGGAAATAAAACAAGTAAATATGTCGTTTAAAGATTGCATTAAATTAGTAGAAAGGAAATTAAGTAAAAATGGCAGACAGCTTAGAACAATGAAGTAAACAACAAACTGCACTTGGTAAAGCCAGTTCTAGGTGTGCTGCTCAATCTCGTGGCAAGGAAATAAAACAAGTAAATATGTCGTTTAAAGATTGCATTAAATAAGTAGAAAAAAAATTAAGTAAAAATGGCAGACAGCTTAGAACAATGAAGTAAACAACAAACTGCACTTGTTAAAGCCAGTTCTAGTGTGGTGCTCAATCTCGCGGCAAGGAAATAAAACAAGTAAATATGTCGTTTAAAGATTGCATTAAATAGGTAGAAATGAAATTAAGTGAAAATGGCAGACAGCTTAGAACAATGAAGTAAACAACAAACTGCAATTGGTAAAGCCAGTTCTAGGTGTGCTGCTCAATCTCGTGGCAAGGAAATAAAACAAGTAAATATGTCGTTTAAAGATTGCAATAAATAAGTAGAAAGGAAATTAAGTAAAAATGGCAGACAGCATGGAACAATGAAGTAAACAACAAACTGCACTTGGTAAAGCCAGTTCTAGGTGTGCTGCTCAATCTCGTGGCAAGGAAATAAAAGAAGTAAATATGTCGTTTAAGAATTGCATTAAATAAGTAGAAAGGAAATTAAGTAAAAATGGCTGACAACTTAGAACAATGAAGTAAACAACAAACCGCACTTGGTAAAGCCAGTTCTAGGTGTGCTGTTCAATCTCGTGGCAAGAGAAATAAAACAAGTAAATATGTCGTTTAAAGATTGCATTAAGTAAGTAGAAAGGAAACTAAGTAAAAATGGCAGACAGCTTAGAACAATGAAGTAAACAACAAACTGCACTTGGTAAAGCCATTTCTAGGTGTGCTGCTCAATCTCGTGGCAAGGAAATAAAACAAGTAAATATGTCGTTTAAAGATTGCATTAAATAAGTAGAAAGGAAATTAAGTAAATATGGCAGACAGCTTAGAACAATGAAGTAAACAACAAACCGCACTTGGTAAAGCCAGTTCTAGGTGTGCTGCTCAATCTCGTGGCAAGGAAATAAAACTAGTAAATATGTCGTTTAAAGATTGCATTAATTAAGTAGAAAGGAAATTAAGTAAAAATGGCAGACAGCTTAGAACAATGAAGTAAACAACAAACTGCACTTGGTAAAGCCAGTTCTAGGTGTCGTGCTCAATCTTGTGGCAAGGAAATAAAACAAGTAAATATGTCGTTTAAAGATTGCATTAAATAAGTAGAAAGGAAATTAAGTACAAATGGCAGACAGCTTAGAACAATGAAGTAAACAACAAACTGCACTTGGTAAAGCCAGTTCTAGGTGTTGTGCTCAATCTCGTGGCAAGGAAATAAAACAAGCAAATATGTCGTATAAAGATTGCATTAAATAAGTAGAAAGGAAATTAAGTAAAAATGGCAGACAGCTTAGAACAATGAAGTAAACAAACAAACTGCACTTGGTAAAGCCAGTTCTAGGTGTTGTGCTCAATCTCGTGGCAAGGAAATAAAACAAGCAAATATGTCGTATAAAGATTGCATTAAATAAGTAGAAAGGAATTTAAGTAAAAATGGCAGACAGCTTAGAACAATGAAGTAAACAACAAACTGCACTTGGTAAAGCCAGTTCTATGTGTTGTGCTCAATCTCGTGGCAAGGAAATAAAACAAGCAAATATGTCGTATAAAGATTGCATTAAATAAGTAGAAAGGAAATTAAGTAAAAATGGCAGACAGCTTAGAACAATGAATTAAACAACAATCTGCACTGGGTAAATCCAGTTCTAGGTGTGCTGCTCAATCTCGTGCAAGGAAATAATACAAGTAAATATGTCGTTTTAAATTGCATTATATAAGTAGAAAGGAAATTAAGTAAAAATTGCAGACAGCGTGGAACAATGAAGTAAACAACAAATTACACTGGGTAAATCCAGTTCTAGGTGTGCTGCTCAATCTCGTGGCAAGGAAATAATACAGGTAAATATGTCGTTTTAAATTGCATTATATAAGTAGAAAGGAAATAAGTAAAAATGGCAGACAGCGTGGAACAATGAATTAAACAACAAACTGCACTGGGTAAATCCAGTTCTAGGTGTGCTGCTCAATCTCGTGGCAAGGAAATAATACAAGTAAATATGTCGTTTTAAATTGCATTAAATAAGTAGAAAGGAAATTAAGTAAAAATGGCAGACAGCGTGGAACAATGAAGTAAACAACAAATTACACTGGGTAAATCCAGTTCTATGTGTGCTGCTCAATCTCGTGGCAAGGAAATAATACAGGTAAATATGTCGTTTTAAATTGCATTAAATAAGTAGAAAGGAAATTAAGTAAAAAGGGCAGACAGCTTGGAACAATGGAGTAAACAACAAACTGCACTGGGTAAATCCAGTTCTAGGTGTGCTGCTCATTCTCGTGGCAAGGAAATAATACAAGTAAATATGTCGTTTTAAATTGCATTATATAAGTAGAAAGGAAATAAGTAAAAATGGCAGACAGCGTGGAACAATGAATTAAACAACAAACTGCACTGGGTAAATCCAGTTCTAGGTGTGCTGCTCAATCTCGTGGCAAGGAAATATTACAAGTAAATATGTCGTTTTAAATTGCATTAAATAAGTAGAAAGGAAATTAAGTAAAAAGGGCAGACAGCTTGGAACAATGGAGTGAACAACAAACTGCACTTGGTAAAGCCAGTTCTAGGTGTGCTGCTCAATCTCGAGGCAAGGAAATAAAACAAGTAAATATGTCGTTTAAAGATTGCTTAAATAAGTAGAAAGGAAATTAAGTAAAAATGGCAGACAGCTTGGAACAATAGAGTAAACAACAAACTGCACTGGGTAAATCCAGTTCTAGGTGTGCTGCTCAATCTCGTGGCAAGGAAATATTACAAGTAAATATGTCGTTTTAAATTGCAAAAAATAAGTAGAAAGGAAATTAAGTAAAAAGGGCAGACAGCTTGGAACAATGGAGTGAACAACAAACTGCGCTTGGTAAAGCCAGTTCTAGGTGTGCTGCTCAATCTCGAGGCAAGGAAATATAACAAGTAAATATGTCGTTTAATGATTGCATTAAGTAAGTAGAAAGGAAATTAAGTAAAAATGGCAGACAGCTTGGAACAATGAAGTAAACAACAAACTGCACTTGGTAAAGCCAGTTCTAGGTGTGCTGCTCAATCTCATGGCAAGGAAATAAAACAAGTAAATATGTCGTTTAAAGATTGCATTAAATAAGTAGAAAGGAAACTAAGTAAAAATGGCAGACAGCTTAGAACAATGAAGTAAACAACAAACTGCACTTGGTAAAGCCAGTTCTAGGTGTGCTGCTCAATCTCGTGGCAAGGAAATAAAACAAGTAAATATGTCGTTTAAAGACTGCGTTAAATAAGTAGAAAGGAAATTAAGTAAAAATGGCAGACAGCTTAGAACAATGAAGTAAACAACAAACTGCACTTGGTAAAGCCAGTTCTAGGTGTGCTGCTCAATCTCGTGGCAAGGAAATAAAACAAGTAAATATGTCGTTTAAGGATTGCATTAAGTAAGTAGAAAGGAAACTAAGTAAAAATGGCAGACAGCTTAGAACAATGAAGTAAACAACAAACTGCACTTGGTAAAGCCAGTTCTAGGTGTGCTGCTCAATCTCTTGGCAAGGAAATAAAACAAGTAAATATGTCGTTTAGAGATTGCATTAAATAAGTAGAAAGGAAATTAGGTAAAAATGGCAGACAGCTTAGAACAATGAAGTAAACAACAAACTGCACTTGGTAAAGCCAGTTCTAGGTGTGCTGCTCAATCTCGTGGCAAGGAAATAAAACAAGTAAATATGTCGTTTTAAATTGCATTAAATAAGTAGAAAGGAAATTAAGTAAAAAAGGCAGACAGCTTGGAACAATAGAGTAAACAACAAACTGCACTGGGTAAATCCAGTTCTAGGTGTGCTGCTCAATCTCGTGGCAAGGAAATATTACAAGTAAATATGTCGTTTTAAATTGCAAAAAATAAGTAGAAAGGAAATTAAGTAAAAAGGGCAGACAGCTTGGAACAATGGAGTGAACAACAAACTGCACTTGGTAAAGCCAGTTCTAGGTGTGCTGCTCAATCTCGAGGCAAGGAAATAAAACAAGTAAATATGTCGTTTAATGATTGCATTAAGTAAGTAGAAAGGAAATTAAGTAAAAATGGCAGACAGCTTGGAACAATGAAGTAAACAACAAACTGCACTTGGTAAAGCCAGTTCTAGGTGTGCTGCTCAATCTCGTGGCAAGGAAATAAAACAAGTAAATATGTCGTTTAAAGATTGCATAAATAAGTAGAAAGGAAACTAAGTAAAAATGGCAGACAGCTTAGAACAATGAAGTAAACAACAAACTGCACTTGGTAAAGCCAGTTCTAGGTGTGCTGCTCAATCTCGTGGCAAGGAAATAAAACAAGTAAATATGTCGTTTAAAGACTGCGTTAAATAAGTAGAAAGTAAATTAAGTAAAAATGGCAGACAGCTTAGAACAATGAAGTAAACAACAAACTGCACTTGGTAAAGCCAGTTCTAGGTGTGCTGCTCAATCTCGTGGCAAGGAAATAAAACAAGTAAATATGTCGTTTAAAGATTGCATTAAATAAGTAGAAAGAAAATTAAGTAAAAATGGCAGACAGCTTAGAACAATGAAGTAAACAACAAACTGCACTTGGTAAAGCCAGTTCTAGGTGTGGTGCTCAATCTCGTGGCAAGGAAATAAAACAAGTAAATATGTCGTTTAAAGATTGCATTAAATAAGTAGAAAGGAAATTAAGTAAAAATGGCAGACAGCTTAGAACAATGAAGTAAACAACAAACTGCACTTGGTAAAGCCAGTTCTAGGTGTGCTGCTCAATCTCGTGGCAAGGAAATAAAACAAGTAAATATGTCGTTTAAGGATTGCATTAAATAGGTAGAAAGGAAATTAAGTAAAAATTGCAGACAGCGTGGAACAATGAAGTAAACAACAAATTACACTGGGTAAATCCAGTTCTATGTGTGCTGCTCAATCTCGTGGCAAGGAAATAATACAAGTAAATATGTCGTTTTAAATTGCATTAAATAAGTAGAAAGGAAATTAAGTAAAAAGGGCAGACAGCTTGGAACAATGGAGTAAACAACAAACTGCACTGGGTAAATCCAGTTCTAGGTGTGCTGCTCATTCTCGTGGCAAGGAAATAATACAAGTAAATATTTCGTTTTAAATTGCATTAAATAAGTAGAAAGGAAATTAAGTAAAAATGGCAGACAGCTTAGAACAATGAAGTAAACAACAAACTGCACTTGGTAAAGCCAGTTCTAGGTGTGCTGCTTAATCTCGTGGCAAGGAAATAAAACAAGTAAATATGTCGTTTAAAGACTGCGTTAAATAAGTAGAAAGGAAATTAAGTAAAAATGGCAGACAGCTTGGAACAATGAAGTAAACAACAAACTGCACTTGGTAAAGCCAGTTCTAGGTGTGCTGCTCAATCTCGTGGCAAGGAAATAAAACAAGTAAATATGTCGTTTAAAGATTGCGGTAAATAAGTAGAAAGGAAATTAAGTAAAAATGGCAGACAGCTTGGAACAATGAAGTAAACAACAAACTGCACTTGGTAAAGCCAGTTCTAGGTGTGCTGCTCAATCTCGTGGCAAGGAAATAAAACAAGTAAATATGTCGTTTAAAGATTGCTTAAATAAGTAGAAAGGAAATTAAGTAAAAATGGCAGACAGCTTGGAACAATGGAGTAAACAACAAACTGCACTGGGTAAATCCAGTTCTAGGTGTCCTGCTCAATCTCGTGGCAAGGAAATATTACAAGTAAATATGTCGTTTTAAATTGCATTAAATAAGTAGAAAGGAAATTAAGTAAAAAGGGCAGACAGCTTGGAACAATGGAGTGAACAACAAACTGCACTTGGTAAAGCCAGTTCTAGGTGTGCTGCTCAATCTCGAGGCAAGGAAATAAAACAAGTAAATATGTCGTTTAAAGATTGCTTAAATAGGTAGAAAGGAAATTAAGTAAAAATGGCAGACAGCTTGGAACAATAGAGTAAACAACAAACTGCACTGGGTAAATCCAGTTCTAGGTGTGCTGCTCAATCTCGTGGCAAGGAAATATTACAAGTAAATATGTCGTTTTAAATTGCAAAAAATAAGTAGAAAGGAAATTAAGTAAAAAGGGCAGACAGCTTGGAACAATGGAGTGAACAACAAACTGCACTTGGTAAAGCCAGTTCTAGGTGTGCTGCTCAATCTCGAGGCAAGGAAATAAAACAAGTAAATATGTCGTTTAATGATTGCATTAAGTAAGTAGAAAGGAAATTAAGTAAAAATGGCAGACAGCTTGGAACAATGAAGTAAACAACAAACTGCACTTGGTAAAGCCAGTTCTAGGTGTGCTGCTCAATCTCGTGGCAAGGAAATAAAACAAGTAAATATGTCGTTTAAAGATTGCATTAAATAAGTAGAAAGGAAACTAAGTAAAAATGGCAGACAGCTTAGAACAATGAAGTAAACAACAAACTGCACTTGGTAAAGCATGTTCTAGGTGCGCTGCTCAATCTCGTGGCAAGGAAATAAAACAAGTAAATATGTCGTTTAAAGACTGCGTTAAATAAGTAGAAAGGAAATTAAGTAAAAATGGCAGACAGCTTAGAACAATGAAGTAAACAACAAACTGCACTTGGTAAAGCCAGTTCTAGGTGTGCTGCTCAATCTCGTGGCAAGGAAATAAAACAAGTAAATATGTCGTTTATAGATTGCATTAAATAAGTAGAAAGAAAATTAAGTAAAAATGGCAGACAGCTTAGAACAATGAAGTAAACAACAAACTGCACTTGGTAAAGCCAGTTCTAGGTGTGGTGCTCAATCTCGTGGCAAGGAAATAAAACAAGTAAATATGTCGTTTAAAGATTGCATTAAATAAGTAGAAAGGAAATTAAGTAAAAATGGCAGACAGCTTAGAACAATGAAGTAAACAACAAACTGCACTTGGTAAAGCCAGTTCTAGGTGTGCTGCTCAATCTCGTGGCAAGGAAATAAAACAAGTAAATATGTCGTTTAAGGATTGCATTAAGTAAGTAGAAAGGAAACTAAGTAAAAATGGCAGACAGCTTAGAACAATGAAGTAAACAACAAACTGCACTTGGTAAAGCCAGTTCTAGGTGTGCTGCTCAATCTCGTGGCAAGGAAATAAAACAAGTAAATATGTCGTTTAGAGATTGCATTAAATAAGTAGAAAGGAAATTAAGTAAAAATGGCAGCCAGCTTAGAACAATGAAGTAAACAACAAACTGCACTTGGTAAAGCCAGTTCTAGGTGTGCTGCTCAATCTCGTGGCAAGGAAATAAAACAAGTAAATATGTCGTTTAAAGATTAAATTAAATAAGTAGAAAAAAAATTAAGTAAAAATGGCAGACAGCTTAGAACAATAGAGTAAACAACAAACTGCACTGGGTAAATCCAGTTCTAGGTGTGCTGCTCAATCTCATGGCAAGGAAATATTACAAGTAAATATGTCGTTTTAAATTGCAAAAAATAAGTAGAAAGGAAATTAAGTAAAAAGGGCAGACAGCTTGGAACAATGGAGTGAACAACAAACTGCACTTGGTAAAGCCAGTTCTAGGTGTGCTGCTCAATCTCGAGGCAAGGAAATAAAACAAGTAAATATGTCGTTTAATGATTGCATTAGGTAAGTAGAAAGAAAAATAAGTAAAAATGGCAGACAGCTTGGAACAATGAAGTAAACAACAAACTGCAATTGGTAAAGCCAGTTCTAGGTGTGCTGCTCAATCTCGTGGCAAGGAAATAAAACAAGTAAATATGTCGTTTAAAGATTGCATTAAATAAGTAGAAAGGAAATTAAGTAAAAATGGCAGACAGCTTGGAACAATGAAGTAAACAACAAACTGCACTTGGTAAAGCCAGTTCTAGGTGTGCTGCTCAATCTCGTGGCAAGGAAATAAAAGAAGTAAATATGTCGTTTAAGAATTGCATTAAATAAGTAGAAAGGAAATTAAGTAAAAATGGCAGACAACATAGAACAATGAAGTAAACAACAAACCGCACTTGGTAAAGCCAGTTCTAGGTGTGCTGTTCAATCTCGTGGCAAGGAAATAAAACAAGTAAATATGTCTTTTAAAAATTGCATTAAATAAGTAGAAAGGAAATTAAGTAAAAATGGCAGACAGCTTGGAACAATGAAGTAAACAACAAACTGCACTTGGTAAAGCCAGTTCTAGGTGTGCTGCTCAATCTCGTGGCAAGGAAATAAAACAAGTAAATATGTCGTTTAAAGATTGCATTAAGTAAGTAGAAAGGAAACTAAGTAAAAATGGCAGACAGCTTAGAACAATGAAGTAAACTACAAACTGCACTTGGTAAAGCCAGTTCTAGGTGTGCTGCTCAATCTCGTGGCAAGGAAATAAAACAAGTAAATATGTCGTTAAAAGATTGCATTAAATAAGTAGAAAGGAAATTAAGTAAAAATGGCAGACAGCTTAGAACAATGAAGTAAACAACAAACCGCACTTGGTAAAGCCAGTTCTAGGTGTGCTGCTCAATCTCGTGGCAAGGAAAAAAAACTAGTAAATATGTCGTTTAAAGATTGCATTAATTAAGTAGAAAGGAAATTAAGTAAAAATGGCAGACAGCTTAGAACAATGAAGTAAACAACAAACTGCACTTGGTAAAGCCATTTCTAGGTGTGGTGCTCAATCTTGTGGCAAGGAAATAAAACAAGTAAATATGTCGTTTAAAGATTGCATTAATTAAGTAGAAAGGAAATTAAGTAAAAATGGCAGACAGCTTAGAACAATGAAGTAAACAACAAACTGCACTTGGTAAAGCCAGTTCTAGGTGTGGTGCTCAATCTTGTGGCAAGGAAATAAAACAAGTAAATATGTCGTTTAAAGATTGCATTAAATAAGTAGAAAGGAAATTAAGTAAAAAGGGCAGACAGCTTGGAACAATGGAGTAAACAACAAACTGCACTGGGTAAATCCAGTTCTAGGTGTGCTGCTCATTCTCGTGGCAAGGAAATAATACAAGTAAATATGTCGTTTTAAATTGCATTAAATAAGTAGAAAGGAAATTTGTAAAAATGGCAGACAGCTTAGAACAATGAAGTAAACAACAAACTGCACTTGGTAAAGCCAGTTCTAGGTGTGCTGCTTAATCTCGTGGCAAGGAAATAAAACAAGTAAATATGTAGTTTAAAGATTGCGTTAAATAAGTAGAAAGGAAATTAAGTAAAAATGGCAGACAGCTTGGAACAATGAAGTAAACAACAAACTGCACTTGGTAAAGCCAGTTCTAGGTGTGCTGCTCAATCTCGTGGCAAGGAAATAAAACAAGTAAATATGTCGTTTAAAGATTGCGGTAAATAGGTAGAAAGGAAATTAAGTAAAAAGGGCAGACAGCTTGGAACAATGGAGTGAACAACAAACTGCACTTGGTAAAGCCAGTTCTAGGTGTGCTGCTCAATATCGAGGCAAGGAAATAAAACAAGTAAATATGTCGTTTAAAGATTGCTTAAATAAGTAGAAAGGAAATTAAGTAAAAATGGCAGACAGCTTGGAACAATGGAGTAAACAACAAACTGCACTGGGTAAATCCAGTTCTAGGTGTGCTGCTCAATCTCGTGGCAAGGAAATATTACAAGTAAATATGTCGTTTTAAATTGCAAAAAATAAGTAGAAAGGAAATTAGGTAAAAAGGGCAGACAGCTTGGAACAATGGAGTGAACAACAAACTGCACTTGGTAAAGCCAGTTCTAGGTGTGCTGCTCAATCTCGAGGCAAGGAAATAAAACAAGTAAATATGTCGTTTAATGATTGCATTAAGTAAGTAGAAAGGAAATTAAGTAAAAATGGCAGACAGCTTGGAACAATGAAGTAAACAACAAACTGCACTTGGTAAAGCCAGTTCTAGGTGTGCTGCTCAATCTCGTGGCAAGGAAATAAAACAAGTAAATATGTCGTTTAAAGATTGCAATATATAAGTAGAAAGGAAACTAAGTAAAAATGGCAGACAGCTTAGAACAATGAAGTAAACAACCAACTGCACTTGGTAAAGCCAGTTCTAGGTGTGCTGCTCAATCTCGTGGCAAGGAAATAAAACAAGTAAATATGTCGTTTAAAGATTGCGTTAAATAAGTAGAAAGGAAATTAAGTAAAAATGGCAGACAGCTTAGAACAATGAAGTAAACAACAAACTGCACTTGGTAAAGCCAGTTCTAGGTGTGCTGCTCAATCTCGTGGCAAGGAAATAAAACAAGTAAATATGTCGTTTAAAGATTGCATTAAATAAGTAGAAAGAAAATTAAGTAAAAATGGCAGACAGCTTAGAACAATGAAGTAAACAACAAACTGCACTTGGTAAAGCCAGTTCTAGGTGTGGTGCTCAATCTCGTGGCAAGGAAATAAAACAAGTAAATATGTCGTTTAAAGATTGCATTAAATAAGTAGAAAGGAAATTAAGTAAAAATGGCAGACAGCTTAGAACAATGAAGTAAACAACAAACTGCACTTGGTAAAGCCAGTTCTAGGTGTGCTGCTCAATCTCGAGGCAAGGAAATAAAACAAGTAAATATGTCATTTAAAAATTGCATTAAATAGGTAGAAAGGAAATTAAGTAAAAATGGCAGACAGCTTGGAACAATGAAGTAAACAACAAACTGCACTTGGTAAAGCCAGTTCTAGGTGTGCTGCTCAATCTCGTGGCAAGGAAATAAAACAAGTAAATATGTCGTTTAAGGATTGCATTAAGTAAGTAGAAAGGAAACTAAGTAAAAATGGCAGACAGCTTAGAACAATGAAGTAAACAACAAACTGCACTTGGTAAAGCCAGTTCTAGGTGTGCTGCTCAATCTCGTGGCAAGGAAATAAAACAAGTAAATATGTCGTTTAAAGATTGCATTAAATAAGTAGAAAGGAAATTAAGTAAAAATGGCAGACAGCTTAGAACAATGAAGTAAACAACAAACTGCACTTGGTAAAGCCAGTTCTAGGTGTGCTGCTCAATCTCGTGGCAAGGAAATAAAACAAGTAAATATGTCGTTTAAAGATTGCATTAAATAAGTAGAAAAAAAATTAAGTAAAAATGGCAGACAGCTTGGAACAATGAAGTAAACAACAAACTGCACTTGGTAAAGCCAGTTCTAGGTGTGCTGCTCAATCTCGTGGCAAGGAAATAAAAGAAGTAAATATGTCGTTTAAGAATTGCATTAAATAAGTAGAAAGGAATTTAAGTAAAAATGGCAGACAACATAGAACAATGAAGTAAACAACAAACCGCACTTGGTAAAGCCAGTTCTAGGTGTGCTGTTCAATCTCGTGGCAAGGAAATAAAACAAGTAAATATGTCTTTTAAAAATTGCATTAAATAAGTAGAAAGGAAATTAAGTAAAAATGGCAGACAGCTTGGAACAATGAAGTAAACAACAAACTGCACTTGGTAAAGCCAGTTCTAGGTGTGCTGCTCAATCTCGTGGCAAGGAAATAAAACAAGTAAATATGTCGTTTAAAGAATGCATTAAGTAAGTAGAAAGGAAACTAAGTAAAAATGGCAGACAGCTTAGAACAATGAAGTAAACAACAAACTGCACTTGGTAAAGCCAGTTCTAGGTGTGCTGCTCAATCTCGTGGCAAGGAAATAAAACAAGTAAATATGTCGTTTAAAGATTGCATTAAATAAGTAGAAAGGAAATTAAGTAAAAATGGCAGACAGCTTAGAACAATGAAGTAAACAACAAACCGCACTTGGTAAAGCCAGTTCTATGTGTGCTGCTCAATCTCGTGGCAAGAAAATAAAACTAGTAAATATGTCGTTTAAAGATTGCATTAATTAAGTAGAAAGGAAATTAAGTAAAAATGGCAGACAGCTTAGAACAATGAAGTAAACAACAAACTGCACTTGGTAAAGCCAGTTCTAGGTGTGGTGCTCAATCTTGTGGCAAGGAAATAAAACAAGTAAATATGTCGTTTAAAGATTGCAATAAATAAGTAGAAAGGAAATTAGGTAAAAATGGCAGACAGCTTAGAACAATGAAGTAAACAACAAACTGCACTTGGTAAAGCCAGTTCTAGGTGTTGTGCTCAATCTCGTGGCAAGGAAATAAAACAAGCAAATATGTCGTATAAAGATTGCATTAAATAAGTAGAAAGGAAACTAAGTAAAAATGGCAGACAGCTTAGAACAATGAAGTAAACAACAAACTGCACTTGGTAAAGCCAGTTCTAGGTGTTGTGCTCAATCTCGTGGCAAGGAAATAAAACAAGCAAATATGTCGTATAAAGATTGCATTAAATAAGTAGAAAGGATATAAGTAAAAATGGCAGACAGCTTAGAACAATGAAGTAAACAACAAACTGCACTTGGTAAAGCCAGTTCTAGGTGTTGTGCTCAATCTCGTGGCAAGGAAATAAAACAAGCAAATATGTCGTATAAAGATTGCATTAAATAAGTAGAAAGGAAATTAAGTAAAAATGGCAGACAGCTTAGAACAATGAAGTAAACAACAAACTGCACTTGGTAAAGCCAGTTCTAGGTGTTGTGCTCAATCTCGTGGCAAGGAAATAAAACAAGCAAATATGTCGTATAAAGATTGCATTAATTAAGTAGAAAGGAAATTAAGTAAAAATGGCAGACAGCTTAGAACAATGAAGTAAACAACAAACTGCACTTGGTAAAGCCAGTTCTAGGTGTTGTGCTCAATCTCGTGGCAAGGAAATAAAACAAGCAAATATGTCGTATAAAGATTGCATTAAATAAGTAGAAAGGAAATTAAGTAAAAATGGCAGACAGCTTAGAACAATGAAGTAAACAACAAACTGCACTTGGTAAAGCCAGTTCTAGGTGTTGTGCTCAATCTCGTGGCAAGGAAATAAAACAAGCAAATATGTCGTATAAAGATTACATTAATTAAGTAGAAAGGAAATTAAGTAAAAATGGCAGACAGCTTAGAACAATGAAGTAAACAACAAACTGCACTTGGTAAAGCCAGTTCTAGGTGTTGTGCTCAATCTCGTGGCAAGAAAATAAAACAAGCAAATATGTCGTATAAAGATTGCATTAAATAAGTAGAAAGGAAATTAAGTAAAAATGGCAGACAGCTTAGAACAATGAAGTAAACAACAAACTGCACTTGGTAAAGCCAGTTCTAGGTGTTGTGCTCAATCTCGTGGCAAGGAAATAAAACAAGCAAATATGTCGTATAAAGATTGCATTAAATAAGTAGAAAGGAAATTAAGCAAAAATGGCAGACAGCTTAGAACAATGAAGTAAACAACAAACTGCACTTGGTAAAGCCAGTTCTAGGTGTTGTGCTCAATCTCGTGGCAAGGAAATACAACAAGCAAATATGTCGTATAAAGATTGCATTAATTAAGTAGAAAGGAAATTAAGTAAAAATGGCAGACAGCTTAGAACAATGAAGTAAACAACAAACTGCACTTGGTAAAGCCAGTTCTAGGTGTTGTGCTCAATCTCGTGGCAAGGAAATAAAACAAGCAAATATGTCGTATAAAGATTGCAATAAATAAGTAGAAAGGAAATTAAGTAAAAATGGCAGACAGCTTAGAACAATGAAGTAAACAACAAACTGCACTTGGTAAAGCCAGTTCTAGGTGTGCTGCTCAATCTCGTGGCAAGGAAATAAAACAAGTAAATGTGTCGTTTAAAGATTGCAGTAAATAAGTAGAAAGGAAATTAAGGAAAAATGGCAGACAGCTTGGAACAATGAAGTAAACAACAAACTGCACTTGGGAAAGCCAGTTCTAGGAGTGCTGCTAAATCATGCGGCAAGGAAATAAAACAAGTAAATATGTCATTTTAAGATTGCAATAAATAAGTAGAAAGGAAATTAAGGAAAAATGGCAAACCGCTTGGAACAATGAAGTAAACAACAAACTGCACTTGGTAAAGCCATTTCTAGGTGTGGTGCTCAATCTCGTGGCAAGGAAATAACACAAGTAAATATGTCGTTTAAAGATTGCATTAATTAAGTAGAAAGGAAATTAAGTAAACATGGCAGACAGCTTAGAACAATGAAGTAAACAACAAACTGCACTTGGTAAAGCCAGTTCTAGGTGTGCTGCTCAATCTCGTGGCAAGGAAATAAAACAAGTAAATGTGTCGTTTAAAGATTGCATTGGGTAAGTAGAAAGGAAACTAAGTAAAAATGGCAGACAGCTTAGAACAATGAAGTAAACAACAAACTGCACTTGGTAAAGCAAGTTCTAAGTGTGCTGCTCAATCTCATGGCAAGGAAATAACACATGTATATATGTCATTTAAAGATTGCATTAAATAAGTAGAAAGGAAATTAAGTAAAAATAGCAGACAGCTTGGAACAATGAAATAAACAAAAAACTGCACTTGGGAAAGCCAGTTCTAGGTGTGCTGCTAAATCATGCGGCAAGGAAATAAAACAAGTAAATATGTCATTTTAAGATTGCAATAAAAAAGTAGAAAGGAAATTAAGGAAAAATGGCAAACCGCTTGGAACAATGAAGTAAACAACAAACTGCACTTGGTAAAGCCAGTTCTAGACGTGCTGCTCAATCTCGTGGCAAGGAAATAAAACAAGTAATATGTCGTTTAAAGATTGCATTAAATAAGTAGAAAGAAAATTAGGCAAAAACGGCAGACAGCTTGGAACAATGAAGTAAACAACAAATTGCACTTGGTAAAGCCAGTTCTAGGTGTGCTGCTCAATCTCGTGGCAAGGAAATAAAAAAGTAGATTTGTCCTTTAGGGATTGCGTTAAATTAGTACAAAGGAAATTAAGTAAAGAAAGGCAGACAGCTTGGAACAATGAAGTAAAGAAACTGCACTTGGTAACACCAGTTCTAGGTGTGCTGCTCAATCTTGTGGCATGGAAATAAAACAAGTAATTATGTCGTTTAAAGATTGCTTAAATAAGTAGAAAGGAAATTAAGTAAAAATGGCAGACAGCTTGGAACAATGGAGTAAACAACAAACTGCACTGGGTAAATCCAGTTCTAGGTGTGCTGCTCAATCTCGTGGCAAGGAAATAATACAAGTAAATATGTCGTTTTAAATTGCATTAAAAAAGTAGAAAGGAAATTAAGTAAAAAGGGCAGACAGCTTGGAACAATGGAGTAAACAACAAACTGCACTGGGTAAATACAGTTCTAGGTGTGCTGCTCAATCTCGTGGCAAGGAAATAATACAAGTAAATATGTCGTTTTAAATTGCATTATATAAGTAGAAAGGAAATTAAGTAAAAATTGCAGACAGCTTGGAACAATGAAGTAAACAACAAATTACACTGGGTAAATCCAGTTCTATGTGTGCTGCTCAATCTCGTGGCAAGGAAATAATACAAGCAAATATGTCGTTTTAAATTGCATTAAATAAGTAGAAAGGAAATTAAGTAAAAAGGGCAGACAGCTTAAAACAATGGAGTAAACAACAAACTGCACTGTGTAAATCCAGTTCTAGGTGTGCTGCACAATCTCGTGGCAAGGAAATAATACAAGTAAATATGTCGTTTTAAATTGCATTAAATAAGTAGAAAGGAAATTAAGTAAAAAGGGCAGACAGCTTGGAACAATGGAGTAAACAACAAACTGCACTGGGTAAATCCAGTTCTAGGTGTGCTGCTCATTCTCGTGGCAAGGAAATAATACAAGTAAATATGTCGTTTTAAATTGCATTAAATAAGTAGAAAGGAAATTAAGTAAAAATGGCAGACAGCTTAGAACAATGAAGTAAACAACAAACCGCACTTGGTAAAGCCAGTTCTAGGTGTGCTGCTCAATCTCGTGGCAAGGAAAAAAAACTAGTAAATATGTCGTTTAAAGATTGCATACATAAGTAGAAAGGAAATTAAGTAAAAATGGCAGACAGCTTAGAACAATGAAGTAAACAACAAACTGCACTTGGTAAAGCCAGTTCTAGGTGTGGTGCTCAATCTTGTGGCAAGGAAATAAAACAAGTAAATATGTCGTTTAAAGATTGCATTAATTAAGTAGAAAGGAAATTAAGTAAAAATGGCAGACAGCTTAGAACAATGAAGTAAACAACAAACTGCACTTGGTAAAGCCAGTTCTAGGTGTGGTGCTCAATCTTGTGGCAAGGAAATAAAACAAGTAAATATGTCGTTTAAAGATTGCATAAATAAGTAGAAAGGAAATTAAGTAAAAAGGGCAGACAGCTTGGAACAATGGAGTAAACAACAAACTGCACTGGGTAAATCCAGTTCTAGGTGTGCTGCTCATTCTCGTGGCAAGGAAATATTACAAGTAAATATGTCGTTTTAAATTGCATTAAATAAGTAGAAAGGAAATTAAGTAAAAATGGCAGACAGCTTAGAACAATGAAGTAAACAACAAACTGCACTTGGTAAAGCCAGTTCTAGGTGTGCTGCTTAATCTCGTGGCAAGGAAATAAAACAAGTAAATATGTAGTTTAAAGATTGCGTTAAATAAGTAGAAAGGAAATTAAGTAAAAATGGCAGACAGCTTGGAACAATGAAGTAAACAACAAACTGCACTTGGTAAAGCCAGTTCTAGGTGTTGTGCTCAATCTCGTGGCAAGGAAATAAAACAAGCAAATATGTCGTATAAAGATTGCATTAAATAAGTAGAAAGGAAATTAAGCAAAAATGGCAGACAGCTTAGAACAATGAAGTAAACAACAAACTGCACTTGGTAAAGCCAGTTCTAGGTGTTGTGCTCAATCTCGTGGCAAGGAAATACAACAAGCAAATATGTCGTATAAAGATTGCATTAATTAAGTAGAAAGGAAATTAAGTAAAAATGGCAGACAGCTTAGAACAATGAAGTAAACAACAAACTGCACTTGGTAAAGCCAGTTCTAGGTGTTGTGCTCAATCTCGTGGCAAGGAAATAAAACAAGCAAATATGTCGTATAAAGATTGCATTAAATAAGTAGAAAGGAAATTAAGTAAAAATGGCAGACAGCTTAGAACAATGAAGTAAACAACAAACTGCACTTGGTAAAGCCAGTTCTAGGTGTGCTGCTCAATCTCGTGGCAAGGAAATAAAACAAGTAAATGTGTCGTTTAAAGATTGCAGTAAATAAGTAGAAAGGAAATTAAGGAAAAATGGCAGACAGCTTGGAACAATGAAGTAAACAACAAACTGCACTTGGGAAAGCCAGTTCTAGGAGTGCTGCTAAATCATGCGGCAAGGAAATAAAACAAGTAAATATGTCATTTTAAGATTGCAATAAATAAGTAGAAAGGAAATTAAGGAAAAATGGCAAACCGCTTGGAACAATGAAGTAAACAACAAACTGCACTTGGTAAAGCCATTTCTAGGTGTGGTGCTCAATCTCGTGGCAAGGAAATAACACAAGTAAATATGTCGTTTAAAGATTGCATTAATTAAGTAGAAAGGAAATTAAGTAAACATGGCAGACAGCTTAGAACAATGAAGTAAACAACAAACTGCACTTGGTAAAGCCAGTTCTAGGTGTGCTGCTCAATCTCGTGGCAAGGAAATAAAACAAGTAAATGTGTCGTTTAAAGATTGCATTGGGTAAGTAGAAAGGAAACTAAGTAAAAATGGCAGACAGCTTAGAACAATGAAGTAAACAACAAACTGCACTTGGTAAAGCAAGTTCTAAGTGTGCTGCTCAATCTCATGGCAAGGAAATAACACATGTATATATGTCATTTAAAGATTGCATTAAATAAGTAGAAAGGAAATTAAGTAAAAATAGCAGACAGCTTGGAACAATGAAATAAACAAAAAACTGCACTTGGGAAAGCCAGTTCTAGGTGTGCTGCTAAATCATGCGGCAAGGAAATAAAACAAGTAAATATGTCATTTTAAGATTGCAATAAAAAAGTAGAAAGGAAATTAAGGAAAAATGGCAAACCGCTTGGAACAATGAAGTAAACAACAAACTGCACTTGGTAAAGCCAGTTCTAGGCGTGCTGCTCAATCTCGTGGCAAGGAAATAAAACAAGTAATATGTCGTTTAAAGATTGCATTAAATAAGTAGAAAGGAAATTAAGCAAAAACGGCAGACAGCTTGGAACAATGAAGTAAACAACAAATTGCACTTGGTAAAGCCAGTTCTAGGTGTGCTGCTCAATCTCGTGGCAAGGAAATAAAAAAGTAGATTTGTCCTTTAGGGATTGCGTTAAATTAGTACAAAGGAAATTAAGTAAAGAAAGGCAGACAGCTTGGAACAATGAAGTAAAGAAACTGCACTTGGTAACACCAGTTCTAGGTGTGCTGCTCAATCTTGTGGCATGGAAATAAAACAAGTAATTATGTCGTTTAAAGATTGCTTAAATAAGTAGAAAGGAAATTAAGTAAAAATGGCAGACAGCTTGGAACAATGGAGTAAACAACAAACTGCACTGGGTAAATCCAGTTCTAGGTGTGCTGCTCAATCTCGTGGCAAGGAAATAATACAAGTAAATATGTCGTTTTAAATTGCATTAAAAAAGTAGAAAGGAAATTAAGTAAAAAGGGCAGACAGCTTGGAACAATGGAGTAAACAACAAACTGCACTGGGTAAATACAGTTCTAGGTGTGCTGCTCAATCTCGTGGCAAGGAAATAATACAAGTAAATATGTCGTTTTAAATTGCATTATATAAGTAGAAAGGAAATTAAGTAAAAATTGCAGACAGCTTGGAACAATGAAGTAAACAACAAATTACACTGGGTAAATCCAGTTCTATGTGTGCTGCTCAATCTCGTGGCAAGGAAATAATACAAGTAAATATGTCGTTTTAAATTGCATTAAATAAGTAGAAAGGAAATTAAGTAAAAAGGGCAGACAGCTTAAAACAATGGAGTAAACAACAAACTGCACTGTGTAAATCCAGTTCTAGGTGTGCTGCACAATCTCGTGGCAAGGAAATAATACAAGTAAATATGTCGTTTTAAATTGCATTAAATAAGTAGAAAGGAAATTAAGTAAAAAGGGCAGACAGCTTGGAACAATGGAGTAAACAACAAACTGCACTGGGTAAATCCAGTTCTAGGTGTGCTGCTCATTCTCGTGGCAAGGAAATAAAACAAGTAAATATGTCGTTTAAAGATTGCGTTAAATAAGTAGAAAGGAAATTAAGTAAAAATGGCAGACAGCTTGGAACAATGAAGTAAACAACAAACTGCACTTGGTAAAGCCAGATCTAGGTGTGCTGCTCAATCTCGTGGCAAGGAAATAAAACAAGTAAATATGTCGTTTAAAGATTGCGGTAAATAAGTAGAAAGGAAATTAAGTAAAAAGGGCAGACAGCTTGGAACAATGGAGTGAACAACAAACTGCACTTGGTAAAGCCAGTTCTAGGTGTGCTGCTCAATCTCGAGGCAAGGAAATAAAACAAGTAAATATGTCGTTTAAAGATTGCTTAAATAAGTAGAAAGGAAATTAAGTAAAAATGGCAGACAGCTTGGAACAATGGAGTAAACAACAAACTGCACTGGGTAAATCCAGTTCTAGGTGTGCTGCTCAATCTCGTGGCAAGGAAATATTACAAGTAAATATGTCGTTTTAAATTGCAAAAAATAAGTAGAAAGGAAATTAGGTAAAAAGGGCAGACAGCTTGGAACAATGGAGTGAACAACAAACTGCACTTGGTAAAGCCAGTTCTAGGTGTGCTGCTCAATCTCGAGGCAAGGAAATAAAACAAGTAAATATGTCGTTTAATGATTGCATTAAGTAAGTAGAAAGGAAATTAAGTAAAAATGGCAGACAGCTTGGAACAATGAAGTAAACAACAAACTGCACTTGGTAAAGCCAGTTCTAGGTGTGCTGCTCAATCTCGTGGCAAGGAAATAAAACAAGTAAATATGTCGTTTAAAGATTGCATTAAATAAGTAGAAAGGAAACTAAGTAAAAATGGCAGACAGCTTAGAACAATGAAGTAAACAACAAACTGCACTTGGTAAAGCCAGTTCTAGGTGTGCTGCTCAATCTCGTGGCAAGGAAATAAAACAAGTAAATATGTCGTTTAAAGATTGCGTTAAATAAGTAGAAAGGAAATTAAGTAAAAATGGCAGACAGCTTAGAACAATGAAGTAAACAACAAACTGCACTTGGTAAAGCCAGTTCTAGGTGTGCTGCTCAATCTCGTGGCAAGGAAATAAAACAAGTAAATATGTCGTTTAAAGATTGCATTAAATAAGTAGAAAGAAAATTAAGTAAAAATGGCAGACAGCTTAGAACAATGAAGTAAACAACAAACTGCACTTGGTAAAGCCAGTTCTAGGTGTGGTGCTCAATCTCGTGGCAAGGAAATAAAACAAGTAAATATGTCGTTTAAAGATTGCATTAAATAAGTAGAAAGGAAATTAAGTAAAAATGGCAGACAGCTTAGAACAATGAAGTAAACAACAAACTGCACTTGGTAAAGCCAGTTCTAGGTGTGCTGCTCAATCTCGAGGCAAGGAAATAAAACAAGTAAATATGTCATTTAAAAATTGCATTAAATAAGTAGAAAGGAAATTAAGTAAAAATGGCAGACAGCTTGGAACAATGAAGTAAACAACAAACTGCACTTGGTAAAGCCAGTTCTAGGTGTGCTGCTCAATCTCGTGGCAAGGAAATAAAACAAGTAAATATGTCGTTTAAGGATTGCATTAAGTAAGTAGAAAGGAAACTAAGTAAAAATGGCAGACAGCTTAGAACAATGAAGTAAACAACAAACTGCACTTGGTAAAGCCAGTTCTAGGTGTGCTGCTCAATCTCGTGGCAAGGAAATAAAACAAGTAAATATGTCGTTTAAAGATTGCATTAAATAAGTAGAAAGGAAATTAAGGAAAAATGGCAGACAGCTTAGAACAATGAAGTAAACAACAAACTGCACTTGGTAAAGCCAGTTCTAGGTGTGCTGCTCAATCTCGTGGCAAGGAAATAAAACAATTAAATATGTCGTTTAAAGATTGCATTAAATAAGTAGAAAAAAATTAAGTAAAAATGGCAGACAGCTTGGAACAATGAAGTAAACAACAAACTGCACTTGGTAAAGCCAGTTCTAGGTGTGCTGCTCAATCTCGTGGCAAGGAAATAAAAGAAGTAAATATGTCGTTTAAGAATTGCATTAAATAAGTAGAAAGGAATTTAAGTAAAAATGGCAGACAACATAGAACAATGAAGTAAACAACAAACCGCACTTGGTAAAGCCAGTTCTAGGTGTGCTGTTCAATCTCGTGGCAAGGAAATAAAACAAGTAAATATGTCTTTTAAAAATTGCATTAAATAAGTAGAAAGGAAATTAAGTAAAAATGGCAGACAGCTTGGAACAATGAAGTAAACAACAAACTGCACTTGGTAAAGCCAGTTCTAGGTGTGCTGCTCAATCTCGTGGCAAGGAAATAAAACAAGTAAATATGTCGTTTAAAGATTGCATTAAGTAAGTAGAAAGGAAACTAAGTAAAAATGGCAGACAGCTTAGAACAATGAAGTAAACAACAAACTGCACTTGGTAAAGCCAGTTCTAGGTGTGCTGCTCAATCTCGTGGCAAGGAAATAAAACAAGTAAATATGTCGTTTAAAGATTGCATTAAATAAGTAGAAAGGAAATTAAGTAAAAATGGCAGACAGCTTAGAACAATGAAGTAAACAACAAACCGCACTTGGTAAAGCCAGTTCTAGGTGTGCTGCTCAATCTCGTGGCAAGAAAATAAAACTAGTAAATATGTCGTTTAAAGATTGCATTAATTAAGTAGAAAGGAAATTAAGTAAAAATGGCAGACAGCTTAGAACAATGAAGTAAACAACAAACTGCACTTGGTAAAGCCAGTTCTAGGTGTGGTGCTCAATCTTGTGGCAAGGAAATAAAACAAGTAAATATGTCGTTTAAAGATTGCATTAAATAAGTAGAAAGGAAATTAGGTAAAAATGGCAGACAGCTTAGAACAATGAAGTAAACAACAAACTGCACTTGGTAAAGCCAGTTCTAGGTGTTGTGCTCAATCTCGTGGCAAGGAAATAAAACAAGCAAATATGGCGTATAAAGATTGCATTAAATAAGTAGAAAGGAAATTAAGTAAAAATGGCAGACAGCTTAGAACAATGAAGTAAACAACAAACTGCACTTGGTAAAGCCAGTTCTAGGTGTTGTGCTCAATCTCGTGGCAAGGAAATAAAACAAGCAAATATGTCGTATAAAGATTGCATTAAATAAGTAGAAAGGATATAAGTAAAAATGGCAGACAGCTTAGAACAATGAAGTAAACAACAAACTGCACTTGGTAAAGCCAGTTCTAGGTGTTGTGCTCAATCTCGTGGCTAGGAAATAAAACAAGCAAATATGTCGTATAAAGATTGCATTAAATAAGTAGAAAGGAAATTAAGTAAAAATGGCAGACAGCTTAGAACAATGAAGTAAACAACAAACTGCACTTGGTAAAGCCAGTTCTAGGTGTTGTGCTCAATCTCGTGGCAAGGAAATAAAACAAGCAAATATGTCGTATAAAGATTGCATTAATTAAGTAGAAAGGATATTAAGTAAAAATGGCAGACAGCTTAGAACAATGAAGTAAACAACAAACTGCACTTGGTAAAGCCAGTTCTAGGTGTTGTGCTCAATCTCGTGGCAAGGAAATAAAACAAGCAAATATGTCGTATAAAGATTGCATTAAATAAGTAGAAAGGAAATTAAGTAAAAATGGCAGACAGCTTAGAACAATGAAGTAAACAACAAACTGCACTTGGTAAAGCCAGTTCTAGGTGTTGTGCTCAATCTCGTGGCAAAGAAATAAAACAAGCAAATATGTCGTATAAAGATTGCATTAATTAAGTAGAAAGGAAATTAAGTAAAAATGGCAGACAGCTTAGAACAATGAAGTAAACAACAAACTGCACTTGGTAAAGCCAGTTCTAGGTGTTGTGCTCAATCTCGTGGCAAGGAAATAAAACAAGCAAATATGTCGTATAAAGATTGCATTAAATAAGTAGAAAGGAAATTAAGTAAAAATGGCAGACAGCTTAGAACAATGAAGTAAACAACAAACTGCACTTGGTAAAGCCAGTTCTAGGTGTTGTGCTCAATCTCGTGGCAAGGAAATAAAACAAGCAAATATGTCGTATAAAGATTACATTAATTAAGTAGAAAGGAAATTAAGTAAAAATGGCAGACAGCTTAGAACAATGAAGTAAACAACAAACTGCACTTGGTAAAGCCAGTTCTAGGTGTTGTGCTCAATCTCGTGGCAAGAAAATAAAACAAGCAAATATGTCGTATAAAGATTGCATTAAATAAGTAGAAAGGAAATTAAGTAAAAATGGCAGACAGCTTAGAACAATGAAGTAAACAACAAACTGCACTTGGTAAAGCCAGTTCTAGGTGTTGTGCTCAATCTCGTGGCAACGAAATAAAACAAGCAAATATGTCGTATAAAGATTGCATTAAATAAGTAGAAAGGAAATTAAGCAAAAATGGCAGACAGCTTAGAACAATGAAGTAAACAACAAACTGCACTTGGTAAAGCCAGTTCAAGGTGTTGTGCTCAATCTCGTGGCAAGGAAATACAACAAGCAAATATGTCGTATAAAGATTGCATTAATTAAGTAGAAAGGAAATTAAGTAAAAATGGCAGACAGCTTAGAACAATGAAGTAAACAACAAACTGCACTTGGTAAAGCCAGTTCTAGGTGTTGTGCTCAATCTCGTGGCAAGGAAATAAAACAAGCAAATATGTCGTATAAAGATTGCATTAAATAAGTAGAAAGGAAATTAAGTAAAAATGGCAGACAGCTTAGAACAATGAAGTAAACAACAAACTGCACTTGGTAAAGCCAGTTCTAGGTGTGCTGCTCAATCTCGTGGCAAGGAAATAAAACAAGTAAATGTGTCGTTTAAAGATTGCAGTAAATAAGTAGAAAGGAAATTAAGTAAAAATAGCAGACAGCTTGGAACAATGAAATAAACAAAAAACTGCACTTGGGAAAGCCAGTTCTAGGTGTGCTGCTAAATCATGCGGCAAGGAAATAAAACAAGTAAATATGTCATTTTAAGATTGCAATAAAAAAGTAGAAAGGAAATTAAGGAAAAATGGCAAACCGCTTGGAACAATGAAGTAAACAACAAACTGCACTTGGTAAAGCTAGTTCTAGGCGTGCTGCTCAATCTCGTGGCAAGGAAATAAAACAAGTAATATGTCGTTTAAAGATTGCATTAAATAAGTAGAAAGGAAATTAAGCAAAAACGGCAGACAGCATGGAACAATGAAGTAAACAACAAATTGCACTTGGTAAAGCCAGTTCTAGGTGTGCTGCTCAATCTCGTGGCAAGGAAATAAAAAAGTAGATTTGTCCTTTAGGGATTGCGTTAAATTAGTACAAAGGAAATAAAGTAAAGAAAGGCAGACAGCTTGGAACAATGAAGTAAAGAAACTGCACTTGGTAACGCCAGTTCTAGGTGTGCTGCTCAATCTTGTGGCATGGAAATAAAACAAGTAATTATGTCGTTTAAAGATTGCTTAAATAAGTAGAAAGGAAATTAAGTAAAAATGGCAGACAGCTTGGAACAATGGAGTAAACAACAAACTGCACTGGGTAAATCCAGTTCTAGGTGTGCTGCTCAATCTCGTGGCAAGGAAATAATACAAGTAAATATGTCGTTTTAAATTGCATTAAAAAAGTAGAAAGGAAATTAAGTAAAAAGGGCAGACAGCTTGGAACAATGGAGTAAACAACAAACTGCACTGGGTAAATACAGTTCTAGGTGTGCTGCTCAATCTCGTGGCAAGGAAATAATACAAGTAAATATGTCGTTTTAAATTGCATTATATAAGTAGAAAGGAAATTATGTAAAAATTGCAGACAGCTTGGAACAATGAAGTAAACAACAAATTACACTGGGTAAATCCAGTTCTATGTGTGCTGCTCAATCTCGTGGCAAGGAAATAATACAAGTAAATATGTCGTTTTAAATTGCATTAAATAAGTAGAAAGGAAATTAAGTAAAAAGGGCAGACAGCTTAAAACAATGGAGTAAACAACAAACTGCACTGTGTAAATCCAGTTCTAGGTGTGCTGCACAATCTCGTGGCAAGGAAATAATACAAGTAAATATGTCGTTTTAAATTGCATTAAATAAGTAGAAAGGAAATTAAGTAAAAAGGGCAGACAGCTTGGAACAATGGAGTAAACAACAAACTGCACTGGGTAAATCCAGTTCTAGGTGTGCTGCTCATTCTCGTGGCAAGGAAATAATACAAGTAAATATGTCGTTTTAAATTGCATTAAATAAGTAGAAAGGAAATTAAGTAAAAATGGCAGACAGCGTGGAACAATGAATTAAACAACAAACTACACTGGGTAAATCCAGTTCTAGGTGTTCTGCTCAATCTCGTGGCAAGGAAATAATACAAGTAAATATGTCGTTTTAAATTGCATTATATAAGTAGAAAGGAAATTAAGTAAAAAGGGCAGACAGCTTGGAACAATGAAGTAAACAACAAATTACACTGGGTAAATCCAGTTCTAGGTGTGCTGCTCAATCTCGTGGCAAGGAAATAATACAAGTAAATATGTCGTTTTAAATTGCATTAAATAAGTAGAAAGGAAAAAAGTAAAAAGGGCAGACAGCTTGGAACAATGGAGTAAACAACAAACTGCACTGGGTAAATCCAGTTCTAGGTGTGCTGCTCATTCTCGTGGCAAGGAAATAATACAACTAAATATGTCGTTTTAAATTGCATTAAATAAGTAGAAAGGAAATTAAGTAAAAATTGCAGACAGCTTGGAACAATGAAGTAAAGAACAAATTACACTGGGTAAATCCAGTTCTATGTGTGCTGCTCAATCTCGTGGCAAGGAAATAATACAAGTAAATATGTCGTTTTAAATTGCATTAAATAAGTAGAAAGGAAATTAAGTAAAAAGGGCAGACAGCTTGGAACAATGGACTAAACAACAAACTGCACTGGGTAAATCCAGTTCTATGTGTGCTGCTCAATCTCATGGCAAGGAAATAATACAAGTAAATATGTCGTTTTAAATTGCATTAAATGAGTAGAAAGGAAATTAAGTAAAAAGGGCAGACAGCTTGGAACAATGAAGTAAACAACAAACTGCACTGGTTAAATCCAGTTCTAGGTGTGCTGCTCAATCTCGTGGCAAGGAAATATTACAAGTAAATATGTCGTTTTAAATTGCATTATATAAGTAGAAAGGAAATTAAGTAAAAAGGGCAGACAGCTTGGAACAATGAAGTAAACAACAAATTACACTGGGTAAATTCAGTTCTAGGTGTGCTGCTCAATCTCGTGGCAAGGAAATAATACAAGTAAATATGTCGTTTTAAATTGCATTAAATAAGTAGAAAGGAAATAAGTAAAAATGGCAGACAGCGTGGAACAATGAATTAAACAACAAACTGCACTGGGCAAATCCAGTTCTAGGTGTGCTGCTCAATCTCGTGGCAAGGAAATAATACAAGTAAATATGTCGTTTTAAATTGCAATAAATAAGTAGAAAGGAAATTAAGTAAAAATTGCAGACAGCGTGGAACAATGAAGTAAACAACAAATTACACTGGGTAAATCCAGTTCTATGTGTGCTGCTCAATCTCGTGGCAAGGAAATAATACAAGTAAATATGTTGTTTTAAATTGCATTAAATAAGTAGAAAGGAAATTAAGTAAAAAGGGCAGACAGCTTGGAACAATGGAGTAAACAACAAACTGCACTGGGTAAATCCAGTTCTAGGTGTGCTGCTCATTCTCGTGGCAAGGAAATAATACAAGTAAATATGTCGTTTTAAATTGCATTAAATAAGTAGAAAGGAAATTAAGTAAAAATGGCAGACAGCGTGGAACAATGAATTAAACAACAAACTACACTGGGTAAATTCAGTTCTATGTGTGCTGCTCAATCTCGTGGCAAGGAAATAATACAAGTAAATATGTCGTTTTAAATTGCAATAAATAAGTAGAAAGGAAATTAAGTAAAAATGGCAGACAGCTTGGAACAATGGAGTAAACAACAAACTGCACTGGGTAAATCCAGTTCTAGGTGTGCTGCTCAATCTCGTGGCAAGGAAATAATACAAGTAAATATGTCGTTTTAAACTGCATTAAGTAAGTGGAAAGGAAATTAAGTAAAAATGGCAGACAGTTTGGAACAATGAAGTAAACAACAAACTGCACTGGGTAAATCCAGTTCTAGATGTGCTGCTCAATCTCGTGGCAAGGAAATAATACAAGTAAATATGTCGTTTTAAACTGCATTAAGTAAGTGGAAAGGAAATTAAGTAAAAATGGCAGACAGCGTGCAACAATGAATTAAACAACAAACTGCGCTGGGTAAATCCAGTTCTATGTGTGCTGCTCAATCTCGTGGCAAGGAAATAATACAAGTAAATATGTCGTTTTAAATTGCATTAAATAAGTAGAAAGGAAATTAAGTAAAAATGGCAGACAGCTTAGAACAATGAAGTAAACAACAAACTGCCCTTGGTAAATCCAGTTCTAGGTGTGCTGCTCAATCTCGTGGTAAGCAAATAATACAAGTAAATATGTCCTTTTAAACTGCATTAAGTAAGTGCAAAGGAAATTAAGTAAATATGGCAGACAGCTTGGAACAATGAAGTAAACCACAAACTGCACTTGGTAAAGTCAGTTCTAGGTGTGCTGCTCAATCTCGTGGCAAGGAAATAAAACAAGTAAATATGTCGTTTAAAGATTGCATTAAATAAGTAGAAAGGAAATTAAGTAAAAATGGCAGACAGCTTGGAAGAATGGAGTAAACAACAAACTGCACTGGGTAAATCCAGTTCTAGGTGTGCTGCTCAATCTCGTGGCAAGGAAATATTACAAGTAAATATGTCGTTGATGAAGTCGAGAGTGTGACGGAATCCCGTCTGGCCGGGGGGATACATTTCAAAACAAAGAGACGCCGACCAGTAAAACGAAAAAATTGTATTGACGTTTCGGCGCCCAGAACGGGGGCCTTGTTCACAATGGAAACACACCAAGAGGGTTCGTCTTTTTAAAAGCTATAGTAATCGCCGTAAAGACCGCGCGTAAATCGGGTTAAGATTGCCCTCGTTACGATTAAGCGTGTGAGCCGTTGTCTGTATCACCAGGGACTCGAGATGAAGCCGTGATGTTGTCAGTTTCTCTTTTTCGATGATTCTTGCTTTTTCCCAATCTATTCTGTGATTTGCCGTCACCGCGTGCTCTGCCAAGGCGTTATTGCGGGTATCTTCTTTCTGCACATCACGAGCATGTTGCTGTAGGCGCTTCTTGTAACTTCCGGTTTCGCCGATGTAAACACCGTTGCAATCTGCACAAGGGATGGCGTAGACAACTCCTGGGAACTTCTCTTTTGGCAACTGATCTTTGACGTTCATCAGTTGTTGTCGCATTTTCTTGACAGGGACATGGGCAACTTGCACGTCATACTCTCGTAATACACGGGCGAGGCACTCACTTGTTTTCGGCACATAAGGAATAGCCGCACGTTTTTTGGGCGGAAGAGGGGCGTCCGGATGACGAGGCCGTGACAGCCGTCGTTCTGTGGACCTGATGAAATGGCTTGGGTAACCACAACTAGTGAGATCTTTTCGTACCCTTGACGCGTCCGCAGCGGCGTCAGTGGTGTTTGTGCATATCTTCTTGGCCCGCTGCATTAACCTGCTCACAACGGCTCTTTTTTGGGCGGCAGGATGGACGGAACTGAAATGTAGGTAGCGGCCTGTATGTGTAGCCTTTCTATACACGCTAAACGACAACTTCTGGCCTTTCCTTGAGACGAGGACGTCCAGAAAAGGCAGACTGCCGTCCACCTCTTCTTCCAACGTAAACTGAATGGCGTCTTCCTGGCTGTTCAGGTGTGTCAGAAACTGGCTCACCGCGTCCTTGTGCAGAATGCAAAAGCAGTCGTCGATGTAACGGAAGAAGACCTTGGGGGCAGGGTGAAAGGAGGTTAACGCGCGTCGCTCCAATGACTCCATGGTGAGGTTAGCGGCCGTCACCGAAACAGAAGCACCCATGGGGGTCCCATGGACTTGCTTGTAGTAGTTTCCCCTAAAAACAAAGTAGGTATTGCTCAGGCAGAAAGCAAGCAGCCGGCGCAGGTCCCGTGCTTCTATTGGCGATCTTTCCGGTAGAGAGGCATCGCTATCGAGCGCAGCGGTGCATACGTCGACAGCAAGGTCAGTTGGTACACTCGTGAACAGGGACTTCACGTCGAAAGACACCATCAATTCACTGTCTTCGATCAGGGTGTTGCGGGTCTTCTCAACAAAGTCGTATGAGTTGCGAACGTGGCAAGTCCCATGGCCAACAAGCGGGGAAAGAACACGGTGCAAGAATTTGGAGAGGCTGTGCAGAGGGGAGCGGGTAAAATCCACGATAGGTCGCATTGAAACTCCTGGTTTATGTATCTTTGGCAAGCCATAAAACGCTGGCGCGGAACCATTGTGGCATAGTAACTTGTAGTAGAGCGGTTTTTGGCTCGGCGGGACGAACTGAAATACGTCGGCGAGAAGCTTCTGAAGTTCCCTCTCCAACTTGAGTGTAGGGTCCTTCTTGAGGCGGACGTACGTGTCACCGTCTTCCAGGAGAGACAGTATCTTGCGGTCATAGTCAGACTTGTCCAAAAGGACTGTCGCGTTGCCTTTGTCTGCTGGCAAAATTACAATATCTTTGTTGTCACGGAGGCTCTTCATAGCGGATTGTTCCTCGCGAGACAAAGCAGAACGGGAAGGCCCGCGATGAATGGCGTTGAGAACGCCCACCACCCGTGTGCGGGCCTCTTCGCGGCGAGTGTTCTCAACTTGGCTGATCGCATTTTCCACAGCGCATACCAACTTCTTCCTATTCGGTGCAGCTCCTAGGTTGAAATTCAACCCCAAATTCAGAACAGCCTCTTCAGCTCGGTTGGGCTTATACGATGAAAGGTTATGCACAGCGGGTTTTGAAATCATCGTCTGCCCTCTCTGGTGCTCGGATAGGAGCCTGCATAACTTATTGTCATGAGCACGCTCACCTTTCTGGCGTTGACGTTCCATCTTCTGATTTGCGTGCAACTGAATGCTGGTGAACTCATTAGGAGATTGGTGTTCTAGACGACGACGAGCAAAAAACGCTTCGTTCTCCAGTGCGCGGATTTTTCCTTTGCAGTCCAAGATTCTTGCTTGCAGGAGCTGATGTTCCGCTTTGCCAACCACACTGAGCCCAAAAGGCGTCGACACCGGTCTGTTGAGACGCAAGGAGCGGGGAACAAAGGCGCGGGCTTTGCATGTTAGAGTAAAATTCAGGTGAGCCTTGAATGAGGCAATACGGCAGTTGAGGCCAACATACTGACGAACCTTGGTGATGATTCCTTGGCCATGGGCCTGGCGAAGGTTGATGAAGTCGAGAGTGTGACGGAATCCCGTCTGGCCGGGGGGATACATTTCAAAACAAAGAGACGCCGACCAGTAAAACGAAAAAATTGTATTGACGTTTCGGCGCCCAGAACGGGGGCCTTGTTCACAATGGAAACACACCAAGAGGGTTCGTCTTTTTAAAAGCTATAGTAATCGCCGTAAAGATCGCGCGTAAATCGGGTTAAGATTGCCCTCGTTACGATTAAGCGTGTGAGCCGTTGCCTGTATCACCAGGGACTCGAGATGAAGCCGTGATGTTGTCAGTTTCTCTTTTTCGATGATTCTTGCTTTTTCCCAATCTATTCTGTGATTTGCCGTCACCGCGTGCTCTGCCAAGGCGTTATTGCGGGTATCTTCTTTCTGCACATCACGAGCATGTTGCTGTAGGCGCTTCTTGTAACTTCCGGTTTCGCCGATGTAAACACCGTTGCAATCTGCACAAGGGATGGCGTAGACAACTCCTGGGAACTTCTCTTTTGGCAACTGATCTTTGACGTTCATCAGTTGTTGTCGCATTTTCTTGACAGGGACATGGGCAACTTGCACGTCATACTCTCGTAATACACGGGCGAGGCACTCACTTGTTTTCGGCACATAAGGAATAGCCGCACGTTTTTTGGGCGGAAGAGGGGCGTCCGGATGACGAGGCCGTGACAGCCGTCGTTCTGTGGACCTGATGAAATGGCTTGGGTAACCACAACTAGTGAGATCTTTTCGTACCCTTGACGCGTCCGCAGCGGCGTCAGTGGTGTTTGTGCATATCTTCTTGGCCCGCTGCATTAAACTGCTCACAACGGCTCTTTTTTGGGCGGCAGGATGGACGGAACTGAAATGTAGGTAGCGGCCTGTATGTGTAGCCTTTCTATACACGCTAAACGACAACTTCTGGCCTTTCCTTGAGACGAGGACGTCCAGAAAAGGCAGACTGCCGTCCACCTCTTCTTCCAACGTAAAGTGAATGGCGTCTTCCTGGCTGTTCAGGTGTGTCAGAAACTGGCTCACCGCGTCCTTGTGCAGAATGCAAAAGCAGTCGTCGATGTAACGGAAGAAGACCTTGGGGGCAGGGTGAAAGGAGGTTAACGCGCGTCGCTCCAATGACTCCATGGTGAGGTTAGCGGCCGTCACCGAAACAGAAGCACCCATGGGGGTCCCATGGACTTGCTTGTAGTAGTTTCCCCTAAAAACAAAGTAGGTATTGCTCAGGCAGAAAGCAAGCAGCCGGCGCAGGTCCCGTGCTTCTATTGGCGATCTTTCCGGTAGAGCCGAAAACAAGTGAGTGCCTCGCCCGTGTATTACGAGAGTATGACGTGCAAGTTGCCCATGTCCCTGTCAAGAAAATGCGACAACAACTGATGAACGTCAAAGATCAGTTGCCAAAAGAGAAGTTCCCAGGAGTTGTCTACGCCATCCCTTGTGCAGATTGCAACGGTGTTTACATCGGCGAAACCGGAAGTTACAAGAAGCGCCTACAGCAACATGCTCGTGATGTGCAGAAAGAAGATACCCGCAATAACGCCTTGGCAGAGCACGCGGTGACGGCAAATCACAGAATAGATTGGGAAAAAGCAAGAATCATCGAAAAAGAGAAACTGACAACATCACGGCTTCATCTCGAGTCCCTGGTGATACAGACAACGGCTCACACGCTTAATCGTAACGAGGGCAATCTTAACCCGATTTACGCGCGATCTTTACGGCGATTACTATAGCTTTTAAAAAGACGAACCCTCTTGGTGTGTTTCCATTGTGAACAAGGCCCCCGTTCTGGGCGCCGAAACGTCAATACAATTTTTTCGTTTTACTGGTCGGCGTCTCTTTGTTTTGAAATATGTCGTTTTAAATTGCATTAAATAAATAGAAAGGAAATTAAGTAAAAAGGGCAGACAGCTTGGAACAATGGAGTGAGCAACAAACAGCACTTGGTAAAGCCAGTTCTAGGTGTGCTGCTCAATCTCGAGGCAAGGAAATAAAACAAGTAAATATGTCGTTTAAAGATTGCATTAAGTAAGTAGAAAGGAAATTAAGTAAAAATGGCAGACAGCTTGGAACAATGAAGTAAACAACAAACTGCACTTGGTAAAGCCAGTTCTAGGTGTGCTGCTCAATCTCGTGGCAAGGAAATAAAACAAGTAAATATGTCGTTTAAAGATTGCATTAAATAAGTAGAAAGGAAACTAAGTAAAAATGGCAGACAGCTTAGAACAATGAAGTAAACAACAAACTGCACTAGGTAAAGCCAGTTCTAGGTGTGCTGCTCAATCTCGTGGCAAGGAAATAAAACAAGTAAATATGTCGTTTAAAGATTGCGTTAAATAAGTAGAAAGGAAATTAAGTAAAAATGGCAGACAGCTTAGAACAATGAAGTAAACAACAAACTGCACTTGGAAAAGCCAGTTCTAGGTGTGCTGCTCAATCTCGTGGCATGGAAATAAAACAAGTAAATATGTCGTTTAAAGATCGCATTAAATAAGTAGAAAGAAAATTAAGTAAAAATGGCAGACAGCTTAGAACAATGAAGTAAACAACAAACTGCACTTGGTAAAGCCAGTTCTAGGTGTGGTGCTCAATCTCGTGGCAAGGAAATAAAACAAGTAAATATGTCGTTTAAAGATTGCATTAAATAAGTAGAAAGGAAATTAAGTAAAAATGGCAGACAGCTTAGAACAATGAAGTAAACAACAAACTGCACTTGGTAAAGCCAGTTCTAGGTGTGCTGCTCAATCTCGAGGCAAGAAAATAAAACAAGTAAATATGTCATTTAAAAATTGCATTAAATAAGTAGAAAGGAAATTAAGTAAAAATGGCAGACAGCTTGGAACAATGAAGTAAACAACAAACTGCACTTGGTAAAGCCAGTTCTAGGTGTGCTGCTCAATCTCGTGGCAAGGAAATAAAACAAGTAAATATGTCGTTTAAGGATTGCATTAAGTAAGTAGAAAGGAAACTAAGTAAAAATGGCAGACAGCTTAGAACAATGAAGTAAACAACAAACTGCACTTGGTAAAGCCAGTTCTAGGTGTGCTGCTCAATTTCGTGGCAAGGAAATAATACAAGTAAATATGTCGTTTTAAATTGCATTAAATAAGTAGAAAGGAAATTAATTAAAAAGGGCAGACAGCTTGGAACAATGGAGTAAACAACAAACTGCACTGGGTAAATCCAGTTCTAGGTGTGCTGCTCATTCTCGTGGCAAGGAAATATTACAAGTAAATATGTCGTTTTAAATTGCATTAAATAAGTAGAAAGGAAATTAGGTAAAAATTGCAGACAGCTTGGAACAATGAAGTAAAGAACAAATTACACTGGGTAAATCCAGTTCTATGTGTGCTGCTCAATCTCGTGGCAAGGAAATAATACAAGTAAATATGTCGTTTTAAATTGCAATAAATAAGTAGAAAGGAAATTAAGTAAAAAGGGCAGACAGCTTGGAACAATGGAGTAAACAACAAACTGCACTGGGTAAATCCAGTTCTATGTGTGCTGCTCAATCTCATGGCAAGGAAATAATACAAGTAAATATGTCGTTTTAAATTGCATTAAATAAGTAGAAAGAAAATTAAGTAAAAATGGCAGACAGCTTAGAACAATGAAGTAAACAACAAACTGCACTTGGTAAAGCCAGTTCTAGGTGTGGTGCTCAATCTCGTGGCAAGGAAATAAAACAAGTAAATATGTCGTTTAAAGATTGCATTAAATAAGTAGAAAGGAAATTAAGTAAAAATGGCAGACAGCTTAGAACAATGAAGTAAACAACAAACTGCACTTGGTAAAGCCAGTTCTAGGTGTGCTGCTCAATCTCGAGGCAAGGAAATAAAACAAGTAAATATGTCATTTAAAAATTGCATTAAATAAGTAGAAAGGAAATTAAGTAAAAATGGCAGACAGCTTGGAACAATGAAGTAAACAACAAACTGCACTTGGTAAAGCCAGTTCTAGGTGTGCTGCTCAATCTCGTGGCAAGGAAATAAAACAAGTAAATATGTCGTTTAAGGATTGCATTAAGTAAGTAGAAAGGAAACTAAGTAAAAATGGCAGACAGCTTAGAACAATGAAGTAAACAACAAACTGCACTTGGTAAAGCCAGTTCTAGGTGTGCTGCTCAATCTCGTGGCAAGGAAATAAAACAAGTAAATATGTCGTTTAAAGATTGCATTAAATAAGTAGAAAGGAAATTAAGTAAAAATGGCAGACAGCTTAGAACAATGAAGTAAACAACAAACTGCACTTGGTAAAGCCAGTTCTAGGTGTGCTGCTCAATTTCGTGGCAAGGAAATAATACAAGTAAATATGTCGTTTTAAATTGCATTAAATAAGTAGAAAGGAAATTAAGTAAAAAGGGCAGACAGCTTGGAACAATGGAGTAAACAACAAACTGCACTGGGTAAATCCAGTTCTAGGTGTGCTGCTCATTCTCGTGGCAAGGAAATAATACAAGTAAATATGTCGTTTTAAATGGCATTAAATAAGTAGAAAGGAAATTAAGTAAAAATTGCAGACAGCTTGGAACAATGAAGTAAAGAACAAATTACACTGGGTAAATCCAGTTCTATGTGTGCTGCTCAATCTCGTGGCAAGGAAATAATACAAGTAAATATGTCGTTTTAAATTGCAATAAATAAGTAGAAAGGAAATTAAGTAAAAAGGGCAGACAGCTTGGAACAATGGAGTAAACAACAAACTGCACTGGGTAAATCCAGTTCTATGTGTGCTGCTCAATCTCATGGCAAGGAAATAATACAAGTAAATATGTCGTTTTAAATTGCATTAAATAAGTAGAAAGGAAATTAAGTAAAAAGGGCAGACAGCTTGGAACAATGGAGTAAACAACAAACTGCACTGGTTAAATCCAGTTCTAGGTGTGCTGCTCAATCTCGTGGCAAGGAAATAATACAAGTAAATATGTCGTTTTAAATTGCATTATATAAGTAGAAAGGAAATTAAGTAAAAAGGGCAGACAGCTTGGAACAATGAAGTAAACAACAAATTACACTGGGTAAATCCAGTTCTAGGTGTGCTGCTCAATCTCGTGGCAAGGAAATAATACAAGTAAATATGTCGTTTTAAATTGCATTAAATAAGTAGAAAGGAAATAAGTAAAAATGGCAGACTGCGTGGAACAATGAATTAAACAACAAACTGCACTGGGTAAATCCAGTTCTAGGTGTGCTGCTCAATCTCGTGGCAAGGAAATAATACAAGTAAATATGTCGTTTTAAATTGCATTAAATAAGTAGAAAGGAAATTAAGTAAAAATTGCAGACAGCGTGGAACAATGAAGTAAACAACAAATTACACTGGGTAAATGCAGTTCTATGTGTGCTGCTCAATCTCGTGGCAAGGAAATAATACAAGTAAATATGTTGTTTTAAATTGCATTAAATAAGTAGAAAGGAAATTAAGTAAAAAGGGCAGACAGCTTGGAACAATGGAGTAAACAACAAACTGCACTGGGTAAATCCAGTTCTAGGTGTGCTGCTTATTCTCGTGGCAAGGAAATAATACAAGTAAATATGTCGTTTTAAATTGCATTAAATAAGTAGAAAGGAAATTAAGTAAAAATGGCAGACAGCGTGGAACAATGAATTAAACAACAAACTACACTGGGTAAATTCAGTTCTATGTGTGCTGCTCAATCTCGTGGCAAGGAAATAATACAAGTAAATATGTCGTTTTAAATTGCAATAAATAAGTAGAAAGGAAATTAAGTAAAAATGGCAGACAGCTTGGAACAATGGAGTAAACAACAAACTGCACTGGGTAAATCCAGTTCTAGGTGTGCTGCTCAATCTCGTGGCAAGGAAATAATACAAGTAAATATGTCGTTTTAAACTGCATTAAGTAAGTGGAAAGGAAATTAAGTAAAAATGGCAGACAGTTTGGAACAATGAAGTAAACAACAAACTGCACTGGGTAAATCCAGTTCTAGATGTGCTGCTCAATCTCGTGGCAAGGAAATACAAGTAAATATGTCGTTTTAAACTGCATTAAGTAAGTGGAAAGGAAATTAAGTAAAAATCGCAGACAGCGTGGAACAATGAATTAAACAACAAACTGCGCTGGGTAAATCCAGTTCTAGGTGTGCTGCTCAATCTCGTGGCAAGGAAATAATACAAGTAAATATGTCGTTTTAAATTGCATTAAATAAGTAGAAAGGAAATTAAGTAAAAATGGCAGACAGCTTAGAACAATGAAGTAAACAACAAACTGCACTTGGTAAATCCAGTTCTAGGTGTGCTGCTCAATCTCGTGGCAAGCAAATAATACAAGTAAATATGTCCTTTTAAACTCCATTAAGTAAGTGCAAAGGAAATTAAGTAAACATGGCAGACAGCTTGGAACAATGAAGTAAACCACAAACTGCACTTGGTAAAGTCAGTTCTAGGTGTGCTGCTCAATCTCGTGGCAAGGAAATAAAACAAGTAAATATGTCGTTTAAAGATTGCATTAAATAAGTAGAAAGGAAATTAAGTAAAAATGGCAGACAGCTTGGAACAATGAAGTAAACAACAAACTGCACTTGGTAAAGCCAGTTCTAGGTGTGGTGCTCAATCTCGTGGCAAGGAAATAAAACAAGTAAATATGTCGTTTAAAGATTGCATTAAGTAAGTAGAAAGGAAATTAAGCAAAAATGGCAGACAGCTTAGAACAATGAAGTAAACAACAAACTGCACTTGGTAAAGCCAGTTCTAGGTGTGGTGCTCAATCTCGTGGCAAGGAAATAAAACAAGTAAATATGTCGTTTAAAGATTGCATTAAGTAAGTAGAAAGGAAATTAAGTAAAAATGGCAGACAGCTTGGAACAATGAAGTAAACAACAAACTGCACTTGGTGAAGCCAGTTCTAGGTGTGGTGCTCAATCTCGTGGCAAGGAAATAAAACAAGTAAATATATCGTTTAAAGATTGCATTAAGTAAGTAGAAAGGAAATGAAGTAAAAATGGCAGACAGCTTGGAACAATGAAGTAAACAACAAACTGCACTTGGTAAAGCCAGTTCTAGGTGTGGTGCTCAATCTCGAGGCAAGGAAATAAAACAAGTAAATATGTCGTTTAAAGATTGCATTAAGTAAGTAGAAAGGAAATTAAGTAAAAATGGCAGACAGCTTAGAACAATGAAGTAAACAACAAACTGCACTTGGTAAAGCCAGTTCTAGGTGTGCTGCTCAATTTCGTGGCAAGGAAATAAAACAAGTAAATATGTCGTTTAAAGATTGCATTAAATAAGTAGAAAAAAAATTAAGCAAAAATGGCAGACAGCTTAGAACAATGAAGTAAACAACAAACTGCACTTGGTAAAGCCAGTTCTAGGTGTGGTGCTCAATCTCGTGGCAAGGAAATAAAACAAGTAAATATGTCGTTTAAAGATTGCATTAAATAAGTAGAAAGGAAATTAAGTAAAAATGGCAGACAGCTTAGAACTATGAAGTAAACAACAAACTGCAATTGGTAAAGACAGTTCTAGGTGTGCTGCTCAATCTCGTGGCAAGGAAATAAAACAAGTAAATATGTCGTTTAAAGATTGCATTAAATAAGTAGAAAGGAAATTAAGTAAAAATGGCAGACAGCATGGAACAATGAAGTAAACAACAAACTGCACTTGGTAAAGCCAGTTCTAGGTGTGCTGCTCAATCTCGTGGCAAGGAAATAAAAGAAGTAAATATGTCGTTTAAGAATTGCATTAAATAAGTAGAAAGGAAATTAAGTAAAAATGGCAGACAACTTAGAACAATGAAGTAAACAACAAACCGCACTTGGTAAAGCCAGTTCTAGGTGTGCTGTTCAATCTCGTGGCAAGGAAATAAAACAAGTAAATATGTCGTTTAAAGATTGCATTAAGTAAGTAGAAAGGAAACTAAGTAAAAATGGCAGACAGCTTAGAACAATGAAGTAAACAACAAACTGCACTTGCTAAAGCCAGTTCTAGGTGTGCTGCTCAATCTCGTGGCAAGGAAATAAAACAAGTAAATATGTCGTTTAAAGATTGCATTAAATAAGTAGAAAGGAAATTAAGTAAAAATGGCAGACAGCTTAGAACAATGAAGTAAACAACAAACCGCACTTGGTAAAGCCAGTTCTAGGTGTGCTGCTCAATCTCGTGGCAAGGAAATAAAACTAGTAAATATGTCGTTTAAAGATTGCATTAATTAAGTAGAAAGGAAATTAAGTAAAAATGGCAGACAGCTTAGAACAATGAAGTAAACAACAATCTGCACTTGGTAAAGCCAGTTCTAGGTGTCTTGCTCAATCTTGTGGCAAGGAAATAAAACAAGTAAATATGTCGTTTAAAGATTGCATTAAATAAGTAGAAAGGAAATTAAGTAAAAATGGCAGACAGCTTAGAACAATGAAGTAAACAACAAACTGCACTTGGTAAAGCCAGTTCTAGGTGTTGTGCTCAATCTCGTGGCAAGGAAATGAAACAAGCAAATATGTCGTATAAAGATTGCATTAAATAAGTAGAAAGGAAATTAAGTAAAAATGGCAGACAGCTTAGAACAATGAAGTAAACAACAAACTGCACTTGGTAAATCTAGTTCTAGGTGTTGTGCTCAATCTCGTGGCAAGGAAATAAAACAAGCAAATATGTCGTATAAAGATTGCATTAAATAAGTAGAAAGGAAATTAAGTAAAAATGGCAGACAGCCTAGAACAATGAATTAAACAACAAACTGCACTTGGTAAAGCCAGTTCTAGGTGTTGTGCTCAATCTCGTGACAAGGAAATAAAACAAGCAAATATGTCGTATAAAGATTGCATTAAATAAGTAGAAAGGAAATTAAGTAAAAATGGCAGACAGCTTTGAACAATGAAGTAAACAACAAACTGCACTTGGTAAACCAGTTCTAGGTGTTGTGCTCAATCTCGTTGCAAGGAAATAAAACAAGCAAATATGTCGTATAAAGATTGCTTTAAATAAGTAGAAAGGAAATTAAGTAAAAATGGCAGACACCTTAGAACAATGAAGTAAACAACAAACTGCACTTGGTAAAGCCAGTTCTAGGTGTTGTGCTCAATCTCGTGGCAAGGAAATGAAACAAGCAAATATGTCGTATAAAGATTGCATTAAATAAGTAGAAAGGAAATTAAGTAAAAATGGCAGACAGCTTAGAACAATGAAGTAAACAACAAACTGCACTTGGTAAAGCCAGGTCTAGGTGTTGTGCTCAATCTCGTGGCAAGGAAATAAAACAAGTAAATATGTCGTTTAAAGATTGCGTTAAATAAGTAGAAAGGAAATTAAGTAAAAATGGCAGACAGCTTAGAACAATGAAGTAAACAACAAACTGCACTTGGAAAAGCCAGTTCTAGGTGTGCTGCTCAATCTCGTGGCAAGGAAATAAAACAAGTAAATATGTCGTTTAAAGATTGCATTAAATAAGTAGAAAGAAAATTAAGTAAAAATGGCAGACAGCTTAGAACAATGAAGTAAACAACAAACTGCACTTGGTAAAGCCAGTTCTAGGTGTTGTGCTCAATCTCGTGGCAAGGAAATGAAACAAGCAAATATGTCGTATAAAGATTGCATTAAATAAGTAGAAAGGAAATTAAGTAAAAATGGCAGACAGCTTAGAACAATGAAGTAAACAACAAACTGCACTTGGTAAAGCCAGTTCTAGGTGTTGTGCTCAATCTCGTGGCAAGGAAATGAAACAAGCAAATATGTCGTATAAAGATTGCATTAAATAAGTAGAAAGGAAATTAAGTAAAAATGGCAGACAGCTTAGAACAATGAAGTAAACAACAAACTGCACTTGGTAAAGCCAGTTGTAGGTGTTGTGCTCAATCTCGTGGCAAGGAAATAATACAAGCAAATATGTCGTATAAAGATTGCATTAATTAAGTAGAAAGGAAATTAAGTAAAAATGGCAGACAGCTTAGAACAATGAAGTAAACAACAAACTGCACTTGGTAAAGCCAGTTCTAGGTGTCTTGCTCAATCTTGTGGCAAGGAAATAAAACAAGTAAATATGTCGTTTAAAGATTGCATTAAATAAGTAGAAAGGAAATTAAGTAAAAATGGCAGACAGCTTAGAACAATGAAGTAAACAACAAACTGCACTTGGTAAAGCCAGTTCTAGGTGTTGTGCTCAATCTCGTGGCAAGGAAATAAAACAAGCAAATATGTCGTATAAAGATTGCATTAAATAAGTAGAAAGGAAATTAAGTAAAAATGGCAGACAGCTTAGAACAATGAAGTAAACAACAAACTGCACTTGGTAAATCTAGTTCTAGGTGTTGTGCTCAATCTCGTGGCAAGGAAATAAAACAAGCAAATATGTCGTATAAAGATTGCATTAAATAAGTAGAAAGGAAATTAAGTAAAAATGGCAGACAGCCTAGAACAATGAAGTAAACAACAAACTGCACTTGGTAAAGCCAGTTCTAGGTGTTGTGCTCAATCTCGTGGCAAGGAAATAAAACAAGCAAATATGTCGTATAAAGATTGCATTAAATAAGTAAAAAGGAAATTAAGTAAAAATGGCAGACAGCTTTGAACAATGAAGTAAACAACAAACTGTACTTGGTAAAGCCAGTTCTAGGTGTTGTGCTCAATCTCGTTGCAAGGAAATAAAACAAGCAAATATGTCGTATAAAGATTGCTTTAAATAAGTAGAAAGGAAATTAAGTAAAAATGGCAGACACCTTAGAACAATGAAGTAAACAACAAACTGCACTTGGTAAAGCCAGTTCTAGGTGTTGTGCTCAATCTCGTGGCAAGGAAATGAAACAAGCAAATATGTCGTATAAAGATTGCATTAAATAAGTAGAAAGGAAATTAAGTAAAAATGGCAGACAGCTTAGAACAATGAAGTAAACAACAAACTGCACTTGGTAAAGCCAGGTCTAGGTGTTGTGCTCAATCTCGTGGCAAGGAAATAAAACAAGTAAATATGTCGTTTAAAGATTGCGTTAAATAAGTAGAAAGGAAATTAAGTAAAAATGGCAGACAGCTTAGAACAATGAAGTAAACAACAAACTGCACTTGGAAAAGCCAGTTCTAGGTGTGCTGCTCAATCTCGTGGCAAGGAAATAAAACAAGTAAATATGTCGTTTAAAGATTGCATTAAATAAGTAGAAAGAAAATTAAGTAAAAATGGCAGACAGCTTAGAACAATGAAGTAAACAACAAGCTGCACTTGGTAAAGCCAGTTCTAGGTGTTGTGCTCAATCTCGTGGCAAGGAAATGAAACAAGCAAATATGTCGTATAAAGATTGCATTAAATAAGTAGAAAGGAAATTAAGTAAAAATGGCAGACAGCTTAGAACAATGAAGTAAACAACAAACTGCACTTGGTAAAGCCAGTTCTAGGTGTTGTGCTCAATCTCGTGGCAAGGAAATGAAACAAGCAAATATGTCGTATAAAGATTGCATTAAATAAGTAGAAAGGAAATTAGGTAAAAATGGCAGACAGCTTAGAACAATGAAGTAAACAACAAACTGCACTTGGTAAAGCCAGTTCTAGGTGTTGTGCTCAATCTCGTGGCAAGGAAATAAAACAAGCAAATATGTCGTATAAAGATTGCATTAATTAAGTAGAAAGGAAATTAAGTAAAAATGGCAGACAGCTTAGAACAATGAAGTAAACAACAAACTGCACTTGGTAAAGCCAGTTCTAGGTGTTGTGCTCAATCTCGTGGCAAGGAAATAAAACAAGCAAATATGTCGTATAAAGATTGCATTAAATAAGTAGAAAGGAAATTAAGTAAAAATGGCAGACAGCTTAGAACAATGAAGTAAACAACAAACTGCACTTGGTAAAGCCAGTTCTAGGTGTTGTGCTCAATCTCGTGGCAAGGAAATAAAACAAGCAAATATGTCGTATAAAGATTGCATTAAATAAGTAGAAAGGAAATTAAGTAAAAATGGCAGACAGCTTTGAACAATGAAGTAAACAACAAACTGCACTTGGTAAACCAGTTCTAGGTGTTGTGCTCAATCTCGTTGCAAGGAAATAAAACAAGCAAATATGTCGTATAAAGATTGCTTTAAATAAGTAGAAAGGAAATTAAGTAAAAATGGCAGACACCTTAGAACAATGAAGTAAACAACAAACTGCACTTGGTAAAGCCAGTTCTAGGTGTTGTGCTCAATCTCGTGGCAAGGAAATGAAACAAGCAAATATGTCGTATAAAGATTGCATTAAATAAGTAGAAAGGAAATTAAGTAAAAATGGCAGACAGCTTAGAACAATGAAGTAAACAACAAACTGCACTTGGTAAAGCCAGGTCTAGGTGTTGTGCTCAATCTCGTGGCAAGGAAATAAAACAAGTAAATATGTCGTTTAAAGATTGCGTTAAATAAGTAGAAAGGAAATTAAGTAAAAATGGCAGACAGCTTAGAACAATGAAGTAAACAACAAACTGCACTTGGAAAAGCCAGTTCTAGGTGTGCTGCTCAATCTCGTGGCAAGGAAATAAAACAAGTAAATATGTCGTTTAAAGATTGCATTAAATAAGTAGAAAGAAAATTAAGTAAAAATGGCAGACAGCTTAGAACAATGAAGTAAACAACAAACTGCACTTGGTAAAGCCAGTTCTAGGTGTTGTGCTCAATCTCGTGGCAAGGAAATAAAACAAGCAAATATGTCGTATAAAGATTGCTTTAAATAAGTAGAAAGGAAATTAAGTAAAAATGGCAGACACCTTAGAACAATGAAGTAAACAACAAACTGCACTTGGTAAAGCCAGTTCTAGGTGTTGTGCTCAATCTCGTGGCAAGGAAATGAAACAAGCAAATATGTCGTATAAAGATTGCATTAAATAAGTAGAAAGGAAATTAAGTAAAAATGGCAGACAGCTTAGAACAATGAAGTAAACAACAAACTGCACTTGGTAAAGCCAGGTCTAGGTGTTGTGCTCAATCTCGTGGCAAGGAAATAAAACAAGCAAATATGTCGTATAAAGATTGCATTAATTAAGTAGAAAGGAAATTAAGTAAAAATGGCAGACAGCTTAGAACAATGAAGTAAACAACAAACTGCACTTGGTAAAGCCAGTTCTAGGTGTCTTGCTCAATCTTGTGGCAAGGAAATAAAACAAGTAAATATGTCGTTTAAAGATTGCATTAAATAAGTAGAAAGGAAATTAAGTAAAAATGGCAGACAGCTTAGAACAATGAAGTAAACAACAAACTGCACTTGGTAAAGCCAGTTCTAGGTGTTGTGCTCAATCTCGTGGCAAGGAAATAAAACAAGCAAATATGTCGTATAAAGATTGCATTAAATAAGTAGAAAGGAAATTAAGTAAAAATGGCAGACAGCTTAGAACAATGAAGTAAACAACAAACTGCACTTGGTAAATCTAGTTCTAGGTGTTGTGCTCAATCTCGTGGCAAGGAAATAAAACAAGCAAATATGTCGTATAAAGATTGCATTAAATAAGTAGAAAGGAAATTAAGTAAAAATGGCAGACAGCCTAGAACAATGAAGTAAACAACAAACTGCACTTGGTAAAGCCAGTTCTAGGTGTTGTGCTCAATCTCGTGGCAAGGAAATAAAACAAGCAAATATGTCGTATAAAGATTGCATTAAATAAGTAGAAAGGAAATTAAGTAAAAATGGCAGACAGCTTTGAACAATGAAGTAAACAACAAACTGTACTTGGTAAAGCCAGTTCTAGGTGTTGTGCTCAATCTCGTTGCAAGGAAATAAAACAAGCAAATATGTCGTATAAAGATTGCTTTAAATAAGTAGAAAGGAAATTAAGTAAAAATGGCAGACACCTTAGAACAATGAAGTAAACAACAAACTGCACTTGGTAAAGCCAGTTCTAGGTGTTGTGCTCAATCTCGTGGCAAGGAAATGAAACAAGCAAATATGTCGTATAAAGATTGCATTAAATAAGTAGAAAGGAAATTAAGTAAAAATGGCAGACAGCTTAGAACAATGAAGTAAACAACAAACTGCACTTGGTAAAGCCAGGTCTAGGTGTTGTGCTCAATCTCGTGGCAAGGAAATAAAACAAGTAAATATGTCGTTTAAAGATTGCGTTAAATAAGTAGAAAGGAAATTAAGTAAAAATGGCAGACAGCTTAGAACAATGAAGTAAACAACAAACTGCACTTGGAAAAGCCAGTTCTAGGTGTGCTGCTCAATCTCGTGGCAAGGAAATAAAACAAGTAAATATGTCGTTTAAAGATTGCATTAAATAAGTAGAAAGAAAATTAAGTAAAAATGGCAGACAGCTTAGAACAATGAAGTAAACAACAAGCTGCACTTGGTAAAGCCAGTTCTAGGTGTTGTGCTCAATCTCGTGGCAAGGAAATGAAACAAGCAAATATGTCGTATAAAGATTGCATTAAATAAGTAGAAAGGAAATTAAGTAAAAATGGCAGACAGCTTAGAACAATGAAGTAAACAACAAACTGCACTTGGTAAATCTAGTTCTAGGTGTTGTGCTCAATCTCGTGGCAAGGAAATAAAACAAGCAAATATGTCGTATAAAGATTGCATTAAATAAGTAGAAAGGAAATTAAGTAAAAATGGCAGACAGCCTAGAACAATGAAGTAAACAACAAACTGCACTTGGTAAAGCCAGTTCTAGGTGTTGTGCTCAATCTCGTGGCAAGGAAATAAAACAAGCAAATATGTCGTATAAAGATTGCATTAAATAAGTAGAAAGGAAATTAAGTAAAAATGGCAGACAGCTTTGAACAATGAAGTAAACAACAAACTGTACTTGGTAAAGCCAGTTCTAGGTGTTGTGCTCAATCTCGTTGCAAGGAAATAAAACAAGCAAATATGTCGTATAAAGATTGCTTTAAATAAGTAGAAAGGAAATTAAGTAAAAATGGCAGACACCTTAGAACAATGAAGTAAACAACAAACTGCACTTGGTAAAGCCAGTTCTAGGTGTTGTGCTCAATCTCGTGGCAAGGAAATGAAACAAGCAAATATGTCGTATAAAGATTGCATTAAATAAGTAGAAAGGAAATTAAGTAAAAATGGCAGACAGCTTAGAACAATGAAGTAAACAACAAACTGCACTTGGTAAAGCCAGGTCTAGGTGTTGTGCTCAATCTCGTGGCAAGGAAATAAAACAAGTAAATATGTCGTTTAAAGATTGCGTTAAATAAGTAGAAAGGAAATTAAGTAAAAATGGCAGACAGCTTAGAACAATGAAGTAAACAACAAACTGCACTTGGAAAAGCCAGTTCTAGGTGTGCTGCTCAATCTCGTGGCAAGGAAATAAAACAAGTAAATATGTCGTTTAAAGATTGCATTAAATAAGTAGAAAGAAAATTAAGTAAAAATGGCAGACAGCTTAGAACAATGAAGTAAACAACAAGCTGCACTTGGTAAAGCCAGTTCTAGGTGTTGTGCTCAATCTCGTGGCAAGGAAATGAAACAAGCAAATATGTCGTATAAAGATTGCATTAAATAAGTAGAAAGGAAATTAAGTAAAAATGGCAGACAGCTTAGAACAATGAAGTAAACAACAAACTGCACTTGGTAAAGCCAGTTCTAGGTGTTGTGCTCAATCTCGTGGCAAGGAAATGAAACAAGCAAATATGTCGTATAAAGATTGCATTAAATAAGTAGAAAGGAAATTAGGTAAAAATGGCAGACAGCTTAGAACAATGAAGTAAACAACAAACTGCACTTGGTAAAGCCAGTTCTAGGTGTTGTGCTCAATCTCGTGGCAAGGAAATAAAACAAGCAAATATGTCGTATAAAGATTGCATTAATTAAGTAGAAAGGAAATTAAGTAAAAATGGCAGACAGCTTAGAACAATGAAGTAAACAACAAACTGCACTTGGTAAAGCCAGTTCTAGGTGTTGTGCTCAATCTCGTGGCAAGGAAATAAAACAAGCAAATATGTCGTATAAAGATTGCATTAAATAAGTAGAAAGGAAATTAAGTAAAAATGGCAGACAGCTTAGAACAATGAAGTAAACAACAAACTGCACTTGGTAAAGCCAGTTCTAGGTGTTGTGCTCAATCTCGTGGCAAGGAAATAAAACAAGCAAATATGTCGTATAAAGATTGCATTAAATAAGTAGAAAGGAAATTAAGTAAAAATGGCAGACAGCTTTGAACAATGAAGTAAACAACAAACTGCACTTGGTAAACCAGTTCTAGGTGTTGTGCTCAATCTCGTTGCAAGGAAATAAAACAAGCAAATATGTCGTATAAAGATTGCTTTAAATAAGTAGAAAGGAAATTAAGTAAAAATGGCAGACACCTTAGAACAATGAAGTAAACAACAAACTGCACTTGGTAAAGCCAGTTCTAGGTGTTGTGCTCAATCTCGTGGCAAGGAAATGAAACAAGCAAATATGTCGTATAAAGATTGCATTAAATAAGTAGAAAGGAAATTAAGTAAAAATGGCAGACAGCTTAGAACAATGAAGTAAACAACAAACTGCACTTGGTAAAGCCAGGTCTAGGTGTTGTGCTCAATCTCGTGGCAAGGAAATAAAACAAGTAAATATGTCGTTTAAAGATTGCGTTAAATAAGTAGAAAGGAAATTAAGTAAAAATGGCAGACAGCTTAGAACAATGAAGTAAACAACAAACTGCACTTGGAAAAGCCAGTTCTAGGTGTGCTGCTCAATCTCGTGGCAAGGAAATAAAACAAGTAAATATGTCGTTTAAAGATTGCATTAAATAAGTAGAAAGAAAATTAAGTAAAAATGGCAGACAGCTTAGAACAATGAAGTAAACAACAAACTGCACTTGGTAAAGCCAGTTCTAGGTGTTGTGCTCAATCTCGTGGCAAGGAAATGAAACAAGCAAATATGTCGTATAAAGATTGCATTAAATAAGTAGAAAGGAAATTAAGTAAAAATGGCAGACAGCTTAGAACAATGAAGTAAACAAAAAACTGCACTTGGTAAAGCCAGTTCTAGGTGTTGTGCTCAATCTCGTGGCAAGGAAATGAAACAAGCAAATATGTCGTATAAAGATTGCATTAAATAAGTAGAAAGGAAATTAAGTAAAAATGGCAGACAGCTTAGAACAATGAAGTAAACAACAAACTGCACTTGGTAAAGCCAGTTCTAGGTGTTGTGCTCAATCTCGTGGCAAGGAAATAAAACAAGCAAATATGTCGTATAAAGATTGCATTAATTAAGTAGAAAGGAAATTAAGTAAAAATGGCAGACAGCTTAGAACAATGAAGTAAACAACAAACTGCACTTGGTAAAGCCAGTTCTAGGTGTCTTGCTCAATCTTGTGGCAAGGAAATAAAACAAGTAAATATGTCGTTTAAAGATTGCATTAAATAAGTAGAAAGGAAATTAAGTAAAAATGGCAGACAGCTTAGAACAATGAAGTAAACAACAAACTGCACTTGGTAAAGCCAGTTCTAGGTGTTGTGCTCAATCTCGTGGCAAGGAAATAAAACAAGCAAATATGTCGTATAAAGATTGCATTAAATAAGTAGAAAGGAAATTAAGTAAAAATGGCAGACAGCTTAGAACAATGAAGTAAACAACAAACTGCACTTGGTAAATCTAGTTCTAGGTGTTGTGCTCAATCTCGTGGCAAGGAAATAAAACAAGCAAATATGTCGTATAAAGATTGCATTAAATAAGTAGAAAGGAAATTAAGTAAAAATGGCAGACAGCCTAGAACAATGAAGTAAACAACAAACTGCACTTGGTAAAGCCAGTTCTAGGTGTTGTGCTCAATCTCGTGGCAAGGAAATAAAACAAGCAAATATGTCGTATAAAGATTGCATTAAATAAGTAGAAAGGAAATTAAGTAAAAATGGCAGACAGCTTTGAACAATGAAGTAAACAACAAACTGTACTTGGTAAAGCCAGTTCTAGGTGTTGTGCTCAATCTCGTTGCAAGGAAATAAAACAAGCAAATATGTCGTATAAAGATTGCTTTAAATAAGTAGAAAGGAAATTAAGTAAAAATGGCAGACACCTTAGAACAATGAAGTAAACAACAAACTGCACTTGGTAAAGCCAGTTCTAGGTGTTGTGCTCAATCTCGTGGCAAGGAAATGAAACAAGCAAATATGTCGTATAAAGATTGCATTAAATAAGTAGAAAGGAAATTAAGTAAAAATGGCAGACAGCTTAGAACAATGAAGTAAACAACAAACTGCACTTGGTAAAGCCAGGTCTAGGTGTTGTGCTCAATCTCGTGGCAAGGAAATAAAACAAGTAAATATGTCGTTTAAAGATTGCGTTAAATAAGTAGAAAGGAAATTAAGTAAAAATGGCAGACAGCTTAGAACAATGAAGTAAACAACAAACTGCACTTGGAAAAGCCAGTTCTAGGTGTGCTGCTCAATCTCGTGGCAAGGAAATAAAACAAGTAAATATGTCGTTTAAAGATTGCATTAAATAAGTAGAAAGAAAATTAAGTAAAAATGGCAGACAGCTTAGAACAATGAAGTAAACAACAAGCTGCACTTGGTAAAGCCAGTTCTAGGTGTTGTGCTCAATCTCGTGGCAAGGAAATGAAACAAGCAAATATGTCGTATAAAGATTGCATTAAATAAGTAGAAAGGAAATTAAGTAAAAATGGCAGACAGCTTAGAACAATGAAGTAAACAACAAACTGCACTTGGTAAAGCCAGTTCTAGGTGTTGTGCTCAATCTCGTGGCAAGGAAATGAAACAAGCAAATATGTCGTATAAAGATTGCATTAAATAAGTAGAAAGGAAATTAAGTAAAAATGGCAGACAGCTTAGAACAATGAAGTAAACAACAAACTGCACTTGGTAAAGCCAGTTCTAGGTGTTGTGCTCAATCTCGTGGCAAGGAAATAAAACAAGCAAATATGTCGTATAAAGATTGCATTAATTAAGTAGAAAGGAAATTAAGTAAAAATGGCAGACAGCTTAGAACAATGAAGTAAACAACAAACTGCACTTGGTAAAGCCAGTTCTAGGTGTTGTGCTCAATCTCGTGGCAAGGAAATAAAACAAGCAAATATGTCGTATAAAGATTGCATTAAATAAGTAGAAAGGAAATTAAGTAAAAATGGCAGACAGCTTAGAACAATGAAGTAAACAACAAACTGCACTTGGTAAAGCCAGTTCTAGGTGTTGTGCTCAATCTCGTGGCAAGGAAATAAAACAAGCAAATATGTCGTATAAAGATTGCATTAATTAAGTAGAAAGGAAATTAAGTAAAAATGGCAGACAGCTTAGAACAATGAAGTAAACAACAAACTGCACTTGGTAAAGCCAGTTCTAGGTGTTGTGCTCAATCTCGTGGCAAGGAAATAAAACAAGCAAATATGTCGTATAAAGATTGCATTAAATAAGTAGAAAGGAAATTAAGTAAAAATGGCAGACAGCTTAGAACAATGAAGTAAACAACAAACTGCACTTGGTAAAGCCAGTTCTAGGTGCTGTGCTCAATCTTGTGGCAAGGAAATAAAACAAGCAAATATGTCGTATAAAGATTGCATTAATTAAGTAGAAAGGAAATTAAGTAAAAATGGCAGACAGCTTAGAACAATGAAGTAAACAAAAAACTGCACTTGGTAAAGCCAGTTCTAGGTGTTGTGCTCAATCTCGTGGCAAGGAAATAAAACAAGCAAATATGTCGTATAAAGATTGCATTAAATAAGTAGAAAGGAAATTAAGTAAAAATGGCAGACAGCTTAGAACAATGAAGTAAACAACAAACTGCACTTGTAAAGCCAGTTCTAGGTGTTGTGCTCAATCTCGTGGCAAGGAAATAAAACAAGCAAATATGTCGTATAAAGATTGCATTAAATAAGTAGAAAGGAAATTAAGTAAAAATGGCAGACAGCTTAGAACAATGAAGTAAACAACAAACTGCACTTGGTAAAGCCAGTTCTAGGTGTTGTGCTCAATCTCGTGGCAAGGAAATAAAACAAGCAAATATGTCGTATAAAGATTGCATTAATTAAGTAGAAAGGAAATTAAGTAAAAATGGCAGACAGCTTAGAACAATGAAGTAAACAACAAACTGCACTTGGTAAAGCCAGTTCTAGGTGTGCTGCTCAATCTCGTGGCAAGGAAATAAAACAAGTAAATATGTCGTTTAAAGATTGCATTAAATAAGTAGAAAGGAAACTAAGTAAAAATGGCAGACAGCTTAGAACAATGAAGTAAACAACAAACTGCACTAGGTAAAGCCAGTTCTAGGTGTGCTGCTCAATCTCGTGGCAAGGAAATAAAACAAGTAAATATGTCGTTTAAAGATTGCGTTAAATAAGTAGAAAGGAAATTAAGTAAAAATGGCAGACAGCTTAGAACAATGAAGTAAACAACAAACTGCACTTGGTAAAGCCAGTTCTAGGTGTGCTGCTCAATCTCGTGGCAAGGAAATAAAACAAGTAAATATGTCGTTTAAAGATTGCATTAAATAAGTAGAAAGAAAATTAGGTAAAAATGGCAGACAGCTTAGAACAATGAAGTAAATAACAAACTGCACTTGGTAAAGCCAGTTCTAGGTGTGGTGCTCAATCTCGTGGCAAGGAAATAAAACAAGTAAATATGTCGTTTAAAGATTGCATTAAATAAGTAGAAAGGAAATTAAGTAAAAATGGCAGACAGCTTAGAACAATGAAGTAAACAACAAACTGCACTTGGTAAAGCCAGTTCTAGGTGTGCTGCTCAATCTCGAGGCAAGGAAATAAAACAAGTAAATATGTCATTTAAAAATTGCATTAAATAAGTAGAAAGGAAATTAAGTAAAAATGGCAGACAGCTTGGAACAATGAAGTAAACAACAAACTGCACTTGGTAAAGCCAGTTCTAGGTGTGCTGCTCAATCTCGTGGCAAGGAAATAAAACAAGTAAATATGTCGTTTAAGGATTGCATTAAGTAAGTAGAAAGGAAACTAAGTAAAAATGGCAGACAGCTTAGAACAATGAAGTAAACAACAAACTGCACTTGGTAAAGCCAGTTCTAGGTGTGCTGCTCAATCTCGTGGCAAGGAAATAAAACAAGTAAATATGTCGTTTAAAGATTGCATTAAATAAGTAGAAAGGAAATTGAGTAAAAATGGCAGACAGCTTAGAACAATGAAGTAAACAACAAACTGCACTTGGTAAAGCCAGTTCTAGGTGTGCTGCTCAATCTCGTGGCAAGGAAATAAAACAAGTAAATATGTCGTTTAAAGATTGCAATAAATAAGTAAAAAAAAATTAAGTAAAAATGGCAGACAGCTTAGAACAATGAAGTAAACAACAAACTGCACTTGGTAAAGCCAGTTCTAGGTGTGGTGCTCAATCTCGTGGCAAGGAAATAAAACAAGTAAATATGTCGTTTAAAGATTGCATTAAATAAGTAGAAAGGAAATTAAGTAAAAATGGCAGACAGCTTAGAACAATGAAGTAAACAACAAACTGCAATTGGTAAAGCCAGTTCTAGGTGTGCTGCTTAATCTCGTGGCAAGGAAATAAAACAAGTAAATATGTCGTATAAAGATTGCATTAAATAAGTAGAAAGGAAATTAAGTAAAAATGGCAGACAGCATGGAACAATGAAGTAAACAACAAACTGCACTTGGTAAAGCCAGTTCTAGGTGTGCTGCTCAATCTCGTGGCAAGGAAATAAAAGAAGTAAATATGTCGCTTAAGAATTGCATTAAATAAGTAGAAAGGAAATTAAGTAAAAATGGCAGACAACTTAGAACAATGAAGTAAACAACAAACCGCACTTGGTAAAGCCAGTTCTAGGTGTGCTGTTCAATCTCGTGGCAAGGAAATAAAACAAGTAAATATGTCGTTTAAAGATTGCATTAAGTAAGTAGAAAGGAAACTAAGTAAAAATGGCAGACAGCTTAGAACAATGAAGTAAACAACAAACTGCACTTGGTAAAGCCAGTTCTAGGTGTGCTGCTCAATCTCGTGGCAAGGAAATAAAACAAGTAAATAGTCGTTTAAAGATTGCATTAAATAAGTAGAAAGGAAAATAAGTAAAAATGGCAGACAGCTTAGAACAATGAAGTAAACAACAAACCGCACTTGGTAAAGCCAGTTCTAGGTGTGCTGCTCAATCTCGTGGCAAGGAAATAAAACTAGTAAATATATCGTTTAAAGATTGCATTAATTAAGTAGAAAGGAAATTAAGTAAAAATGGCAGACAGCTTAGAACAATGAAGTAAACAAAAAACTGCACTTGGTAAAGCCAGTTCAAGGTGTCGTGCTCAATCTTGTGGCAAGGAAATAAAACAAGTAAATATGTCGTTTAAAGATTGCAATAAATAAGTAGAAAGGAAATTAAGTAAAAATGGCAGACAGCTTAGAACAATGAACTAAACAACAAACTGCACTTGGTAAAGCCAGTTCTAGGTGTTGTGCTCAATCTCGTGGCAAGGAAATAAAACAAGCAAATATGTCGTATAAAGATTGCATATAAATAAGTAGAAAGGAAATTAAGTAAAAATGGCAGACAGCTTAGAACAATGAAGTAAACAACAAACTGCACTTGGTAAAGCCAGTTCTAGGTGTTGTGCTCAATCTCGTGGCAAGGAAATAAAACAAGCAAATATGTCGTATAAAGATTGCATTAAATAAGTAGAAAGGAAATTAAGTAAAAATGGCAGACAGCTTAGAACAATGAAGTAAACAACAAACTGCACTTGGTAAAGCCAGTTCTAGGTGTTGTGCTCAATCTCGTGGCAAGGAAATAAAACAAGCAAATATGTCGTATAAAGATTGCATTAAATAAGTAGAAAGGAAATTAAGTAAAAATGGCAGACAGCTTAGAACAATGAAGTAAACAACAAACTGCACTTGGTAAAGCCAGTTCTAGGTGTTGTGCTCAATCTCATGGCAAGGAAATAAAACAAGCAAATATGTCGTATAAAGATTGCATATAAATAAGTAGAAAGGAAATTAAGTAAAAATGGCAGACAGCTTAGAACAATGAAGTAAACAACAAACTGCACTTGGTAAAGCCAGTTCTAGGTGTTGTGCTCAATCTCGTGGCAAGGAAAGAAAACAAGCAAATATGTCGTATAAAGATTGCATTAATTAAGTAGAAAGGAAATTAAGTAAAAATGGCAGACAGCTCAGAACAATGAAGTAAATAACAAACTGCACTTGGTAAAGCCAGTTCTAGGTGTTGTGCTCAATCTCGTGGCAAGGAAATAAAACAAGCAAATATGTCGTATAAAAATTGCATTAAATAAGTAGAAAGGAAATTAAGTAAAAATGGCAGACAGCTTAGAACAATGAAGTAAACAACAAACTGCACTTGGTAAAGCCAGTTCTAGGTGTTGTGCTCAATCTCGTGGCAAGGAAATAAAACAAGCAAATATGTCGTATAAAGATTGCATTAATTAAGTAGAAAGGAAGTTAAGTAAAAATGGCAGACAGCTTAGAACAATGAAGTAAACAACAAACTGCACTTGGTAAAGCCAGTTCTAGGTGTTGTGCTCAATCTCGTGGCAAGGAAATAAAACAAGCAAATATGTCGTATAAAGATTGCATTAAATAAGTAGAAAGGAAATTAAGTAAAAATGGCAGACAGCTTAGAACAATGAAGTAAACAACAAACTGCACTTGGTAAAGCCAGTTCTAGGTGTTGTGCTCAATCTCGTGGCAAGGAAATAAAACAAGCAAATATGTCGTATAAAGATTGCATTAAATAAGTAGAAAGGAAATTAAGTAAAAATGGCAGACAGCTTAGAACAATGAAGTAAACAACAAACTGCACTTGGTAAAGCCAGTTCTAGGTGTGGTGCTCAATCTCGTGGCAAGGAAATAAAACAAGTAAATATGTCGTTTAAAGATTGCATTAAATAAGTAGAAAGGAAATTAAGTAAAAATGGCAGACGGCTTAGAACAATGAAGTAAACAACAAACTGCACTTGGTAAAGCCAGTTCTAGGTGTGCTGCTCAATCTCGAGGCAAGGAAATAAAACAAGTAAATATGTCATTTAAAAATTGCATTAAATAAGTAGAAAGGAAATTAAGTAAAAATGGCAGACAGCTTGGAACAATGAAGTAAACAACAAACTGCACTTGGTAAAGCCAGTTCTAGGTGTGCTGCTCAATCTCGTGGCAAGGAAATAAAACAAGTAAATATGTCGTTTAAAGATTGCATTAAATAAGTAGAAAGGAAACTAAGTAAAAATGGCAGACAGCTTAGAACAATGAAGTAAACAACAAACTGCACTAGGTAAAGCCAGTTCTAGGTGTGCTGCTCAATCTCGTGGCAAGGAAATAAAACAAGTAAATATGTCGTTTAAAGATTGCGTTAAATAAGTAGAAAGGAAATTAAGTAAAAATGGCAGACAGCTTAGAACAATGAAGTAAACAACAAACTGCACTTGGAAAAGCCAGTTCTAGGTGTGCTGCTCAATCTCGTGGCAAGGAAATAAAACAAGTAAATATGTCGTTTAAAGATTGCATTAAATAAGTAGAAAGAAAATTAAGTAAAAATGGCAGACAGCTTAGAACAATGAAGTAAACAACAAACTGCACTTGGTAAAGCCAGTTCTAGGTGTGGTGCTCAATCTCGTGGCAAGGAAATAAAACAAGTAAATATGTCGTTTAAAGATTGCATTAAATAAGTAGAAAGGAAATTAAGTAAAAATGGCAGACAGCTTAGAACAATGAAGTAAACAACAAACTGCACTTGGTAAAGCCAGTTCTAGGTGTGCTGCTCAATCTCGAGGCAAGGAAATAAAACAAGTAAATATGTCATTTAAAAATTGCATTAAATAAGTAGAAAGGAAATTAAGTAAAAATGGCAGACAGCTTGGAACAATGAAGTAAACAACAAACTGCACTTGGTAAAGCCAGTTCTAGGTGTGCTGCTCAATCTCGTGGCAAGGAAATAAAACAAGTAAATATGTCGTTTAAGGATTGCATTAGGTAAGTAGAAAGGAAACTAAGTAAAAATGGCAGACAGCTTAGAACAATGAAGTAAACAACAAACTGCACTTGGTAAAGCCAGTTCTAGGTGTGCTGCTCAATCTCGTGGCAAGGAAATAAAACAAGTAAATATGTCGTTTAAAGATTGCATTAAATAAGTAGAAAGGAAATTAAGTAAAAATGGCAGACAGCTTAGAACAATGAAGTAAACAACAAACTGCACTTGGTAAAGCCAGTTCTAGGTGTGCTGCTCAATTTCGTGGCAAGAAAATAAAACAAGTAAATATGTCGTTTAAAGATTGCATTAAATAAGTAGAAAAAAAATTAAGCAAAAATGGCAGACAGCTTAGAACAATGAAGTAAACAACAAACTGCACTTGGTAAAGCCAGTTCTAGGTGTGGTGCTCAATCTCGTGGCAAGGAAATAAAACAAGTAAATATGTCGTTTAAAGATTGCATTAAATAAGTAGAAAGGAAATTAAGTAAAAATGGCAGACAGCTTAGAACTATGAAGTAAACAACAAACTGCAATTGGTAAAGCCAGTTCTAGGTGTGCTGCTCAATCTCGTGGCAAGGAAATAAAACAAGTAAATATGTCGTTTAAAGATTGCATTAAATAAGTAGAAAGGAAATTAAGTAAAAATGGCAGACAGCATGGAACAATGAAGTAAACAACAAACTGCACTTGGTAAAGCCAGTTCTAGGTGTGCTGCTCAATCTCGTGGCAAGGAAATAAAAGAAGTAAATATGTCGTTTAAGAATTGCATTAAATAAGTAGAAAGGAAATTAAGTAAAAATGGCAGACAACTTAGAACAATGAAGTAAACAACAAACCGCACTTGGTAAAGCCAGTTCTAGGTGTGCTGTTCAATCTCGTGGCAAGGAAATAAAACAAGTAAATATGTCGTTTAAAGATTGCATTAAGTAAGTAGAAAGGAAACTAAGTAAAAATGGCAGACAGCTTAAAACAATGAAGTAAACAACAAACTGCACTTGGTAAAGCCAGTTCTAGGTGTGGTGCTCAATCTCGTGGCAAGGAAATAAAACAAGCAAATATGTCGTATAAAGATTGCATTAATTAAGTAGAAAGGAAATTAAGTAAAAATGGCAGACAGCTTAGAACAATGAAGTAAACAACAAACTGCACTTGGTAAAGCCAGTTCTAGGTGTGCTGCTCAATCTCGTGGCAAGGAAATAAAACAAGTAAATATGTCGTTTAAAGATTGCATTAAATAAGTAGAAAGGAAACTAAGTAAAAATGGCAGACAGCTTAGAACAATGAAGTAAACAACAAACTGCACTAGGTAAAGCCAGTTCTAGGTGTGCTGCTCAATCTCGTGGCAAGGAAATAAAACAAGTAAATATGTCGTTTAAAGATTGCGTTAAATAAGTAGAAAGGAAATATAAGTAAAAATGGCAGACAGCTTAGAACAATGAAGTAAACAACAAACTGCACTTGGTAAAGCCAGTTCTAGGTGTGCTGCTCAATCTCGTGGCAAGGAAATAAAACAAGTAAATATGTCGTTTAAAGATTGCATTAAATAAGTAGAAAGAAAATTAAGTAAAAATGGCAGACAGCTTAGAACAATGAAGTAAACAACAAACTGCACTTGGTAAAGCCAGTTCTAGGTGTGGTGCTCAGTCTCGTGGCAAGGAAATAAAACAAGTAAATATGTCGTTTAAAGATTGCATTAAATAAGTAGAAAGGAAATTAAGTAAAAATGGCAGACAGCTTAGAACAATGAAGTAAACAACAAACTGCACTTGGTAAAGCCAGTTCTAGGTGTGCTGCTCAATCTCGAGGCAAGGAAATAAAACAAGTAAATATGTCATTTAAAAATTGCATTAAATAAGTAGAAAGGAAATTAAGTAAAAATGGCAGACAGCTTGGAACAATGAAGTAAACAACAAACTGCACTTGGTAAAGCCAGTTCTAGGTGTGCTGCTCAATCTCGTGGCAAGGAAATAAAACAAGTAAATATGTCGTTTAAGGATTGCATTAAGTAAGTAGAAAGGAAACTAAGTAAAAATGGCAGACAGCTTAGAACAACGAAGTAAACAACAAACTGCACTTGGTAAAGCCAGTTCTAGGTGTGCTGCTCAATCTCGTGGCAAGGAAATAAAACAAGTAAATATGTCGTTTAAAGATTGCATTAAATAAGTAGAAAGGAAATTAGGTAAAAATGGCAGACAGCTTAGAACAATGAAGTAAACAACAAACTGCACTTGGTAAAGCCAGTTCTAGGTGTGCTGCTCAATCTCGTGGCAAGGAAATAAAACAAGTAAATATGTCGTTTAAAGATTGCAATAAATAAGTAGAAAAAAAATTAAGTAAAAATGGCAGACAGCTTAGAACAATGAAGTAAACAACAAACTGCACTTGGTAAAGCCAGTTCTAGGTGCGGTGCTCAATCTCGTGGCAAGGAAATAAAACAAGTAAATATGTCGTTTAAAGATTGCATTAAATAAGTAGAAAGGAAATTAAGTAAAAATGGCAGACAGCTTAGAACAATGAAGTAAACAACAAACTGCAATTGGTAAAGCCAGTTCTAGGTGTGCTGCTTAATCTCGTGGCAAGGAAATAAAACAAGTAAATATGTCGTTTAAAGATTGCATTAAATAAGTAGAAAGGAAATTAAGTAAAAATGGCAGACAGCATGGAACAATGAAGTAAACAACAAACTGCACTTGGTAAAGCCAGTTCTAGGTGTGCTGCTCAATCTCGTGGCAAGGAAATAAAAGAAGTAAATATGTCGTTTAAGAATTGCATTAAATAAGTAGAAAGGAAATTAAGTAAAAATGGCAGACAACTTAGAACAATGAAGTAAACAACAAACCGCACTTGGTAAAGCCAGTTCTAGGTGTGCTGTTCAATCTCGTGGCAAGGAAATAAAACAAGTAAATATGTCGTTTAAAGATTGCATTAAGTAAGTAGAAAGGAAACTAAGTAAAAATGGCAGACAGCTTAGAACAATGAAGTAAACAACAAACTGCACTTGGTAAAGCCAGTTCTAGGTGTGCTGCTCAATCTCGTGGCAAGGAAATAAAACAAGTAAATAGTCGTTTAAAGATTGCATTAAATAAGTAGAAAGGAAAATAAGTAAAAATGGCAGACAGCTTAGAACAATGAAGTAAACAACAAACCGCACTTGGTAAAGCCAGTTCTAGGTGTGCTGCTCAATCTCGTGGCAAGGAAATAAAACTTGTAAATATATCGTTTAAAGATTGCATTAATTAAGTAGAAAGGAAATTAAGTAAAAATGGCAGACAGCTTAGAACAATGAAGTAAACAAAAAACTGCACTTGGTAAAGCCAGTTCAAGGTGTCGTGCTCAATCTTGTGGCAAGGAAATAAAACAAGTAAATATGTCGTTTAAAGATTGCAATAAATAAGTAGAAAGGAAATTAAGTAAAAATGGCAGACAGCTTAGAACAATGAACTAAACAACAAACTGCACTTGGTAAAGCCAGTTCTAGGTGTTGTGCTCAATCTTGTGGCAAGGAAATAAAACAAGCAAATATGTCGTATAAAGATTGCATATAAATAAGTAGAAAGGAAATTAAGTAAAAATGGCAGACAGCTTAGAACAATGAAGTAAACAACAAACTGCACTTGGTAAAGCCAGTTCTAGGTGTTGTGCTCAATCTCGTGGCAAGGAAATAAAACAAGCAAATATGTCGTATAAAGATTGCATTAAATAAGTAGAAAGGAAATTAAGTAAAAATGGCAGAGAGCTTAGAACAATGAAGTAAACAACAAACTGCACTTGGTAAAGCCAGTTCTAGGTGTTGTGCTCAATCTCGTGGCAAGGAAATAAAACAAGCAAATATGTCGTTTAAAGATTGCATTAAATAATTAGAAAGGAAATTAAGTAAAAATGGCAGACAGCTTAGAACAATGAAGTAAACAACAAACTGCACTTGGTAAAGCCAGTTCTAGGTGTTGTGCTCAATCTCATGGCAAGGAAATAAAACAAGCAAATAAGTCGTATAAAGATTGCATATAAATAAGTAGAAAGAAAATTAAGTAAAAATGGCAGACAGCTTAGAACAATGAAGTAAACAACAAACTGCACTTGGTAAAGCCAGTTCTAGGTGTTGTGCTCAATCTCGTGGCAAGGAAAGAAAACAAGCAAATATGTCGTATAAAGATTGCATTAATTAAGTAGAAAGGAAATTAAGTAAAAATGGCAGACAGCTTAGAACAATGAAGTAAATAACAAACTGCACTTGGTAAAGCCAGTTCTAGGTGTTGTGCTCAATCTCGTGGCAAGGAAATAAAACAAGCAAATATGTCGTATAAAGATTGCATTAAATAAGTAGAAAGGAAATTAAGTAAAAATGGCAGACAGCTTAGAACAATGAAGTAAACAACAAACTGCACTTGGTAAAGCCAGTTCTAGGTGTTGTGCTCAATCTCGTGGCAAGGAAATAAAACAAGCAAATATGTCGTATAAAGATTGCATTAATTAAGTAGAAAGGAAGTTAAGTAAAAATGGCAGACAGCTTAGAACAATGAAGTAAACAACAAACTGCACTTGGTAAAGCCAGTTCTAGGTGTTGTGCTCAATCTCGTGGCAAGGAAATAAAACAAGCAAATATGTCGTATAAAGATTGCATTAAATAAGTAGAAAGGAAATTAAGTAAAAATGGCAGACAGCTTAGAACAATGAAGTAAACAACAAACTGCCCTTGGTAAAGCCAGTTCTAGGTGTTGTGCTCAATCTCGTGGCAAGGAAATAAAACAAGCAAATATGTCGTATAAAGATTGCATTAAATAAGTAGAAAGGAAATTAAGTAAAAATGGCAGACAGCTTAGAACAATGAAGTAAACAACAAACTGCACTTGGTAAAGCCAGTTCTAGGTGTGGTGCTCAATCTCGTGGCAAGGAAATAAAACAAGTAAATATGTCGTTTAAAGATTGCATTAAATAAGTAGAAAGGAAATTAAGTAAAAATGGCAGACAGCTTAGAACAATGAAGTAAACAACAAACTGCACTTGGTAAAGCCAGTTCTAGGTGTGCTGCTCAATCTCGAGGCAAGGAAATAAAACAAGTAAATATGTCATTTAAAAATTGCATTAAATAAGTAGAAAGGAAATTAAGTAAAAATGGCAGACAGCTTGGAACAATGAAGTAAACAACAAACTGCACTTGGTAAAGCCAGTTCTAGGTGTGCTGCTCAATCTCGTGGCAAGGAAATAAAACAAGTAAATATGTCGTTTAAAGATTGCATTAAATAAGTAGAAAGGAAACTAAGTAAAAATGGCAGACAGCTTAGAACAATGAAGTAAACAACAAACTGCACTAGGTAAAGCCAGTTCTAGGTGTGCTGCTCAATCTCGTGGCAAGGAAATAAAACAAGTAAATATGTCGTTTAAAGATTGCGTTAAATAAGTAGAAAGGAAATTAGGTAAAAATGGCAGACAGCTTAGAACAATGAAGTAAACAACAAACTGCACTTGGAAAAGCCAGTTCTAGGTGTGCTGCTCAATCTCGTGGCAAGGAAATAAAACAAGTAAATATGTCGTTTAAAGATTGCATTAAATAAGTAGAAAGAAAATTAAGTAAAAATGGCAGACAGCTTAGAACAATGAAGTAAACAACAAACTGCACTTGGTAAAGCCAGTTCTAGGTGTGGTGCTCAATCTCGTGGCAAGGAAATAAAACAAGTAAATATGTCGTTTAAAGATTGCATTAAATAAGTAGAAAGGAAATTAAGTAAAAATGGCAGACAGCTTAGAACAATGAAGTAAACAACAAACTGCACTAGGTAAAGCCAGTTCTAGGTGTGCTGCTCAATCTCGAGGCAAGGAAATAAAACAAGTAAATATGTCATTTAAAAATTGCATTAAATAAGTAGAAAGGAAATTAAGTAAAAATGGCAGACAGCTTGGAACAATGAAGTAAACAACAAACTGCACTTGGTAAAGCCAGTTCTAGGTGTGCTGCTCAATCTCGTGGCAAGGAAATAAAACAAGTAAATATGTCGTTTAAGGATTGCATTAGGTAAGTAGAAAGGAAACTAAGTAAAAATGGCAGACAGCTTAGAACAATGAAGTAAACAACAAACTGCACTTGGTAAAGCCAGTTCTAGGTGTGCTGCTCAATCTCGTGGCAAGGAAATAAAACAAGTAAATATGTCGTTTAAAGATTGCATTAAATAAGTAGAAAGGAAATTAAGTAAAAATGGCAGACAGCTTAGAACAATGAAGTAAACAACAAACTGCACTTGGTAAAGCAAGTTCTAGGTGTGCTGCTCAATTTCGTGGCAAGGAAATAAAACAAGTAAATATGTCGTTTAAAGATTGCATTAAATAAGTAGAAAAAAAATTAAGCAAAAATGGCAGACAGCTTAGAACAATGAAGTAAACAACAAACTGCACTTGGTAAAGCCAGTTCTAGGTGTGGTGCTCAATCTCGTGGCAAGGAAATAAAACAAGTAAATATGTCGTTTAAAGATTGCATTAAATAAGTTGAAAGGAAATTAAGTAAAAATGGCAGACAGCTTAGAACTATGAAGTAAACAACAAACTGCAATTGGTAAAGCCAGTTCTAGGTGTGCTGCTCAATCTCGTGGCAAGGAAATAAAACAAGTAAATATGTCGTTTAAAGATTGCATTAAATAAGTAGAAAGGAAATTAAGTAAAAATGGCAGACAGCATGGAACAATGAAGTAAACAAAAAACTGCACTTGGTAAAGCCAGTTCTAGGTGTGCTGCTCAATCTCGTGGCAAGGAAATAAAAGAAGTAAATATGTCGTTTAAGAATTGCATTAAATAAGTAGAAAGGAAATTAAGTAAAAATGGCAGACAACTTAGAACAATGAAGTAAACAACAAACCGCACTTGGTAAAGCCAGCTCTAGGTGTGCTGTTCAATCTCGTGGCAAGGAAATAAAACAAGTAAATATGTCGTTTAAAGATTGCATTAAGTAAGTAGAAAGGAAACTAAGTAAAAATGGCAGACAGCTTAGAACAATGAAGTAAACAACAAACTGCACTTGGTAAAGCCAGTTCTAGGTGTGCTGCTCAATCTCGTGGCAAGGAAATAAAACAAGTAAATATGTCGTTTAAAGATTGCATTAAATAAGTAGAAAGGAAATTAAGTAAAAATGGCAGACAGCTTAGAACAATGAAGTAAACAACAAACCGCACTTGGTAAAGCCAGTTCTAGGTGTGCTGCTCAATCTCGTGGCAAGGAAATAAAACTAGTAAATATGTCGTTTAAAGATTGCATTAATTAAGTAGAAAGGAAATAAGTAAAAATGGCAGACAGCTTAGAACAATGAAGTAAACAACAAACTGCACTTGGTAAAGCGAGTTCTAGGTGTCTTGCTCAATCTTGTGGCAAGGAAATAAAACAAGTAAATATGTCGTTTAAAGATTGCATTAAATAAGTAGAAAGGAAATTAAGTAAAAATGGCAGACAGCTTAGAACAATGAAGTAAACAACAAACTGCACTTGGTAAAGCCAGTTCTAGGTGTTCTGCTCAATCTCGTGGCAAGGAAATAAAACAAGCAAATATGTCGTATAAAGATTGCATTAAATAAGTAGAAAGGAAATTAAGTAAAAATGGCAGACAGCTTAGAACAATGAAGTAAACAACAAACTGCACTTGGTAAAGCTAGTTCTAGGTGTTGTGCTCAATCTCGTGGCAAGGAAATAAAACAAGCAAATATGTCGTATAAAGATTGCATTAAATAAGTAGAAAGGAAATTAAGTAAAAATGGCAGACAGCCTAGAACAATGAAGTAAACAACAAACTGCACTTGGTAAAGCCAGTTCTAGGTGTTGTGCTCAATCTCGTGGCAAGGAAATAAAACAAGCAAATATGTCGTATAAAGATTGCATTAAATAAGTAGAAAGGAAATTAAGTAAAAATGGCAGACAGCTTTGAACAATGAAGTAAACAACAAACTGCACTTGGTAAAGCCAGTTCTAGGTGTTGTGCTCAATCTCGTTGCAAGGAAATAAAACAAGCAAATATGTCGTATAAAGATTGCTTTAAATAAGTAGAAAGGAAATTAAGTAAAAATGGCAGACAGCTTAGAACAATGAAGTAAACAACAAACTGCACTTGGTAAAGCCAGTTCTAGGTGTTGTGCTCAATCTCGTGGCAAGGAAATGAAACAAGCAAATATGTCGTATAAAGATTGCATTAAATAAGTAGAAAGGAAATTAAGTAAAAATGGCAGACAGCTTAGAACAATGAAGTAAACAACAAACTGCACTTGGTAAAGCCAGTTCTAGGTGTTGTGCTCAATCTCGTGGCAAGGAAATAAAACAAGCAAATATGTCGTATAAAGATTGCATTAATTAAGTAGAAAGGAAATTAAGTAAAAATGGCAGACAGCTTAGAACAATGAAGTAAACAACAAACTGCACTTGGTAAAGCCAGTTCTAGGTGTTGTGCTCAATCTCGTGGCAAGGAAATAAAACAAGCAAATATGTCGTATAAAGATTGCATTAAATAAGTAGAAAGGAAATTAAGTAAAAATGGCAGACAGCTTAGAACAATGAAGTAAACAACAAACTGCACTTGGTAAAGCCAGTTCTAGGTGTTGTGCTCAATCTCGTGGCAAGGAAATAAAACAAGCAAATATGTCGTATAAAGATTGCATTAATTAAGTAGAAAGGAAATTAAGTAAAAATGGCAGACAGCTTAGAACAATGAAGTAAACAACAAACTGCACTTGGTAAAGCCAGTTCTAGGTGTTGTGCTCAATCTCGTGGCAAGGAAATAAAACAAGCAAATATGTCGTATAAAGATTGCATTAAATAAGTAGAAAGGAAATTAAGTAAAAATGGCAGACAGCTTAGAACAATGAAGTAAACAACAAACTGCACTTGGTAAAGCCAGTTCTAGGTGTTGTGCTCAATCTTGTGGCAAGGAAATAAAACAAGCAAATATGTCGTATAAAGATTGCATTAATTAAGTAGAAAGGAAATTAAGTAAAAATGGCAGACAGCTTAGAACAATGAAGTAAACAAAAAACTGCACTTGGTAAAGCCAGTTCTAGGTGTTGTGCTCAATCTCGTGGCAAGGAAATAAAACAAGCAAATATGTCGTGTAAAGATTGCATTAAATAAGTAGAAAGGAAATTAAGTAAAAATGGCAGACAGCTTAGAACAATGAAGTAAACAACAAACTGCACTTGGTAAAGCCAGTTCTAGGTGTTGTGCTCAATCTCGTGGCAAGGAAATAAAACAAGCAAATATGTCGTATAAAGATTGCATTAAATAAGTAGAAAGGAAATTAAGTAAAAATGGCAGACAGCTTAGAACAATGAAGTAAACAACAAACTGCACTTGGTAAAGCCAGTTCTAGGTGTTGTGCTCAATCTCGTGGCAAGGAAATAAAACAAGCAAATATGTCGTATAAAGATTGCATTAATTAAGTAGAAAGGAAATTAAGTAAAAATTGCAGACAGCTTAGAACAATGAAGTAAACAACAAACTGCACTTGGTAAAGCCAGTTCTAGGTGTGCTGCTCAATCTCGTGGCAAGGAAATAAAACAAGTAAATATGTCGTTTAAAGATTGCATTAAATAAGTAGAAAGGAAACTAAGTAAAAATGGCAGACAGCTTAGAACAATGAAGTAAACAACAAACTGCACTAGGTAAAGCCAGTTCTAGGTGTGCTGCTCAATCTCGTGGCAAGGAAATAAAACAAGTAAATATGTCGTTTAAAGATTGCGTTAAATAAGTAGAAAGGAAATTAAGTAAAAATGGCAGACAGCTTAGAACAATGAAGTAAACAACAAACTGCACTTGGTAAAGCCAGTTCTAGGTGTGCTGCTCAATCTCGTGGCAAGGAAATAAAACAAGTAAATATGTCGTTTAAAGATTGCATTAAATAAGTAGAAAGAAAATGAAGTAAAAATGGCAGACAGCTTGGAACAATGAAGTAAACAACAAACTGCACTTGGTAAAGCCAGTTCTAGGTGTGCTGCTCAATCTCGTGGCAAGGAAATAAAACAAGTAAATATGTCGTTTAAAGATTGCATTAAATAAGTAGAAAGGAAATTAAGTAAAAATGGCAGACAGCTTAGAACAATGAAGTAAACAACAAACTGCACTTGGTAAAGCCAGTTCTAGGTGTGCTGCTCAATCTCGTGGCAAGGAAATAAAACAAGTAAATATGTCTTTTAAGGATTGCATTAAGTAAGTAGAAAGGAAACTAAGTAAAAATGGCAGACAGCTTAGAACAATGAAGTAAACAACAAACTGCACTTGGTAAAGCCAGTTCTAGGTGTGCTGCTCAATCTCGTGGCAAGGAAATAAAACAAGTAAATATGTCGTTTAAAGATTGCATTAAATAAGTAGAAAGGAAATTAAGTAAAAATGGCAGACAGCTTAGAACAATGAAGTAAACAACAAACTGCACTTGGTAAAGCCAGTTCTAGGTGTGCTGCTCAATCTCGTGGCAAGGAAATAAAACAAGTAAATATGTCGTTTAAAGATTGCAATAAATAAGTAGAAAAAAAATTAGGTAAAAATGGCAGACAGCTTAGAACAATGAAGTAAACAACAAACTGCACTTGGTAAAGCCAGTTCTAGGTGTGGTGCTCAATCTCGTGGCAAGGAAATAAAACAAGTAAATATGTCGTTTAAAGATTGCATTAAATAAGTAGAAAGGAAATTAAGTAAAAATGGCAGACAGCTTAGAACAATGAAGTAAACAACAAACTGCAATTGGTAAAGCCAGTTCTAGGTGTGCTGCTTAATCTCGTGGCAAGGAAATAAAACAAGTAAATATGTCGTTTAAAGATTGCATTAAATAAGTAGAAAGGAAATTAAGTAAAAATGGCAGACAGCATGGAACAATGAAGTAAACAACAAACTGCACTTGGTAAAGCCAGTTCTAGGTGTGCTGCTCAATCTCGTGGCAAGGAAATAAAAGAAGTAAATATGTCGTTTAAGAATTGCATTAAATAAGTAGAAAGGAAATTAAGTAAAAATGGCAGACAACTTAGAACAATGAAGTAAACAACAAACCGCACTTGGTAAAGCCAGTTCTAGGTGTGCTGTTCAATCTCGTGGCAAGGAAATAAAAGAAGTAAATATGTCGTTTAAGAATTGCATTAAATAAGTAGAAAGGAAATTAAGTAAAAATGGCAGACAACTTAGAACAATGAAGTAAACAACAAACCGCACTTGGTAAAGCCAGTTCTAGGTGTGCTTTTCAATCTCGTGGCAAGGAAATAAAACAAGTAAATATGTCGTTTAAAGATTGCATTAACTAAGTAGAAAGGAAACTAAGTAAAAATGGCAGACAGCTTAGAACAATGAAGTAAACAACAAACTGCACTTGGTAAAGCCAGTTCTAGGTGTGCTGCTCAATCTCGTGGCAAGGAAATAAAACAAGCAAATATGTCGTATAAAGATTGCATTAATTAAGTAGAAAGGAAATTAAGTAAAAATGGCAGACAGCTTAGAACAATGAAGTAAACAACAAACTGCACTTGGTAAAGCCAGTTCTAGGTGTTGTGCTCAATCTCGTGGCAAGGAAATAAAACAAGCAAATATGTCGTATAAAGATTGCATTAAATAAGTAGAAAGGAAATTAAGTAAAAATGGCAGACAGCTTAGAACAATGAAGTAAACAACAAACTGCACTTGGTAAAGCCAGTTCTAGGTGTTGTGCTCAATCTCGTGGCAAGGAAATAAAACAAGCAAATATGTCGTATAAAGATTGCATTAATTAAGTAGACAGGAAATTAAGTAAAAATGGCAGACAGCTTAGAACAATGAAGTAAACAACAAACTGCACTTGGTAAAGCCAGTTATAGGTGTTGTGCTCAATCTCGTGGCAAGGAAATAAAACAAGCAAATATGTCGTATAAAGATTGCATTAAATAAGTAGAAAGGAAATTAAGTAAAAATGGCAGACAGCTTAGAACAATGAAGTAAACAACAAACTGCACTTGGTAAAGCCAGTTCTAGGTGTGCTGCTCAATCTCGTGGCAAGGAAATAAAACAAGTAAATATGTCGTTTAAAGATTGCATTAAATAAGTAGAAAGAAAACTAAGTAAAAATGGCAGACAGCTTAGAACAATGAAGTAAACAACAAACTGCACTAGGTAAAGCCAGTTCTAGGTGTGCTGCTCAATCTCGTGGCAAGGAAATAAAACAAGTAAATATGTCGTTTAAAGATTGCGTTAAATAAGTAGAAAGGAAATTAGGTAAAAATGGCAGACAGCTTAGAACAATGAAGTAAACAACAAACTGCACTTGGTAAAGCCAGTTCTAGGTGTGCTGCTCAATCTCGTGGCAAGGAAATAAAACAAGTAAATATGTCGTTTAAAGATTGCATTAAATAAGTAGAAAGAAAATTAAGTAAAAATGGCAGACAGCTTAGAACAATGAAGTAAACAACAAACTGCACTTGGTAAAGAAAGTTCTAGGTGTGGTGCTCAATCTCGTGGCAAGGAAATAAAACAAGTAAATATGTCGTTTAAAGATTGCATTAAATAAGTAGAAAGGAAATTAAGTAAAAATGGCAGACAGCTTAGAACAATGAAGTAAACAACAAACTGCACTTGGTAAAGCCAGTTCTAGGTGTGCTGCTCAATCTCGAGGCAAGGAAATAAAACAAGTAAATATGTCATTTAAAAATTGCATTAAATAAGTAGAAAGGAAATTAAGTAAAAATGGCAGACAGCTTGGAACAATGAAGTAAACAACAAACTGCACTTGGTAAAGCCAGTTCTAGGTGTGCTGCTCAATCTCGTGGCAAGGAAATAAAACAAGTAAATATGTCGTTTAAGGATTGCATTAAGTAAGTAGAAAGGAAACTAAGTAAAAATGGCAGACAGCTTAGAACAATGAAGTAAACAACAAACTGCACTTGGTAAAGCCAGTTCTAGGTGTGCTGCTCAATCTCGTGGCAAGGAAATAAAACAAGTAAATATGTCGTTTAAAGATTGCATTAAATAAGTAGAAAGGAAATTAAGTAAAAATGGCAGACAGCTTAGAACAATGAAGTAAACAGCAAACTGCACTTGGTAAAGCCAGTTCTAGGTGTGCTGCTCAATCTCGTGGCAAGGAAATAAAAGAAGTAAATATGTCGTTTAAGAATTGCATTAAATAAGTAGAAAGGAAATTAAGTAAAAATGGCAGACAACTTAGAACAATGAAGTAAACAACAAACCGCACTTGGTAAAGCCAGTTCTAGGTGTGCTGTTCAATCTCGTGGCAAGGAAATAAAACAAGTAAATATGTCGTTTAAAGATTGCATTAACTAAGTAGAAAGGAAACTAAGTAAAAATGGCAGACAGCTTAGAACAATGAAGTAAACAACAAACTGCACTTGGTAAAGCCAGTTCTAGGTGTGCTGCTCAATCTCGTGGCAAGGAAATAAAACAAGCAAATATGTCGTATAAAGATTGCATTAATTAAGTAGAAAGGAAATTAAGTAAAAATGGCAGACAGCATGGAACAATGAAGTAAACAACAAACTGCACTTGGTAAAGCCAGTTCTAGGTGTGCTGCTCAATCTCGTGGCAAGGAAATAAAAGAAGTAAATATGTCGTTTAAGAATTGCATTAAATAAGTAGAAAGGAAATTAAGTAAAAATGGCAGACAACTTAGAACAATGAAGTAAACAACAAACCGCACTTGGTAAAGCCAGTTCTAGGTGTGCTGTTCAATCTCGTGGCAAGGAAATAAAACAAGTAAATATGTCGTTTAAAGATTGCATTAAGTAAGTAGAAAGGAAACTAAGTAAAAATGGCAGACAGCTTAGAACAATGAAGTAAACAACAAACTGCACTTGGTAAAGCCAGTTCTAGGTGTGCTGCTCAATCTCGTGGCAAGGAAATAAAACAAGTAAATAGTCGTTTAAAGATTGCATTAAATAAGTAGAAAGGAAATTAAGTAAAAATGGCAGACAGCTTAGAACAATGAAGTAAACAACAAACCGCACTTGGTAAAGCCAGTTCTAGGTGTGCTGCTCAATCTCGTGGCAAGGAAATAAAACTAGTAAATATATCGTTTAAAGATTGCATTAATTAAGTAGAAAGGAAATTAAGTAAAAATGGCAGACAGCTTAGAACAATGAAGTAAACAAAAAACTGCACTTGGTAAAGCCAGTTCAAGGTGTCGTGCTCAATCTTGTGGCAAGGAAATAAAACAAGTAAATATGTCGTTTAAAGATTGCAATAAATAATTAGAAAGGAAATTAAGTAAAAATGGCAGACAGCTTAGAACAATGAAGTAAACAACAAACCGCACTTGGTAAAGCCAGTTCTAGGTGTGCTGCTCAATCTCGTGGCAAGGAAATAAAACTAGTAAATATATCGTTTAAAGATTGCATTAATTAAGTAGAAAGGAAATTAAGTAAAAATGGCAGACAGCTTAGAACAATGAAGTAAACAAAAAACTGCACTTGGTAAAGCCAGTTCAAGGTGTCGTGCTCAATCTTGTGGCAAGGAAATAAAACAAGTAAATATGTCGTTTAAAGATTGCAATAAATAATTAGAAAGGAAATTAAGTAAAAATGGCAGACAGCTTAGAACAATGAACTAAACAACAAACTGCACTTGGTAAAGCCAGTTCTAGGTGTTGTGCTCAATCTAGTGGCAAGGAAATAAAACAAGCAAATATGCCGTATAAAGATTGCATATAAATAAGTAGAAAGGAAATTAAGTAAAAATGGCAGACAGCTTAGAACAATGAAGTAAACAACAAACTGCACTTGGTAAAGCCAGTTCTAGGTGTTGTGCTCCATCTCGTGGCAAGGAAATAAAACAAGCAAATATGTCGTATAAAGATTGCATTAAATAAGTAGAAAGGAAATTAAGTAAAAATGGCAGACAGCTTAGAACAATGAAGTAAACAACAAACTGCACTTGGTAAAGCCAGTTCTAGGTGTTGTGCTCAATCTCGTGGCAAGGAAATAAAACAAGCAAATATGTCGTATAAAGATTGCATTAAATAAGTAGAAAGGAAATTAAGTAAAAATGGCAGACAGCTTAGAACAATGAAGTAAACAACAAACTGCACTTGGTAAAGCCAGTTCTAGGTGTTGTGCTCAATCTCATGGCAAGGAAATAAAACAAGCAAATATGTCGTATAAAGATTGCATATAAATAAGTAGAAAGGAAATTAAGTAAAAATGGCAGACAGCTTAGAACAATGAAGTAAACAACAAACTGCACTTGGTAAAGCCAGTTCTAGGTGTTGTGCTCAATCTCGTGGCAAGGAAAGAAAACAAGCAAATATGTCGTATAAAGATTGCATTAATTAAGTAGAAAGGAAATTAAGTAAAAATGGCAGACAGCTTAGAACAATGAAGTAAACAACAAACTGCACTTGGTAAAGCCAGTTCTAGGTGTTGTGCTCAATCTCGTGGCAAGGAAATAAAACAAGCAAATATGTCGTATAAAGATTGCATTAAATAAGTAGAAAGGAAATTAAGTAAAAATGGCAGACAGCTTAGAACAATGAAGTAAACAACAAACTGCACTTGGTAAAGCCAGTTCTAGGTGTTGTGCTCAATCTCGTGGCAAGGAAATAAAACAAGCAAATATGTCGTATAAAGATTGCATTAATTAAGTAGAAAGGAAGTTAAGTAAAAATGGCAGACAGCTTAGAACAATGAAGTAAACAACAAACTGCACTTGGTAAAGCCAGTTCTAGGTGTTGTGCTCAATCTCGTGGCAAGGAAATAAAACAAGCAAATATGTCGTATAAAGATTGCAATAAATAAGTAGAAAGGAAATTAAGTAAAAATGGCAGACAGCTTAGAACAATGAAGTAAACAACAAACTGCACTTGGTAAAGCCAGTTCTAGGTGTTGTGCTCAATCTCGTGGCAAGGAAATAAAACAAGCAAATATGTCGTATAAAGATTGCATTAAATAAGTAGAAAGGAAATTAAGTAAAAATGGCAGACAGCTTAGAACAATGAAGTAAACAACAAACTGCACTTGGTAAAGCCAGTTCTAGGTGTTGTGCTCAATCTCGTGGCAAGGAAATACAACAAGCAAATATGTCGTATAAAGATTGCATTAATTAGGTAGAAAGGAAATTAAGTAAAAATGGCAGACAGCTTAGAACAATGAAGTAAACAACAAACTGCACTTGGTAAAGCCAGTTCTAGGTGTTGTGCTCAATCTCGTGGCAAGGAAATAAAACAAGCAAATATGTCGTATAAAGATTGCATTAAATAAGTAGAAAGGAAATTAAGTAAAAATGGCAGACAGCTTAGAACAATGAAGTAAACAACAAACTGCACTTGGTAAAGCCAGTTCTAGGTGTGCTGCTCAATCTCGTGGCAAGGAAATAAAACAAGTAAATGTGTCGTTTAAAGATTGCAGTAAATAAGTAGAAAGGAAATTAAGGAAAAATGGCAGACAGCTTGGAACAATGAAGTAAACAACAAACTGCACTTGGGAAAGCCAGTTCTAGGAGTGCTGCTAAATCATGCGGCAAGGAAATAAAACAAGTAAATATGTCATTTTAAGATTGCAATAAATAAGTAGAAAGGAAATTAAGGAAAAATGGCAAACCGCTTGGAACAATGAAGTAAACAACAAACTGCACTTGGTAAAGCCATTTCTAGGTGTGGTGCTCAATCTCGTGGCAAGGAAATAACACAAGTAAATATGTCGTTTAAAGATTGCATTAAATAAGTAGAAAGGAAATTAAGTAAAATGGCAGACAGCTTAGAACAATGAAGTAAACAACAAACTGCACTTGGTAAAGCCAGTTCTAGGTGTGCTGCTCAATCTCGTGGCAAGGAAATAAAACAAGTAAATGTGTCGTTAAAGATTGCATTGGGTAAGTAGAAAGGAAACTAAGTAAAAATGGCAGACAGCTTAGAACAATGAAGTAAACAACAAACTGCACTTGGTAAAGCAAGTTCTAAGTGTGCTGCTCAATCTCATGGCAAGGAAATAACACATGTAAATATGTCATTTAAAGATTGCATTAAATAAGTAGAAAGGAAATTAAGTAAAAATAGCAGACAGCTTGGAACAATGAAATAAACAACAAACTGCACTTGGGAAAGCCAGTTCTAGGTGTGCTGCTAAATCATGCGGCAAGGAAATAAAACAAGTAACTATGTCATTTTAAGATTGCAATAAAAAAGTAGAAAGGAAATTAAGGAAAAATGGCAAACCGCTTGGAACAATGAAGTAAACAACAAACTGCACTTGGTAAAGCCAGTTCTAGGCGTGCTGCTCAATCTCGTGGCAAGGAAATAAAACAAGTAATATGTCGTTTAAAGATTGCATTAAATAAGTAGAAAGGAAATTAAGCAAAAACGGCAGACAGCTTGGAACAATGAAGTAAACAACAAATTGCACTTGGTGAAGCCAGTTCTAGGTGTGCTGCTCAATCTCGTGGCAAGGAAATAAAAAAGTAGATTTGTCCTTTAGGGATTGCGTTAAATTAGTACAAAGGAAATTAAGTAAAGAAAGGCAGACAGCTTGGAACAATGAAGTAAAGAAACTGCACTTGGTAACGCCAGTTCTAGGTGTGCTGCTCAATCTTGTGGCAAGGAAATAAAACAAGTAATTATGTCGTTTAAAGATTGCTTAAATAAGTAGAAAGGAAATTAAGTAAAAATGGCAGACAGCTTGGAACAATGGAGTAAACAACAAACTGCACTGGGTAAATCCAGTTCTAGGTGTGCTGCTCAATCTCGTGGCAAGGAAATAATACAAGTAAATATGTCGTTTTAAATTGCATTAAAAAAGTAGAAAGGAAATTAAGTAAAAAGGGCAGACAGCTTGGAACAGTGGAGTAAACAACAAACTGCACTGGGTAAATACAGTTCTAGGTGTGCTGCTCAATCCCGTGGCAAGGAAATAATACAAGTAAATATGTCGTTTTAAATTGCATTATATAAGTAGAAAGGAAATTAAGTAAAAATTGCAGACAGCTTGGAACAATGAAGTAAACAACAAATTACACTGGGTAAATCCAGTTCTATGTGTGCTGCTCAATCTCGTGGCAAGGAAATAATACAAGTAAATATGTCGTTTTAAATTGCATTAAATAAGTAGAAAGGAAATTAAGTAAAAAGGGCAGACAGCTTGGAACAATGGAGTAAACAACAAACTGCACTGTGTAAATCCAGTTCTAGGTGTGCTGCACAATCTCGTGGCAAGGAAATAATACAAGTAAATATGTCGTTTTAAATTGCATAATAAGTAGAAAGGAAATTAAGTAAAAAGGGCAGACAGCTTGGAACAATGGAGTAAACAACAAACTGCACTGGGTAAATCCAGTTCTAGGTGTGCTGCTCATTCTCGTGGCAAGGAAATAATACAAGTAAATATGTCGTTTTAAATTGCAATAAATAAGTAGAAAGGAAATTAAGTAAAAATGGCAGACAGCGTGGAACAATGAATTAAACAACAAACTACACTGGGTAAATCCAGTTCTAGGTGTGCTGCTCAATCTCGTGGCAAGGAAATTATACAAGTAAATATGTCGTTTTAAATTGCATTATATAAGTAGAAAGGAAATTAAGTAAAAAGGGCAGACAGCTTGGAACAATGAAGTAAACAACAAATTACACTGGGTAAATCCAGTTCTAGGTGTGCTGCTCAATCTCGTGGCAAGGAAATAATACAAGTAAATATGTCGTTTTAAATTGCATTAAATAAGTAGAAAGGAAATTAAGTAAAAAGGGCAGACAGCTTGGAACAATGGGGTAAACAACAAACTGCACTGGGTAAATCCAGTTCTAGGTGTGCTGCTCATTCTCGTGGCAAGGAAATAATACAAGTAAATATGTCGTTTTAAATTGCATTAAATAAGTAGAAAGGAAATTAAGTAAAAATTGCAGACAGCTTGGAACAATGAAGTAAACAACAAATTACACTGGGTAAATCCAGTTCTATGTGTGCTGCTCAATCTCGTGGCAAGGAAATAATACAAGTAAATATGTCGTTTTAAATTGCATTAAATAAGTAGAAAGGAAATTAAGTAAAAAGGGCAGACAGCTTGGAACAATGGAGTAAACAACAAACTGCACTGGGTAAATCCAGTTCTATGTGTGCTGCTCAATCTCATGGCAAGGAAATAATACAAGTAAATATGTCGTTTTAAATTGCATTAAATAAGTAGAAAGGAAATTAAGTAAGAAGGGCAGACAGCTTGGAACAATGGAGTAAACAACAAACTGCACTCGTTAAATCCAGTTCTAGGTGTGCTGCTCAATCTCGTGGCAAGGAAATAAAACAAGTAATATGTCGTTTAAAGATTGCATTAAATAAGTAGAAAGGAAATTAAGTAAAAATGGCAGACAGCTTTTAACAATGAAGTAAACAACAAACTGCACTTGGTAAAGCCAGTTCTAGGCGTGCTGCTCAATCTCGTGGCAAGGAAATAAAACAAGTAATATGTCGTTTAAAGATTGCATTAAATAAGTAGAAAGGAAATTAAGCAAAAACGGCAGACAGCTTGGAACATTGAAGTAAACAACAAATTGCACTTGGTAAAGCCAGTTCTAGGTGTGCTGCTCAATCTCGTGGCAAGGAAATAAAAAAGTAGATTTGTCCTTTAGGGATTGCGTTAAATTAGTACAAAGGAAATTAAGTAAAGAAAGGCAGACAGCTTGGAACAATGAAGTAAAGAAACTGCACTTGGTAACGCCAGTTCTAGGTGTGCTGCTCAATCTTGTGGCAAGGAAATAAAACAAGTAATTATGTCGTTTAAAGATTGCTTAAATAAGTAGAAAGGAAATTAAGTAAAAATGGCAGACAGCTTGGAACAATGGAGTAAACAACAAACTGCACTGGGTAAATCCAGTTCTAGGTGTGCTGCTCAATCTCGTGGCTAGGAAATAATACAAGTAAATATGTCGTTTTAAATTGCATTAAAAAAGTAGAAAGGAAATTAAGTAAAAAGGGCAGACAGCTTGGAACAGTGGAGTAAACAACAAACTGCACTGGGTAAATACAGTTCTAGGTGTGCTGCTCAATCCCGTGGCAAGGAAATAATACAAGTAAATATGTCGTTTTAAATTGCATTATATAAGTAGAAAGGAAATTAAGTAAAAATTGCAGACAGCTTGGAACAATGAAGTAAACAACAAATTACACTGGGTAAATCCAGTTCTATGTGTGCTGCTCAATCTCGTGGCAAGGAAATAATACAAGTAAATATGTCGTTTTAAATTGCATTAAATAAGTAGAAAGGAAATTAAGTAAAAAGGGCAGACAGCTTGGAACAATGGAGTAAACAACAAACTGCACTGTGTAAATCCAGTTCTAGGTGTGCTGCACAATCTCGTGGCAAGGAAATAATACAAGTAAATATGTCGTTTTAAATTGCATAATAAGTAGAAAGGAAATTAAGTAAAAAGGGCAGACAGCTTGGAACAATGGAGTAAACAACAAACTGCACTGGGTAAATCCAGTTCTAGGTGTGCTGCTCATTCTCGTGGCAAGGAAATCATACAAGTAAATATGTCGTTTTAAATTGCATTAAATAAGTAGAAAGGAAATTAGGTAAAAATGGCAGACAGCGTGGAACAATGAATTAAACAACAAACTACACTGGGTAAATCCAGTTCTAGGTGTGCTGCTCAATCTCGTGGCAAGGAAATAATACAAGTAAATATGTCGTTTTAAATTGCATTATATAAGTAGAAAGGAAATTAAGTAAAAAGGGCAGACAGCTTGGAACAATGAAGTAAACAACAAATTACACTGGGTAAATCCAGTTCTAGGTGTGCTGCTCAATCTCGTGGCAAGGAAATAATACAAGTAAATATGTCGTTTTAAATTGCATTAAATAAGTAGAAAGGAAATTAAGTAAAAAGGGCAGACAGCTTGGAACAATGGAGTAAACAACAAACTGCACGGGGTAAATCCAGTTCTAGGTGTGCTGCTCATTCTCGTGGCAAGGAAATAATACAAGTAAATATGTCGTTTTAAATTGCATTAAATAAGTAGAAAGGAAATTAAGTAAAAATTGCAGACAGCTTGGAACAATGATGTAAACAACAAATTACACTGGGTAAATCCAGTTCTATGTGTGCTGCTCAATCTCGTGGCAAGGAAATAATACAAGTAAATATGTCGTTTTAAATTGCATTAAATAAGTAGAAGGGAAATTAAGTAAAAAGGGCAGACAGCTTGGAACAATGGAGTAAACAACAAACTGCACTGGGTAAATCCAGTTCTATGTGTGCTGCTCAATTTCATGGCATGGAAATAATACAAGTAAATATGTCGTTTTAAATTGCATTAAATAAGTAGAAAGGAAATTAAGTAAAAAGGGCAGACAGCTTGGAACAATGGAGTAAACAACAAACTGCACTGGTTAAATCCAGTTCTAGGTGTGCTGCTCAATCTCGTGGCAAGGAAATAAAACAAGTAAATATGTCGTTTAAAGATTGCATTAAATAAGTAGAAAGGAAATTAAGTAAAAATGGCAGACAGCTTAGAACAATGAAGTAAACAACAAACTGCACTGGGTAAAGCCAGTTCTAGGTGTGCTGCTCAATCTCGTGGCAAGGAAATAAAACAAGTAAATATGTCGTTTAAAGATTGCATTAAATAAGTAGAAAAAAAATTAAGTAAAAATGGCAGACAGCTTAGAACAATGAAGTAAACAACAAACTGCACTTGGTAAAGCCAGTTCTAGGTGTGGTGCTCAATCTCGTGGCAAGGAAATAAAACAAGTAAATATGTCGTTTAAAGATTGCATTAAATAAGTAGAAAGGAAATTAAGTAAAAATGGCAGACAGCTTAGAACAATGAAGTAAACAACAAACTGCAATTGGTAAAGCCAGTTCTAGGTGTGCTGCTCAATCTCGTGGCAAGGAAATAAAACAAGTAAATATGTCGTTTAAAGATTGCATTAAATAAGTAGAAAGGAAATTAAGTAAAAATGGCAGACAGCATGGAACAATGAAGTAAACAACAAACTGCACTTGGTAAAGCCAGTTCTAGGTGTGCTGCTCAATCTCGTGGCAAGGAAATAAAAGAAGTAAATATGTCGTTTAAGAATTGCATTAAATAAGTAGAAAGGAAATTAAGTAAAAATTGCAGACAACTTAGAACAATGAAGTAAACAACAAACCGCACTTGGTAAAGCCAGTTCTAGGTGTGCTGTTCAATCTCGTGGCAAGGAAATAAAACAAGTAAATATGTCGTTTAAAGATTGCATTAAGTAAGTAGAAAGGAAACTAAGTAAAAATGGCAGACAGCTTAGAACAATGAAGTAAACAACAAACTGCACTTGGTAAAGCCAGTTCTAGGTGTGCTGCTCAATCTCGTGGCAAGGAAATAAAACAAGTAAATAGTCGTTTAAAGATTGCATTAAATAAGTAGAAAGGAAATTAAGTAAAAATGGCAGACAGCTTAGAACAATGAAGTAAACAACAAACCGCACTTGGTGAAGCCAGTTCTAGGTGTGCTGCTCAATCTCGTGGCAAGGAAATAAAACTAGTAAATATATCGTTTAAAGATTGCATTAATTAAGTAGAAAGGAAATTAAGTAAAAATGGCAGACAGCTTAGAACAATGAAGTAAACAACAAACTGCACTTGGTAAAGCCAGTTCAAGGTGTCGTGCTCAATCTTGTGGCAAGGAAATAAAACAAGTAAATATGTCGTTTAAAGATTGCATTAAATAAGTAGAAAGGAAATTAAGTAAAAATGGCAGACAGCTTAGAACAATGAAGTAAACAACAAACTGCACTTGGTAAAGCCAGTTCTAGGTGTTGTGCTCAATCTCGTGGCAAGGAAATAAAACAAGCAAATATGTCGTATAAAGATTGCATATAAATAAGTAGAAAGGAAATTAAGTAAAAATGGCAGACAGGTTAGAACAATGAAGTAAACAACAAACTGCACTTGGTAAAGCCAGTTCTAGGTGTTGTGCTCAATCTCGTGGCAAGGAAATAAAACAAGCAAATATGTCGTATAAAGATTGCATTAAATAAGTAGAAAGGAAATTAAGTAAAAATGGCAGACAGCTTAGAACAATGAAGTAAACAACAAACTGCACTTGGTAAAGCCAGTTCTAGGTGTTGTGCTCAATCTCGTGGCAAGGAAATAAAACAAGCAAATATGTCGTATAAAGATTGCATTAAATAAGTAGAAAGGAAATTAAGTAAAAATGGCAGACAGCTTAGAACAATGAAGTAAACAACAAACTGCACTTGGTAAAGCCAGTTCTAGGTGTTGTGCTCAATCTCATGGCAAGGAAATAAAACAAGCAAATATGTCGTATAAAGATTGCATATAAATAAGTAGAAAGGAAATTAAGTAAAAATGGCAGACAGCTTAGAACAATGAAGTAAACAACAAACTGCACTTGGTAAAGCCAGTTCTAGGTGTTGTGCTCAATCTCGTGGCAAGGAAAGAAAACAAGCAAATATGTCGTATAAAGATTGCAATAATTAAGTAGAAAGGAAATTAAGTAAAAATGGCATACAGCTTAGAACAATGAAGTAAACAACAAACTGCACTTGGTAAAGCCAGTTCTAGGTGTTGTGCTCAATCTCGTGGCAAGGAAATAAAACAAGCAAATGTGTCGTATAAAGATTGCATTAAATAAGTAGAAAGGAAATTAAGTAAAAATGGCAGACAGCTTAGAACAATGAAGTAAACAACAAACTGCACTTGGTAAAGCCAGTTCTAGGTGTTGTGCTCAATCTCGTGGCAAGGAAATAAAACAAGCAAATATGTCGTATGAAGATTGCATTAATTAAGTAGAAAGAAAGTTAAGTAAAAATGGCAGACAGCTTAGAACAATGAAGTAAACAACAAACTGCACTTGGTAAAGCCAGTTCTAGGTGTTGTGCTCAATCTCGTGGCAAGGAAATAAAACAAGCAAATATGTCGTATAAAGGTTGCATTAAATAAGTAGAAAGGAAATTAAGTAAAAATGGCAGACAGCTTAGAACAATGAAGTAAACAACAAACTGCACTTGGTAAAGCCAGTTCTAGGTGTTGTGCTCAATCTCGTGGCAAGGAAATAAAACAAGCAAATATGTCGTATAAAGATTGCATTAAATAAGTAGAAAACAAATTAAGTAAAAATGGCAGACAGCTTAGAACAATGAAGTAAACAACAAACTGCACTTGGTAAAGCCAGTTCTAGGTGTTGTGCTCAATCTCATGGCAAGGAAATAAAACAAGCAAATATGTCGTATAAAGATTGCATATAAATATGTAGAAAGGAAATTAAGTAAAAATGGCAGACAGCTTAGAACAATGAAGTAAACAACAAACTGCACTTGGTAAAGCCAGTTCTAGGTGTTGTGCTCAATCTCATGGCAAGGAAATAAAACAAGCAAATATGTCGTATAAAGATTGCATATAAATATGTAGAAAGGAAATTAAGTAAAAATGGCAGACAGCTTAGAACAATGAAGTAAACAACAAACTGCACTTGGTAAAGCCAGTTCTAGGTGTTGTGCTCAATCTCGTGGCAAGGAAATAAAACAAGCAAATATGTCGTATAAAGATTGCATTAAATAAGTAGAAAGGAAATTAAGTAAAAATGGCAGACAGCTTAGAACAATGAAGTAAACAACAAACTGCACTTGGTAAAGCCAGTTCTAGGTGTTGTGCTCAATCTCGTGGCAAGGAAATAAAACAAGCAAATATGTCGTATAAAGATTGCATTAATTAAGTAGAAAGGAAGGTAAGTAAAAATGGCAGACAGCTTAGAACAATGAAGTAAACAACAAACTGCACTTGGTAAAGCCAGTTCTAGGTGTTGTGCTCAATCTCGTGGCAAGGAAATAAAACAAGCAAATATGTCGTATAAAGATTGCATTAAATAAGTAGAAAGGAAATTAAGTAAAAATGGCAGACAGCTTAGAACAATGAAGTAAACAACAAACTGCACTTGGTAAAGCCAGTTCTAGGTGTTGTGCTCAATCTCGTGGCAAGGAAATAAAACAAGCAAATATGTCGTATAAAGATTGCATTAAATAAGTAGAAAGGAAATTAAGTAAAAATGGCAGACAGCTTAGAACAATGAAGTAAACAACAAACTGCACTTGGTAAAGCCAGTTCTAGGTGTTGTGCTCAATCTCGTGGCAAGGAAATACAACAAGCAAATATGTCGTATAAAGATTGCATTAATTAAGTAGAAAGGAAATTAAGTAAAAATGGCAGACAGCTTAGAACAATGAAGTAAACAACAAACTGCACTTGGTAAAGCCAGTTCTAGGTGTTGTGCTCAATCTCGTGGCAAGGAAATAAAACAAGCAAATATGTCGTATAAAGATTGCATTAAATAAGTAGAAAGGAAATTAAGTAAAAATGGCAGACAGCTTAGAACAATGAAGTAAACAACAAACTGCACTTGGTAAAGCCAGTTCTAGGTGTGCTGCTCAATCTCGTGGCAAGGAAATAAAACAAGTAAATGTGTCGTTTAAAGATTGCAGTAAATAAGTAGAAAGGAAATTAAGGAAAAATGGCAGACAGCTTGGAACAATGAAGTAAACAACAAACTGCACTTGGGAAAGCCAGTTCTAGGAGTGCTGCTAAATCATGCGGCAAGGAAATAAAACAAGTAAATATGTCATTTTAAGATTGCAATAAATAAGTAGAAAGGAAATTAAGTAAAAATGGCAGACAGCTTAGAACAATGAAGTAAACAACAAACTGCACTTGGTAAAGCCAGTTCTAGGTGTTGTGCTCAATCTCGTGGCAAGGAAAGAAAACAAGCAAATATGTCGTATAAAGATTGCAATAATTAAGTAGAAAGGAAATTAAGTAAAAATGGCAGACAGCTTAGAACAATGAAGTAAACAACAAACTGCACTTGGTAAAGCCAGTTCTAGGTGTTGTGCTCAATCTCGTGGCAAGGAAATAAAACAAGCAAATGTGTCGTATAAAGATTGCATTAAATAAGTAGAAAGGAAATTAAGTAAAAATGGCAGACAGCTTAGAACAATGAAGTAAACAACAAACTGCACTTGGTAAAGCCAGTTCTAGGTGTTGTGCTCAATCTCGTGGCAAGGAAATAAAACAAGCAAATATGTCGTATGAAGATTGCATTAATTAAGTAGAAAGAAAGTTAAGTAAAAATGGCAGACAGCTTAGAACAATGAAGTAAACAACAAACTGCACTTGGTAAAGCCAGTTCTAGGTGTTGTGCTCAATCTCGTGGCAAGGAAATAAAACAAGCAAATATGTCGTATAAAGGTTGCATTAAATAAGTAGAAAGGAAATTAAGTAAAAATGGCAGACAGCTTAGAACAATGAAGTAAACAACAAACTGCACTTGGTAAAGCCAGTTCTAGGTGTTGTGCTCAATCTCGTGGCAAGGAAATAAAACAAGCAAATATGTCGTATAAAGATTGCATTAAATAAGTAGAAAACAAATTAAGTAAAAATGGCAGACAGCTTAGAACAATGAAGTAAACAACAAACTGCACTTGGTAAAGCCAGTTCTAGGTGTTGTGCTCAATCTCATGGCAAGGAAATAAAACAAGCAAATATGTCGTATAAAGATTGCATATAAATATGTAGAAAGGAAATTAAGTAAAAATGGCAGACAGCTTAGAACAATGAAGTAAACAACAAACTGCACTTGGTAAAGAAAGTTCTAGGTGTTGTGCTCAATCTCATGGCAAGGAAATAAAACAAGCAAATATGTCGTATAAAGATTGCATATAAATATGTAGAAAGGAAATTAAGTAAAAATGGCAGACAGCTTAGAACAATGAAGTAAACAACAAACTGCACTTGGTAAAGCCAGTTCTAGGTGTTGTGCTCAATCTCGTGGCAAGGAAATAAAACAAGCAAATATGTCGTATAAAGATTGCATTAATTAAGTAGAAAGGAAGTTAAGTAAAAATGGCAGACAGCTTAGAACAATGAAGTAAACAACAAACTGCACTTGGTAAAGCCAGTTCTAGGTGTTGTGCTCAATCTCGTGGCAAGGAAATAAAACAAGCAAATATGTCGTATAAAGATTGCATTAAATAAGTAGAAAGGAAATTAAGTAAAAATGGCAGACAGCTTAGAACAATGAAGTAAACAACAAACTGCACTTGGTAAAGCCAGTTCTAGGTGTTGTGCTCAATCTCGTGGCAAGGAAATAAAACAAGCAAATATGTCGTATAAAGATTGCATTAAATAAGTAGAAAGGAAATTAAGTAAAAATGGCAGACAGCTTAGAACAATGAAGTAAACAACAAACTGCACTTGGTAAAGCCAGTTCTAGGTGTTGTGCTCAATCTCGTGGCAAGGAAATACAACAAGCAAATATGTCGTATAAAGATTGCATTAATTAGGTAGAAAGGAAATTAAGTAAAAATGGCAGACAGCTTAGAACAATGAAGTAAACAACAAACTGCACTTGGTAAAGCCAGTTCTAGGTGTTGTGCTCAATCTCGTGGCAAGGAAATAAAACAAGCAAATATGTCGTATAAAGATTGCATTAAATAAGTAGAAAGGAAATTAAGTAAAAATGGCAGACAGCTTAGAACAATGAAGTAAACAACAAACTGCACTTGGTAAAGCCAGTTCTAGGTGTGCTGCTCAATCTCGTGGCAAGGAAATAAAACAAGTAAATGTGTCGTTTAAAAATTGCAGTAAATAAGTAGAAAGGAAATTAAGAAAAAATGGCAGACAGCTTGGAACAATGAAGTAAACAACAAACTGCACTTGGGAAAGCCAGTTCTAGGAGTGCTGCTAAATCATGCGGCAAGGAAATAAAACAAGTAAATATGTCATTTTAAGATTGCAATAAATAAGTAGAAAGGAAATTAAGGAAAAATGGCAAACCGCTTGGAACAATGAAGTAAACAACAAACTGCACTTGGTAAAGCCATTTCTAGGTGTGGTGCTCAATCTCGTGGCAAGGAAATAACACAAGTAAATATGTCGTTTAAAGATTGCATTAAATAAGTAGAAAGGAAATTAAGTAAAAATGGCAGACAGCTTAGAACAATGAAGTAAACAACAAACTGCACTTGGTAAAGCCAGTTCTAGGTGTGCTGCTCAATCTCGTGGCAAGGAAATAAAACAAGTAAATGTGTCGTTTAAAGATTGCATTGGGTAAGTAGAAAGGAAACTAAGTAAAAATGGCAGACAGCTTAGAACAATGAAGTAAACAACAAACTGCACTTGGTAAAGCAAGTTCTAAGTGTGCTGCTGCAAAATGGTGGTTTGAGCTAGTTGGTACATATTCACAATTTCACCAGCGCTGCGACTAGGAACAAGAACATAGAAGGAAGACAAGGACAAGCGCTACTAACAACTGAAAGTTTATTTGAAAAAAACACAGATTATATGCACACAACTGACAACCCAAAGCGCCTGCGCTTCCCCCACCAGGCACGCAAAAGAGAGTTAAAAATCTAGATACAAAATTTCACACTCATGTAAGTTTACAGATGGTGTGCTAACGCACGTGTCGATGTTCTTGTGAATGTGATAGGCTTCACACAACTCCCTAGTTAACTGATCTGGATGTCTGAATTTAATCTTAGCCCTGTTAAGCAGAGGAAAGCATGCTTTTTTGTTAGACACACCAGGTTTGTTTAGAAGACAATCTCTGTAATGAAGGGACAGATTTGATGAAGGAGCACCATTCAAAGAAGTTCTATGCTGACGTAAGCGTGTATTTATGCATTTACCGGTTTGCCCAATGTAACTCTTGCCGCATTTAAAAGGTATGTCATAAACCACTCCCTCTGCACATGGCACAAAGGTTGACTCATGATCCACCTGGCATGCATTTTTTCTTTTGCCTCTTATTTGCTTCTGTTCCCGGGCTCTTTTGTCAACAATAGCACAAACCTTGCCTAGTTTATTAGGGACCGAAAAGAGCACTTTTACCCCATATCTAGTGCCAACCTGCTTAAGCCTATGGGATAACTGATGAATGTAGGGTATTACCGCATACTTCGTTCTGTCATTGCCCGAATTTTCCTGTGCTTCATGTCTACCAAACGACTTCATCTTCTTCAGGATCTTGTTGCTAGCAAGCGCTATCACATCTTTGGGGAAGCCCGCTGACCTTAGCCTTTGAACTTGCTTATCGAAACTGCTGCCTAAAGTATGAATACATGACTTAGTAAGTGCAGATCCTAAACAAGACACTGCTATGCCACATTTAACTATTTTCGAGTGCCCAGACTGATAATTTAGCAAGGGCTTCTCCGACCGCTGTAGGAAGGACCAACAAACATGATTCACCTTTTTCTCCAATCTAATATCCAAGAATTGCAGCTGATTATCTTCCGGTAATTCAAAGGTAAATTTCAGGCCAAACCCGCAGTTTTCAAAAGTCTTTAAAATGTCATCCACCTGTGCCTTGAAGTCATGGGATTCAACAAAAACAAGATAATCGTCTACATACCGGAAGATTTGTTTTACACGGTTGTCTAAGTTAACTTTAATGCTCCTATCTGCATAGGAAAGAAAGATATTACTAAGTACCGGAGCCACTTTTGAGCCAATGCACACTCCTGTTTTTTGAACATATAGCCTGCCTTCCCAATCAACAAATGTGGATTTGAGATAAAATGACACAAGCTCCAAAAACGAGCCCACAGAAACGCCACACCTTGAAATGAATGCTTCTTCATCATTATCCTCTACTATACATTTCTTAACACACTGGAGGAGCCTATCATGTGGCAATGAATAGAATAAATCCTGCACATCAATACTAAACATATCACACCCACCAGGATTATTTAGTTTCAGATATTGCACAACCGCCTCGGAATTAGATACAAGAAACGGGTCTTCTACTGTCAGTGAACACAATTTACTTTGCAAAAAACTTGAAACGGCATGTTGCCAAGTTCCCCGTTCAGTAACAATGCAACGGAAGGGGATGTCAGTTTTATGAGTTTTGGCAGCAAAAAACACTTCTAAAAAGTTGCCTTTCGCCTTCTTAATGGATGCTTGCAGGCCAACTAAATTCATATCACCTACCAGCCTTAACGCCTCGCTTTTTTGTTTAAGGGCACTGGAACGCAAAGGCTTAAAGTTTTTGGCAACTGAATTCCTAGCCTTCTCACGGAAAAGTTTCTCTGGCAGCGTAACGAAATAACCTTCTTTATCCGAGACAACCACGCGAAGTTTTTCGGACGTCTAGAAATCGGTCAAGTGCGCAAAGTCCCACCTTTTGGCCGGCCCTCCGCCACTCTTCTTGAGGGCCTCAACACAATCCACAACGCACCTAGGCTGCTCCTCTTTCCGTGCTTGGCGCGCGATTGACCTTCCAAGAGCCAACTTTTCTTCTTTTCCCAAAGAAGGCTGGACACCGAATTTTGGACCCAACTTTAGAATCTTCTGGAACTTCTCTGGCAGCGGCTGATCACCCAGGACCAAGAGCTTTCCTTCGGTGCACGGAGACGCTGTACTGGAGGGAAACCACGGGCGGGCGGTGTACCAAAGGAACTCGGTATGTTTTTTCGCTTGTTCGCACCACTCATGGAAGTGCCGCACACGATTTTTGTCCTTCCCACACACCACCCAAAGGCAATCCTTGTAGTATCGATGTTGACGCCACCACTCTGAAGATGCAATCCGGCAAATCCTGCGGCTGTGCCCTTTAGATGGGAGGAGGCCACCGCACATAACTTGGACCTCAACTGGGCAAAGAGCACGTCTGGCATGCCACGAAGCTACCCTTGCTTTGAAGGCACAAACTGCAATTAGGGAAGCCAGGGCTGCCTGGTTGTCAAAAGGAGCGGGATTAGGACATAGAAAAGAGCTCAATGTACTAGAAATGAACTGTAGCAAAATGGTGGTTTGAGCTAGTTGGTACATATTCACAATTTCACCAGCGCTGCGACTAGGAACAAGAACAGAGAAGGAAGACAAGGACAAGCGCTACTAACAACTGAAAGTTTATTTGAAAAAAACACAGATTATATGCACACAACTGACAACCCAAAGCGCCTGCGCTTCCCCCACCAGGCACGCAAAAGAGAGTTAAAAATCTAGATACAAAATTTCACACTCATGTAAGTTTACAGATGGTGTGCTAACGCACGTGTCGATGTTCTTGTGAATGTGATAGGCTTCACACAACTCCCTAGTTAACTGATCCGGATGTCTGAATTTAATCTTAGCCCTGTTAAGCAGAGGAAAGCATGCTTTTTTGTTAGACACACCAGGTTTGTTTAGAAGACAATCTCTGTAATGAAGGGACAGATTTGATGAAGGAGCACCATTCAAAGAAGTTCTATGCTGACGTAAGCGTGTATTTATGCATTTACCGGTTTGCCCAATGTAACTCTTGCCGCATTTAAAAGGTATGTCATAAACCACTCCCTCTGCACATGGCACAAAGGTTGACTCATGATCCACCTGGCATGCATTTTTTCTTTTGCCTCTTATTTGCTTCTGTTCCCGGGCTCTTTTGTCAACAATAGCACAAACCTTGCCTAGTTTATTAGGGACCGAAAAGAGCACTTTTACCCCATATCTAGTGCCAACCTGCTTAAGCCTATGGGATAACTGATGAATGTAGGGTATTACCGCATACTTCGTTCTGTCATTGCCCGAATTTTCCTGTGCTTCATGTCTACCAAACGACTTCATCTTCTTCAGGATCTTGTTGCTAGCAAGCGCTATCACATCTTTGGGGAAGCCCGCTGACCTTAGCCTTTGAACTTGCTTATCGAAACTGCTGCCTAAAGTATGAATACATGACTTAGTAAGTGCAGATCCTAAACAAGACACTGCTATGCCACATTTAACTATTTTCGAGTGCCCAGACTGATAATTTAGCAAGGGCTTCTCCGACCGCTGTAGGAAGGACCAACAAACATGATTCACCTTTTTCTCCAATCTAATATCCAAGAATTGCAGCTGATTATCTTCCGGTAATTCAAAGGTAAATTTCAGGCCAAACCCGCAGTTTTCAAAAGTCTTTAAAATGTCATCCACCTGTGCCTTGAAGTCATGGGATTCAACAAAAACAAGATAATCGTCTACATACCGGAAGATTTCTTTTACACGGTTGTCTAAGTTAACTTTAATGCTCCTATCTGCATAGGAAAGAAAGATATTACTAAGTACCGGAGCCACTTTTGAGCGAATGCACACTCCTGTTTTTTGAACATATAGCCTGCCTTCCCAATCAACAAATGTGGATTTGAGATAAAATGACACAAGCTCCAAAAACGAGCCCACAGAAACGCCACACTTTGAAATGAATGCTTCTTCATCATTATCCTCTACTATACATTTCTTAACACACTGGAGGAGCCTATCATGTGGCAATGAATAGAATAAATCCTGCACATCAATACTAAACATATCACACCCACCAGGATTATTTAGTTTCAGATATTGCACAACCGCCTCGGAATTAGATATAAGAAACGGGTCTTCTACTGTCAGTGAACACAATTTACTTTGCAAAAAACTTGAAACGGCATGTTGCCAAGTTCCCCGTTCAGTAACAATGCAACGGAAGGGGATGTCAGTTTTATGAGTTTTGGCAGCAAAAATCACTTCTAAAAAGTTGCCTTTCGCCTTCTTAATGGATGCTTGCAGGCCAACTAAATTCATATCACCTACCAGCCTTAACGCCTCGCTTTTTTGTTTAAGGGCACTGGAACGCACAGGCTTAAAGTTTTTGGCAACTGAATTCCTAGCCTTCTCACGGAAAAGTTTCTCTGGCAGCGTAACGTCCGAAAAACTTCGCGTGGCTGTCTCGGATAAAGAAGGTTATTTCGTTACGCTGCCAGAGAAACTTTTCCGTGAGAAGGCTAGGAATTCAGTTGCCAAAAACTTTAAGCCTTTGCGTTCCAGTGCCCTTAAACAAAAAAGCGAGGCGTTAAGGCTGGTAGGTGATATGAATTTAGTTGGCCTGCAAGCATCCATTAAGAAGGCGAAAGGCAACTTTTTAGAAGTGTTTTTTGCTGCCAAAACTCATAAAACTGACATCCCCTTCCGTTGCATTGTTACTGAACGGGGAACTTGGCAACATGCCGTTTCAAGTTTTTTGCAAAGTAAATTGTGTTCACTGACAGTAGAAGACCCGTTTCTTGTATCTAATTCCGAGGCGGTTGTGCAATATCTGAAACTAAATAATCCTGGTGGGTGTGATATGTTTAGTATTGATGTGCAGGATTTATTCTATTCATTGCCACATGATAGGCTCCTCCAGTGTGTTAAGAAATGTATAGTAGAGGATAATGATGAAGAAGCATTCATTTCAAAGTGTGGCGTTTCTGTGGGCTCGTTTTTGGAGCTTGTGTCATTTTATCTCAAATCCACATTTGTTGATTGGGAAGGCAGGCTATATGTTCAAAAAACAGGAGTGTGCATTGGCTCAAAAGTGGCTCCGGTACTTAGTAATATCTTTCTTTCCTATTCAGATAGGAGCATTAAAGTTAACTTAACAACCGTGTAAAACAAATCTTCCGGTATGTAGACGATTATCTTGTTTTTGTTGAATCTCATGACTTCAAGGCACAGGTGGATGACATTTTAAAGACTTTTGAAAACTGCGGGTTTGGCCTGAAATTTACCTTTGAATTACCGGAAGATAATCAGCTGCAATTCTTGGATATTAGATTGGAGAAAAAGGTGAATCATGTTTGTTGGTCCTTCCTACAGCGGTCGGAGAAGCCCTTGCTAAATTATCAGTCTGGGCACTCGAAAATAGTTAAATGTGGCATAGCAGTGTCTTGTTTAGGATCTGCACTTACTAAGTCATGTATTCATACTTTAGGCAGCAGTTTCGATAAGCAAGTTCAAAGGCTAAGGTCAGCGGGCTTCCCCAAAGATGTGATAGCGCTTGCTAGCAACAAGATCCTGAAGAAGATGAAGTCGTTTGGTAGACATGAAGCACAGGAAAATTCGGGCAATGACAGAACGAAGTATGCGGTAATACCCTACATTCATCAGTTATCCCATAGGCTTAAGCAGGTTGGCACTAGATATGGGGTAAAAGTGCTCTTTCGGTCCCTAATAAACTAGGCAAGGTTTGTGCTATTGTTGACAAAAGAGCCCGGGAACAGAAGCAAATAAGAGGCAAAAGAAAAAATGCATGCCAGGTGGATCATGAGTCAACCTTTGTGCCATGTGCAGAGGGAGTGGTTTATGACATACCTTTTAAATGCGGCAAGAGTTACATTGGGCAAACCGGTAAATGCATAAATACACGCTTACGTCAGCATAGAACTTCTTTGAATGGTGCTCCTTCATCAAATCTGTCCCTTCATTACAGAGATTGTCTTCTAAACAAACCTGGTGTGTCTAACAAAAAAGCATGCTTTCCTCTGCTTAACAGGGCTAAGATTAAATTCAGACATCCGGATCAGTTAACTAGGGAGTTGTGTGAAGCCTATCACATTCACAAGAACATCGACACGTGCGTTAGCACACCATCTGTAAACTTACATGAGTGTGAAATTTTGTATCTAGATTTTTAACTCTCTTTTGCGTGCCTGGTGGGGGAAGCGCAGGCGCTTTGGGTTGTCAGTTGTGTGCATATAATCTGTGTTTTTTTCAAATAAACTTTCAGTTGTTAGTAGCGCTTGTCCTTGTCTTCCTTCTCTGTTCTTGTTCCTAGTCGCAGCGCTGGTGAAATTGTGAATATGTACCAACTAGCTCAAACCACCATTTTGCTACAGTTCATTTCTAGTACATTGAGCTCTTTTCTATGTCCTAATATCGCTCCTTTTGACAACCAGGCAGCCCTGGCTTCCCTAATTGCAGTTTGTGCCTTCAAAGCAAGGGTAGCTTCGTGGCATGCCAGACGTGCTCTTTGCCCAGTTGAGGTTCAAGTTATGTGCGGTGGCCTCCTCCCATCTAAAGGGCACAGCCGCAGGATTTTCCGGATTGCATCTTCAGAGTGGTGGCGTCAACATCGATACTACAAGGATTGCCTTTGGGTGGTGTGTGGGAAGGACAAAAATCGTGTGCGGCACTTCCATGAGTGGTGCGAACAAGCGAAAAAACATACCGAGTTCCTTTGGTACACCGCCCGCCCGTGGTTTCCCTCCAGTACAGCGTCTCCGTGCACCGAAGGAAAGCTCTTGGTCCTGGGTGATCAGCCGCTGCCAGAGAAGTTCCAGAAGATTCTAAAGTTGGGTCCAAAATTCGGTGTCCAGCCTTCTTTGGGAAAAGAAGAAAAGTTGGCTCTTGGAAGGTCAATCGCGCGCCAAGCACGGAAAGAGGAGCAGCCTAGGTGCGTTGTGGATTGTGTTGAGGCCCTCAAGAAGAGTGGCGGAGGGCCGGCCAAAAGGTGGGACTTTGCGCACTTGACCGATTTCTTGACGTCCGAAAAACTTCGCGTGGTTGTCTCGGATAAAGAAGGTTATTTCGTTACGCTGCCAGAGAAACTTTTCCGTGAGAAGGCTAGGAATTCAGTTGCCAAAAACTTTAAGCCTGTGCGTTCCAGTGCCCTTAAACAAAAAAGCGAGGCGTTAAGGCTGGTAGGTGATATGAATTTAGTTGGCCTGCAAGCATCCATTAAGAAGGCGAAAGGCAACTTTTTAGAAGTGTTTTTTGCTGCCAAAACTCATAAAACTGACATCCCCTTCCGTTGCATTGTTACTGAACGGGGAACTTGGCAACATGCCGTTTCAAGTTTTTTGCAAAGTAAATTCTGTTCACTGACAGTAGAAGACCCGTTTCTTGTATCTAATTCCGAGGCGGTTGTGCAATATCTGAAACTAAATAATCCTGGTGGGTGTGATATGTTTAGTATTGATGTGCAGGATTTATTCTATTCATTGCCACATGATAGGCTCCTCCAGTGTGTTAAGAAATGTATAGTAGAGGATAATGATGAAGAAGCATTCATTTCAAGGTGTGGCGTTTCTGTGGGCTCGTTTTTGGAGCTTGTGTCATTTTATCTCAAATCCACATTTGTTGATTGGGAAGGCAGGCTATATGTTCAAAAAACAGGAGTGTGCATTGGCTCAAAAGTGGCTCCGGTACTTAGTAATATCTTTCTTTCCTATGCAGATAGGAGCATTAAAGTTAACTTAGACAACCGTGTAAAACAAATCTTCCGGTATGTAGACGATTATCTTGTTTTTGTTGAATCCCATGACTTCAAGGCACAGGTGGATGACATTTTAAAGACTTTTGAAAACTGCGGGTTTGGCCTGAAATTTACCTTTGAATTACCGGAAGATAATCAGCTGCAATTCTTGGATATTAGATTGGAGAAAAAGGTGAATCATGTTTGTTGGTCCTTCCTACAGCGGTCGGAGAAGCCCTTGCTAAATTATCAGTCTGGGCACTCGAAAATAGTTAAATGTGGCATAGCAGTGTCTTGTTTAGGATCTGCACTTACTAAGTCATGTATTCATACTTTAGGCAGCAGTTTCGATAAGCAAGTTCAAAGGCTAAGGTCAGCGGGCTTCCCCAAAGATGTGATAGCGCTTGCTAGCAACAAGATCCTGAAGAAGATGAAGTCGTTTGGTAGACATGAAGCACAGGAAAATTCGGGCAATGACAGAACGAAGTATGCGGTAATACCCTACATTCATCAGTTATCCCATAGGCTTAAGCAGGTTGGCACTAGATATGGGGTAAAAGTGCTCTTTTCGGTCCCTAATAAACTAGGCAAGGTTTGTGCTATTGTTGACAAAAGAGCCCGGGAACAGAAGCAAATAAGAGGCAAAAGAAAAAATGCATGCCAGGTGGATCATGAGTCAACCTTTGTGCCATGTGCAGAGGGAGTGGTTTATGACATACCTTTTAAATGCGGCAAGAGTTACATTGGGCAAACCGGTAAATGCATAAATACACGCTTACGTCAGCATAGAACTTCTTTGAATGGTGCTCCTTCATCAAATCTGTCCCTTCATTACAGAGATTGTCTTCTAAACAAACCTGGTGTGTCTAACAAAAAAGCATGCTTTCCTCTGCTTAACAGGGCTAAGATTAAATTCAGACATCCAGATCAGTTAACTAGGGAGTTGTGTGAAGCCTATCACATTCACAAGAACATCGACACGTGCGTTAGCACACCATCTGTAAACTTACATGAGTGTGAAATTTTGTATCTAGATTTTTAACTCTCTTTTGCGTGCCTGGTGGGGGAAGCGCAGGCGCTTTGGGTTGTCAGTTGTGTGCATATAATCTGTGTTTTTTTCAAATAAACTTTCAGTTGTTAGTAGCGCTTGTCCTTGTCTTCCTTCTCTGTTCTTGTTCCTAGTCGCAGCGCTGGTGAAATTGTGAAGTGTGCTGCTCAATCTCATGGCAAGGAAATACCACATGTAAATATGTCATTTAAAGATTGCATAAATAAGTAGAAAGGAAATTAAGTAAAAATAGCAGACAGCTTGGAACAATGAAATAAACAACAAACTGCACTTGGGAAAGCCAGTTCTAGGTGTGCTGCTAAATCATGCGGCAAGGAAATAAAACAAGTAAATATGTCATTTTAAGATTGCAATAAAAAATTAGAAAGGAAATTAAGGAAAAATGGCAAACCGCTTGGAACAATGAAGTAAACAACAAACTGCACTTGGTAAAGCCAGTTCTAGGCGTGCTGCTCAATCTCGTGGCAAGGAAATAAAACAAGTAATATGTCGTTTAAAGATTGCATTAAATAAGTAGAAAGGAAATTAAGCAAAAACGGCAGACAGCTTGGAACAATGAAGTAAACAACAAATTGCACTTGGTAAAGCCAGTTCTAGGTGTGCTGCTCAATCTCGTGGCAAGAAAATAAAAAGTAGATTTGTCCTTTAGGGATTGCGTTAAATTAGTACAAAGGAAATTAAGTAAAGAAAGGCAGACAGCTTGGAACAATGAAGTAAAGAAACTGCACTTGGTAACGCCAGTTCTAGGTGTGCTGCTCAATCTTGTGGCAAGGAAATAAAACAAGTAATTATGTCGTTTAAAGATTGCTTAAATAAGTAGAAAGGAAATTAAGTAAAAAGGGCAGACAGCTTGGAACAATGGAGTAAACAACAAACTGCACTGGGTAAATCCAGTTCTAGGTGTGCTGCTCAATCTCGTGGCAAGGAAATAATACAAGTAAATATGTCGTTTTAAATTGCATTAAAAAAGTAGAAAGGAAATTAAGTAAAAAGGGCAGACAGCTTGGAACAGTGGAGTAAACAACAAACTGCACTGGGTAAATACAGTTCTAGGTGTGCTGCTCAATCTCGTGGCAAGGAAATAATACAAGTAAATATGTCGTTTTAAATTGCATTATATAAGTAGAAAGGAAATTAAGTAAAAATTGCAGACAGCTTGGAACAATGAAATAAACAACAAATTACACTGGGGAAATCCAGTTCTATGTGTGCTGCTCAATCTCGTGGCAAGGAAATAATACAAGTAAATATGTCGTTTTAAATTGCATTAAATAAGTAGAAAGGAAATTAAGTAAAAAGGGCAGACAGCTTGGAACAATGGAGAAAACAACAAACTGCACTGTGTAAATCCAGTTCTAGGTGTGCTGCACAATCTCGTGGCAAGGAAATAATACAAGTAAATATGTCGTTTTAAATTGCATTAAATAAGTAGAAAGGAAATTAAGTAAAAAGGGCAGACAGCTTGGAACAATGGAGTAAACAACAAACTGCACTGGGTAAATCCAGTTCTAGGTGTGCTGCTCATTCTCGTGGCAAGGAAATAATAAAAGTAAAAATGTCGTTTTAAATTGCATTAAATAAGTAGAAAGGAAATTAAGTAAAAATGGCAGACAGCGTGGAACAATGAATTAAACAACAAACTACACTGGGTAAATCCAGTTCTAGGTGTGCTGCTCAATCTCGTGGCAAGGAAATAATACAAGTAAATATGTCGTTTTAAATTGCATTATATAAGTAGAAAGGAAATTAAGTAAAAAGGGCAGACAGCTTGGAACAATGAAGTAAACAACAAATTACACTGGGTAAATCCAGTTCTAGGTGTGCTGCTCAATCTCGTGGCAAGGAAATAATACAAGTAAATATGTCGTTTTAAATTGCATTAAATAAGTAGAAAGGAAATTAAGTAAAAAGGGCAGACAGCTTGGAACAATGGAGTAAACAACAAACTGCACTGGGTAAATCCAGTTCTAGGTGTGCTGCTCATTCTCGTGGCAAGGAAATAATACAAGTAAATATGTCGTTTTAAATTGCATTAAATAAGTAGAAAGGAAATTAAGTAAAAATTGCAGACAGCTTGGAACAATGAAGTAAACAACAAATTACACTGGGTAAATCCAGTTCTATGTGTGCTGCTCAATCTCGTGGCAAGGAAATAATACAAGTAAATATGTCGTTTTAAATTGCATTAAATAAGTAGAAAGGAAATTAAGTAAAAAGGGCAGACAGCTTGGAACAATGGAGTAAACAACAAACTGCACTGGGTAAATCCAGTTCTATGTGTGCTGCTCAATCTCATGGCAAGGAAATAATACAAGTAAATATGTCGTTTTAAATTGCATTAAATAAGTAGAAAGGAAATTAAGTAAAAAGGGCAGACAGCTTGGAACAATGGAGTAAACAACAAACTGCACTGGTTAAATCCAGTTCTAGGTGTGCTGCTCAATCTCGTGGCAAGGAAATAAAACAAGTAAATATGTCGTTTAAAGATTGCATTAAATAAGTAGAAAGGAAATTAAGTAAAAATGGCCGACAGCTAAGAACAATGAAGTAAACAACAAACTGCACTTGGTAAAGCCAGTTCTAGGTGTGCTGCTCAATCTCGTGGCAAGGAAATAAAACAAGTAAATATGTCGTTTAAAGATTGCATTAAATAGGTAGAAAAAAAATTAAGTAAAAATGGCAGACAGCTTAGAACAATGAAGTAAACAACAAACTGCACTTGGTAAAGCCAGTTCTAGGTGTGGTGCTCAATCTCGTGGCAAGGAAATAAAACAAGTAAATATGTCGTTTAAAGATTGCATTAAATAAGTAGAAAGGAAATTAAGTAAAAATGGCAGACAGCTTAGAACAATGAAGTAAACAACAAATTGCAATTGGTAAAGCCAGTTCTAGGTGTGCTGCTCAATCTCGTGGCATGGAAATAAAACAAGTAAATATGTCGTTTAAAGATTGCATTAAATAAGTAGAAAGGAAATTAAGTAAAAATGGCAGACAGCATGGAACAATGAAGTAAACAACAAACTGCACTTGGTAAAGCCAGTTCTAGGTGTGCTGCTCAATCTCGTGGCAAGGAAATAAAAGAAGTAAATATGTCGTTTAAGAATTGCATTAAATAAGTAGAAAGGAAATTAAGTAAAAATGGCAGACAACTTAGAACAATGAAGTAAACAACAAACCGCACTTGGTAAAGCCAGTTCTAGGTGTGCTGTTCAATCTCGTGGCAAGGAAATAAAACAAGTAAATATGTCGTTTAAAGATTGCATTAAGTAAGTAGAAAGGAAACTAAGTAAAAATGGCAGACAGCTTAGAACAATGAAGTAAACAACAAACTGCACTTGGTAAAGCCAGTTCTAGGTGTGCTGCTCAATCTCGTGGCAAGGAAATAAAACAAGTAAATAGTCGTTTAAAGATTGCATTAAATAAGTAGAAAGGAAATTAAGTAAAAATGGCAGACTGCTTAGAACAATGAAGTAAACAACAAACCGCACTTGGTAAAGCCAGTTCTAGGTGTTGTGCTCAATCTCATGGCAAGGAAATAAAACAAGCAAATATGTCGTATAAAGATTGCATATAAATAAGTAGAAAGGAAATTAAGTAAAAATGGCAGACAGCTTAGAACAATGAAGTAAACAACAAACTGCACTTGGTAAAGCCAGTTCTAGGTGTTGTGCTCAATCTCGTGGCAAGGAAAGAAAACAAGCAAATATGTCGTATAAAGATTGCATTAATTAAGTAGAAAGGAAATTAAGTAAAAATGGCAGACAGCTTAGAACAATGAAGTAAACAACAAACTGCACTTGGTAAAGCCAGTTCTAGGTGTTGTGCTCAATCTCGTGGCAAGGAAATAAAACAAGCAAATATGTCGTATAAAGATTGCATTAAATAAGTAGAAAGGAAATTAAGTAAAAATGGCAGACAGCTTAGAACAATGAAGTAAACAACAAACTGCACTTGGTAAAGCCAGTTCTAGGTGTTGTGCTCAATTTCGTGGCAAGGAAATAAAACAAGCAAATATGTCGTATAAAGATTGCATTAATTAAGTAGAAAGAAAGTTAAGTAAAAATGGCAGACAGCTTAGAACAATGAAGTAAACAACAAACTGCACTTGGTAAAGCCAGTTCTAGGTGTTGTGCTCAATCTCGTGGCAAGGAAATAAAACAAGCAAATATGTCGTATAAAGATTGCATTAAATAAGTAGAAAGGAAATTAAGTAAAAATGGCAGACAGCTTAGAACAATGAAGTAAACAACAAACTGCACTTGGTAAAGCCAGTTCTAGGTGTTGTGCTCAATCTCGTGGCAAGGAAATAAAACAAGCAAATATGTCGTATAAAGATTGCATTAAATAAGTAGAAAGGAAATTAAGTAAAAATGGCAGACAGCTTAGAACAATGAAGTAAACAACAAACTGCACTTGGTAAAGCCAGTTCTAGGTGTTGTGCTCAATCTCGTGGCAAGGAAATACAACAAGCAAATATGTCGTATAAAGATTGCATTAATTAAGTAGAAAGGAAATTAAGTAAAAATGGCAGACAGCTTAGAACAATGAAGTAAACAACAAACTGCACTTGGTAAAGCCAGTTCTAGGTGTTGTGCTCAATCTCGTGGCAAGGAAATAAAACAAGCAAATATGTCGTATAAAGATTGCATTAAATAAGTAGAAAGGAAATTAAGTAAAAATGGCAGACAGCTTAGAACAATGAAGTAAACAACAAACTGCACTGGGTAAATCCAGTTCTAGGTGTGCTGCTCAATCTCGTGGCAAGGAAATAATACAAGTAAATATGTCGTTTTAAATTGCATTAAATAAGTAGAAAGGAAATTAAGTAAAAATTGCAGACAGCTTGGAACAATGAAGTAAACAACAAATTACACTGGGTAAATCCAGTTCTATGTGTGCTGCTCAATCTCGTGGCAAGGAAATAATACAAGTAAATATGTCGTTTTAAATTGCATTAAATAAGTAGAAAGGAAATTAAGTAAAAAGGGCAGACAGCTTGGAACAATGGAGTAAACAACAAACTGCACTGGGTTAATCCAGTTCTATGTGTGCTGCTCAATCTCATGGCAAGGAAATAATACAAGTAAATATGTCGTTTTAAATTGCATTAAATAAGTAGAAAGGAAATTAAGTAAAAAGGGCAGACAGCTTGGAACAATGGAGTAAACAACAAACTGCACTGGTTAAATCCAGTTCTAGGTGTGCTGCTCAATCTCGTGGCAAGGAAATAAAACAAGTAAATATGTCGTTTAAAGATTGCATTAAATAAGTAGAAAGGAAATTAAGTAAAAATGGCCGACAGCTAAGAACAATGAAGTAAACAACAAACTGCACTTGGTAAAGCCAGTTCTAGGTGTGCTGCTCAATCTCGTGGCAAGGAAATAAAACAAGTAAATATGTCGTTTAAAGATTGCATTAAATAAGTAGAAAAAAAATTAAGTAAAAATGGCAGACAGCTTAGAACAATGAAGTAAACAACAAACTGCACTTGGTAAAGCCAGTTCTAGGTGTGGTGCTCAATCTCGTGGCAAGGAAATAAAACAAGTAAATATGTCGTTTAAAGATTGCATTAAATAAGTAGAAAGGAAATTAAGTAAAAATGGCAGACAGCTTAGAACAATGAAGTAAACAACAAATTGCAATTGGTAAAGCCAGTTCTAGGTGTGCTGCTCAATCTCGTGGCAAGGAAATAAAACAAGTAAATATGTCGTTTAAAGATTGCATTAAATAAGTAGAAAGGAAATTAAGTAAAAATGGCAGACAGCATGGAACAATGAAGTAAACAACAAACTGCACTTGGTAAAGCCAGTTCTAGGTGTGCTGCTCAATCTCGTGGCAAGGAAATAAAAGAAGTAAATATGTCGTTTAAGAATTGCATTAAATAAGTAGAAAGGAAATTAAGTAAAAATGGCAGACAACTTAGAACAATGAAGTAAACAACAAACCGCACTTGGTAAAGCCAGTTCTAGGTGTGCTGTTCAATCTCGTGGCAAGGAAATAAAACAAGTAAATATGTCGTTTAAAGATTGCATTAAGTAAGTAGAAAGGAAACTAAGTAAAAATGGCAGACAGCTTAGAACAATGAAGTAAACAACAAACTGCACTTGGTAAAGCCAGTTCTAGGTGTGCTGCTCAATCTCGTGGCAAGGAAATAAAACAAGTAAATAGTCGTTTAAAGATTGCATTTAATAAGTAGAAAGGAAATTAAGTAAAAATGGCAGACAGCTTAGAACAATGAAGTAAACAACAAACCGCACTTGGTAAAGCCAGTTCTAGGTGTTGTGCTCAATCTCATGGCAAGGAAATAAAACAAGCAAATATGTCGTATAAAGATTGCATATAAATAAGTAGAAAGGAAATTAAGTAAAAATGGCAGACAGCTTAGAACAATGAAGTAAACAACAAACTGCACTTGGTAAAGCCAGTTCTAGGTGTTGTGCTCAATCTCGTGGCAAGGAAAGAAAACAAGCAAATATGTCGTATAAAGATTGCATTAATTAAGTAGAAAGGAAATTAAGTAAAAATGGCAGACAGCTTAGAACAATGAAGTAAACAACAAACTGCACTTGGTAAAGCCAGTTCTAGGTGTTGTGCTCAATCTCGTGGCAAGGAAATAAAACAAGCAAATATGTCGTATAAAGATTGCATTAAATAAGTAGAAAGGAAATTAAGTAAAAATGGCAGACAGCTTAGAACAATGAAGTAAACAACAAACTGCACTTGGTAAAGCCAGTTCTAGGTGTTGTGCTCAATTTCGTGGCAAGGAAATAAAACAAGCAAATATGTCGTATAAAGATTGCATTAATTAAGTAGAAAGAAAGTTAAGTAAAAATGGCAGACAGCTTAGAACAATGAAGTAAACAACAAACTGCACTTGGTAAAGCCAGTTCTAGGTGTTGTGCTCAATCTCGTGGCAAGGAAATAAAACAAGCAAATATGTCGTATAAAGATTGCATTAAATAAGTAGAAAGGAAATTAAGTAAAAATGGCAGACAGCTTAGAACAATGAAGTAAACAACAAACTGCACTTGGTAAAGCCAGTTCTAGGTGTTGTGCTCAATCTCGTGGCAAGGAAATAAAACAAGCAAATATGTCGTATAAAGATTGCATTAAATAAGTAGAAAGGAAATTAAGTAAAAATGGCAGACAGCTTAGAACAATGAAGTAAACAACAAACTGCACTTGGTAAAGCCAGTTCTAGGTGTTGTGCTCAATCTCGTGGCAAGGAAATACGACAAGTAAATATGTCATTTTAAGATTGCAATAAATAAGTAGAAAGGAAATTAAGGAAAAATGGCAAACCGCTTGGAACAATAAAGTAAACAACAAACTGCACTTGGTAAAGCCATTTCTAGGTGTGGTGCTCAATCTCGTGGCAAGGAAATAACTCAAGTAAATATGTCGTTTAAAGATTGCATTAAATAAGTAGAAAGGAAATTAAGTAAAAATGGCAGACAGCTTAGAACAATGAAGTAAACAACAAACTGCACTTGGTAAAGCCAGTTCTAGGTGTGCTGCTCAATCTCGTGGCAAGGAAATAAAACAAGTAAATGTGTCGTTTAAAGATTGCATTGGGTAAGTAGAAAGGAAACTAAGTAAAAATGGCAGACAGCTTAGAACAATGAAGTAAACAACAAACTGCACTTGGTAAAGCAAGTTCTAAGTGTGCTGCTCAATCTCATGGCAAGGAAATAACACATGTAAATATGTCATTTAAAGATTGCATTAAATAGGTAGAAAGGAAATTAAGTAAAAATAGCAGACAGCTTGGAACAATGAAATAAACAACAAACTGCACTTGGGAAAGCCAGTTCTAGGTGTGCTGCTAAATCATGCGGCAAGGAAATAAAACAAGTAAATATGTCATTTTAAGATTGCAATAAAAAAGTAGAAAGGAAATTAAGGAAAAATGGCAGACAGCTTGGAACAATGAAGTAAACAACAAATTGCACTTGGTAAAGCCAGTTCTAGGTGTGCTGCTCAATCTCGTGGCAAGGAAATAAAAAAGTAGATTTGTCCTTTAGGGATTGCGTTAAATTAGTACAAAGGAAATTAAGTAAAGAAAGGCAGACAGCTTGGAACAATGAAGTAAAGAAACTGCACTTGGTAACGCCAGTTCTAGGTGTGCTGCTCAATCTTGTGGCAAGGAAATAAAACAAGTAAATATGTCGTTTTAAATTGCATTAAAAAAGTAGAAAGGAAATTAAGTAAAAATTGCAGACAGCTTGGAACAATGAAGTAAACAACAAATTACACTGGGTAAATCCAGTTCTATGTGTGCTGCTCAATCTCGTGGCAAGGAAATAATACAAGTAAATATGTCGTTTTAAATTGCATAAATAAGTAGAAAGGAAATAAGTAAAAAGGGCAGACAGCTTGGAACAATGGAGTAAACAACAAACTGCACTGTGTAAATCCAGTCCTAGGTGTGCTGCACAATCTCGTGGCAAGGAAATAATACAAGTAAATATGTCGTTTTAAATTGCATTAAATAAGTAGAAAGGAAATTAAGTAAAAAGGGCAGACAGCTTGGAACAATGGAGTAAACAACAAACTGCACTGGGTAAATCCAGTTCTAGGTGTGCAGCTCATTCTCGTGGCAAGGAAATAATACAAGTAAATATGTCGTTTTAAATTGCATTAAATAAGTAGAAAGGAAATTAAGTAAAAATGGCAGACAGCATGGAACAATGAATTAAACAACAAACTACACTGGGTAAATCCAGTTCTAGGTGTGCTGCTCAATCTCGTGGCAAGGAAATAATACTAGTAAATATGTCGTTTTAAATTGCATTATATAAGTAGAAAGGAAATTAAGTAAAAAGGGCAGACAGCTTGGAACAATGAAGTAAACAACAAATTACACTGGGTAAATCCAGTTCTAGGTGTGCTGCTCAATCTCGTGGCAAGGAAATAATACAAGTAAATATGTCGTTTTAAATTGCACTAAATAAGTAGAAAGGAAATTAAGTAAAAAGGGCAGACAGCTTGGAACAATGGAGTAAACAACAAACTGCACTGGGTAAATTCAGTTCTAGGTGTGCTGCTCATTCTCGTGGCAAGGAAATGATACAAGTAAATATGTCGTTTTAAATTGCATTAAATAAGTAGAAAGGAAATTAAGTAAAAATTGCAGACAGCTTGGAACAATGAAGTAAACAACAAATTACACTGGGTAAATCCAGTTCTATGTGTGCTGCTCAATCTCGTGGCAAGGAAATAATACAAGTAAATATGTCGTTTTAAATTGCATTAAATAAGTAGAAAGGAAATTAAGTAAAAAGGGCAGACAGCTTAGAACAATGAAGTAAACAACAAACTGCACTTGGTAAAGCCAGTTCTAGGTGTGCTGCTCAATCTCGTGGCAAGGAAATAAAACAAGTAAATGTGTCGTTTAAAGATTGCATTGGGTAAGTAGAAAGGAAACTAAGTAAAAATGGCAGACAGCTTAGAACAATGAAGTAAACAACAATCTGCACTTGGTAAAGCAAGTTCTAAGTGTGCTGCTCAATCTCATGGCAAGGAAATAACACATGTAAATATGTCATTTAAAGATTGCATTAAATAGGTAGAAAGGAAATTAAGTAAAAATAGCAGACAGCTTGGAACAATGAAATAAACAACAAACTGCACTTGGGAAAGCCAGTTCTAGGTGTGCTGCTAAATCATGCGGCAAGGAAATAAAACAAGTAAATATGTCATTTTAAGATTGCAATAAAAAAGTAGAAAGGAAATTAAGGAAAAATGGCAAACCGCTTGGAACAATGAAGTAAACAACAAACTGCACTTGGTAAAGCCAGTTCTAGGCGTGCTGCTCAATCTCGTGGCAAGGAAATAAAACAAGTAATATGTCGTTTAAAGATTGCATTAAATAAGTAGAAAGGAAATTAAGTAAAAATGGCAGACAGCTTAGAACAATGAAGTAAACAACAAACCGCACTTGGTAAAGCCAGTTCTAGGTGTTGTGCTCAATCTCATGGCAAGTAAATAAAACAAGCAAATATGTCGTATAAAGATTGCATATAAATAAGTAGAAAGGAAATTAAGTAAAAATGGCAGACAGCTTAGAACAATGAAGTAAACTACAAACTGCACTTGGTAAAGCCAGTTCTAGGTGTTGTGCTCAATCTCGTGGCAAGGAAAGAAAACAAGCAAATATGTCGTATAAAGATTGCATTAATTAAGTAGAAAGGAAATTAAGTAAAAATGGCAGACAGCTTAGAACAATGAAGTAAACAACAAACTGCACTTGGTAAAGCCAGTTCTAGGTGTTGTGCTCAATCTCGTGGCAAGGAAATAAAACAAGCAAATATGTCGTATAAAGATTGCATTAAATAAGTAGAAAGGAAATTAAGTAAAAATGGCAGACAGCTTAGAACAATGAAGTAAACAACAAACTGCACTTGGTAAAGCCAGTTCTAGGTGTTGTGCTCAATTTCGTGGCAAGGAAATAAAACAAGCAAATATGTCGTATAAAGATTGCATTAATTAAGTAGAAAGAAAGTTAAGTAAAAATGGCAGACAGCTTAGAACAATGAAGTAAACAACAAACTGCACTTGGTAAAGCCAGTTCTAGGTGTTGTGCTCAATCTCGTGGCAAGGAAATAAAACAAGCAAATATGTCGTATAAAGATTGCATTAAATAAGTAGAAAGGAAATTAAGTAAAAATGGCAGACAGCTTAGAACAATGAAGTAAACAACAAACTGCACTTGGTAAAGCCAGTTCTAGGTGTTGTGCTCAATCTCGTGGCAAGGAAATAAAACAAGCAAATATGTCGTATAAAGATTGCATTAAATAAGTAGAAAGGAAATTAAGTAAAAATGGCAGACAGCTTAGAACAATGAAGTAAACAACAAACTGCACTTGGTAAAGCCAGTTCTAGGTGTTGTGCTCAATCTCGTGGCAAGGAAATACGACAAGTAAATATGTCATTTTAAGATTGCAATAAATAAGTAGAAAGGAAATTAAGGAAAAATGGCAAACCGCTTGGAACAATGAAGTAAACAACAAACTGCACTTGGTAAAGCCATTTCTAGGTGTGGTGCTCAATCTCGTGGCAAGGAAATAACACAAGTAAATATGTCGTTTAAAGATTGCATTAAATAAGTAGAAAGGAAATTAAGTAAAAATGGCAGACAGCTTAGAACAATGAAGTAAACAACAAACTGCACTTGGTAAAGCCAGTTCTAGGTGTGCTGCTCAATCTCGTGGCAAGGAAATAAAACAAGTAAATGTGTCGTTTAAAGATTGCATTGGGTAAGTAGAAAGGAAACTAAGTAAAAATGGCAGACAGCTTAGAACAATGAAGTAAACAACAAACTGCACTTGGTAAAGCAAGTTCTAAGTGTGCTGCTCAATCTCATGGCAAGGAAATAACACATGTAAATATGTCATTTAAAGATTGCATTAAATAGGTAGAAAGGAAATTAAGTAAAAATAGCAGACAGCTTGGAACAATGAAATAAACAACAAACTGCACTTGGGAAAGCCAGTTCTAGGTGTGCTGCTAAATCATGCGGCAAGGAAATAAAACAAGTAAATTTGTCATTTTAAGATTGCAATAAAAAAGTAGAAAGGAAATTAAGGAAAAATGGCACAGCTTGGAACAATGAAGTAAACAACAAATTGCACTTGGTAAAGCCAGTTCTAGGTGTGCTGCTCAATCTCGTGGCAAGGAAATAAAAAAGTAGATTTGTCCTTTAGGGATTGCGTTAAATTAGTACAAAGGAAATTAAGTAAAGAAAGGCAGACAGCTTGGAACAATGAAGTAAAGAAACTGCACTTGGTAACGCCAGTTCTAGGTGTGCTGCTCAATCTTGTGGCAAGGAAATAAAACAAGTAAATATGTCGTTTTAAATTGCATTAAAAAAGTAGAAAGGAAATTAAGTAAAAATTGCAGACAGCTTGGAACAATGAAGTAAACAACAAATTACACTGGGTAAATCCAGTTCTATGTGTGCTGCTCAATCTCGTGGCAAGGAAATAATACAAGTAAATATGTCGTTTTAAATTGCATTAAATAAGTAGAAAGGAAATAAGTAAAAAGGGCAGACAGCTTGGAACAATGGAGTAAACAACAAACTGCACTGTGTAAATCCAGTCCTAGGTGTGCTGCACAATCTCGTGGCAAGGAAATAATACAAGTAAATATGTCGTTTTAAATTGCATTAAATAAGTAGAAAGGAAATTAAGTAAAAAGGGCAGACAGCTTGGAACAATGGAGTAAACAACAAACTGCACTGGGTAAATCCAGTTCTAGGTGTGCTGCTCATTCTCGTGGCAAGGAAATAATACAAGTAAATATGTCGTTTTAAATTGCATTAAATAAGTAGAAAGGAAATTAAGTAAAAATGGCAGACAGCATGGAACAATGAATTAAACAACAAACTACACTGGGTAAATCCAGTTCTAGGTGTGCTGCTCAATCTCGTGGCAAGGAAATAATACTAGTAAATATGTCGTTTTAAATTGCATTATATAAGTAGAAAGGAAATTAAGTAAAAAGGGCAGACAGCTTGGAACAATGAAGTAAACAACAAATTACACTGGGTAAATCCAGTTCTAGGTGTGCTGCTCAATCTCGTGGCAAGGAAATAATACAAGTAAATATGTCGTTTTAAATTGCATTAAATAAGTAGAAAGGAAATTAAGTAAAAAGGGCAGACAGCTTGGAACAATGGAGTAAACAACAAACTGCACTGGGTAAATTCAGTTCTAGGTGTGCTGCTCATTCTCGTGGCAAGGAAATGATACAAGTAAATATGTCGTTTTAAATTGCATTAAATAAGTAGAAAGGAAATTAAGTAAAAATTGCAGACAGCTTGGAACAATGAAGTAAACAACAAATTACACTGGGTAAATCCAGTTCTATGTGTGCTGCTCAATCTCGTGGCAAGGAAATAATACAAGTAAATATGTCGTTTTAAATTGCATTAAATAAGTAGAAAGGAAATTAAGTAAAAAGGGCAGACAGCTTAGAACAATGAAGTAAACAACAAACTGCACTTGGTAAAGCCAGTTCTAGGTGTGCTGCTCAATCTCGTGGCAAGGAAATAAAACAAGTAAATGTGTCGTTTAAAGATTGCATTGGGTAAGTAGAAAGGAAACTAAGTAAAAATGGCAGACAGCTTAGAACAATGAAGTAAACAACAAACTGCACTTGGTAAAGCAAGTTCTAAGTGTGCTGCTCAATCTCATGGCAAGGAAATAACACATGTAAATATGTCATTTAAAGATTGCATTAAATAGGTAGAAAGGAAATTAAGTAAAAATAGCAGACAGCTTGGAACAATGAAATAAACAACAAACTGCACTTGGGAAAGCCAGTTCTAGGTGTGCTGCTAAATCATGCGGCAAGGAAATAAAACAAGTAAATATGTCATTTTAAGATTGCAATAAAAAAGTAGAAAGGAAATTAAGGAAAAATGGCAAACCGCTTGGAACAATGAAGTAAACAACAAACTGCACTTGGTAAAGCCAGTTCTAGGCGTGCTGCTCAATCTCGTGGCAAGGAAATAAAACAAGTAATATGTCGTTTAAAGATTGCATTAAATAAGTAGAAAGGAAATTAAGCAAAAACGGCAGACAGCTTGGAACAATGAAGTAAACAACAAATTGCACTTGGTAAAGCCAGTTCTAGGTGTGCTGCTCAATCTCGTGGCAAGGAAATAAAAAAGTAGATTTGTCCTTTAGGGATTGCGTTAAATTAGTACAAAGGAAATTAAGTAAAGAAAGGCAGACAGCTTGGAACAATGAAGTAAAGAAACTGCACTTGGTAACGCCAGTTCTAGGTGTGCTGCTCAATCTTGTGGCAAGGAAATAAAACAAGTAAATATGTCGTTTTAAATTGCAATAAAAAAGTAGAAAGGAAATTAAGTAAAAATTGCAGACAGCTTGGAACAATGAAGTAAACAACAAATTACACTGGGTAAATCCAGTTCTATGTGTGCTGCTCAATCTCGTGGCAAGGAAATAATACAAGTAAATATGTCGTTTTAAATTGCATTAAATAAGTAGAAAGGAAATAAGTAAAAAGGGCAGACAGCTTGGAACAATGGAGTAAACAACAAACTGCACTGTGTAAATCCAGTCCTAGGTGTGCTGCACAATCTCGTGGCAAGGAAATAATACAAGTAAATATGTCGTTTTAAATTGCATTAAATAAGTAGAAAGGAAATTAAGTAAAAAGGGCAGACAGCTTGGAACAATGGAGTAAACAACCAACTGCACTGGGTAAATCCAGTTCTAGGTGTGCTGCTCATTCTCGTGGCAAGGAAATAATACAAGTAAATATGTCGTTTTAAATTGCATTAAATAAGTAGAAAGGAAATTAAGTAAAAATGGCAGACAGCGTGGAACAATGAATTAAACAACAAACTACACTGGGTAAATCCAGTTCTAGGTGTGCTGCTCAATCTCGTGGCAAGGAAATAATACAAGTAAATATGTCGTTTTAAATTGCATTATATAAGTAGAAAGGAAATTAAGTAAAAAGGGCAGACAGCTTGGAACAATGAAGTAAACAACAAATTACACTGGGTAAATCCAGTTCTAGGTGTGCTGCTCAATCTCGTGGCAAGGAAATAATACAAGTAAATATGTCGTTTTAAATTGCATTAAATAAGTAGAAAGGAAATTAAGTAAAAAGGGCAGACAGCTTGGAACAATGGAGTAAACAACAAACTGCACTGGGTAAATTCAGTTCTAGGTGTGCTGCTCATTCTCGTGGCAAGGAAATAATACAAGTAAATATGTCGTTTTAAATTGCATTAAATAAGTAGAAAGGAAATTAAGTAAAAATTGCAGACAGCTTGGAACAATGAAGTAAACAACAAATTACACTGGGTAAATCCAGTTCTATGTGTGCTGCTCAATCTCGTGGCAAGGAAATAATACAAGTAAATATGTCGTTTTAAATTGCATTAAATAAGTAGAAAGGAAATTAAGTAAAAAGGGCAGACAGCTTGGAACAATGGAGTAAACAACAAACTGCACTGGGTAAATCCAGTTCTATGTGTGCTGCTCAATCTCATGGCAAGGAAATAATACAAGTAAATATGTCGTTTTAAATTGCATTAAATAAGTAGAAAGGAAATTAAGTAAAAAGGGCAGACAGCTTGGAACAATGGAGTAAACAACAAACTGCACTGGTTAAATCCAGTTCTAGGTGTGCTGCTCAATCTCGTGGCAAGGAAATAATACAAGTAAATATGTCGTTTTAAATTGCGTTAAATAAGTAGAAAGAAAATTAGGTAAAAATTGCAGACAGCGTGGAACAATGAAGTAAACAACAAATTACACTGGGTAAATCCAGTTCTATGTGTGCTGCTCAATCTCGTGGCAAGGAAATAATACAAGTAAATATGTTGTTTTAAATTGCATTAAATAAGTAGAAAGGAAATTAAGTAAAAAGGGCAGACAGCTTGGAACAATGGAGTAAACAACAAACTGCACTGGGTAAATCCAGTTCTAGGTGTGCTGCTCATTCTCGTGGCAAGGAAATAATACAAGTAAATATGTCGTTTTAAATTGCATTAAATAAGTAGAAAGGAAATTAAGTAAAAATGGCACACAGCGTGGAACAATGAATTAAACAACAAACTACACTGGGTAAATTCAGTTCTATGTGTGCTGCTCAATCTCGTGGCAAGGAAATAATACAAGTAAATATGTCGTTTTAAATTGCAATAAATAAGTAGAAAGGAAATTAAGTAAAAATGGCAGACAGCTTGGAACAATGGAGTAAACAACAAACTGCACTGGGTAAATCCAGTTCTAGGTGTGCTGCTCAATCTCGTGGCAAAGAAATAATACAAGTAAATATGTCGTTTTAAACTGCATTAAGTAAGTGGAAAGGAAATTAGGTAAAAATGGCAGACAGTTTGGAACAATGAAGTAAACAACAAACTGCACTGGGTAAATCCAGTTCTAGGTGTGCTGCTCAATCTCGTGGCAAGGAAATAATACAAGTAAATATGTCGTTTTAAACTGCATTAGGTAAGTGGAAAGGAAATTAAGTAAAAATGGCAGACAGGTGGAACAATGAATTAAACAACAAACTGCGCTGGGTAAATCCAGTTCTAGGTGTGCTGCTCAATCTCGTGGCAAGGAAATAATACAAGTAAATATGTCGTTTTAAATTGCATTAAATAAGTAGAAAGGAAATTAAGTAAAAATGGCAGACAGCTTAGAACAATGAAGTAAACAACAAACTGCACTTGGTAAATCCAGTTCTAGGTGTGCTGCTCAATCTCGTGGCAAGCAAATAATACAAGTAAATATGTCCTTTTAAACTGCATTAAGTAAGTGCAAAGGAAATTAAGTAAATATGGCAGACAGCTTGGAACAATGAAGTAAACCACAAACTGCACTTGGTAAAGCCAGTTCTAGGTGTGCTGCTCAATCTCGTGGCAAGGAAATAAAACAAGTAAATATGTCGTTTAAAGATTGCATTAAATAAGTAGAAAGGAAATTAAGTAAAAATGGCAGACAGCTTGGAAAAATGAAGTAAACAACAAACTGCACTTGGTAAAGTAAGTTCTAGGTGTGCTGCTCAATCCCGTGGCATGGAAATAAAACAAGTAAATATGTCGTTTAAAGATTGCATTAAATAAGTAGAAAGGAAATTAAGTAAAAATGGCAGACAGCTTGGAACAATGGAGTAAACAACAAACTGCACTGGGTAAATCCAGTTCTAGGTGTGCTGCTCAATCTCGTGGCAAGGAAATATTACAAGTAAATATGTCGTTTTAAATTGCATTAAATAAGTAGAAAGGAAATTAAGTAAAAAGGGCAGACAGCTTGGAACAATGGAGTGAACAACAAACTGCACTTGGTAAAGCCAGTTCTAGGTGTGCTGCTCAATCTCGAGGCAAGGAAATAAAACAAGTAAATATGTCGTTTAAAGATTGCATTAAGTAAGTAGAAAGGAAATTAAGTAAACATGGCAGACAGCTTGGAACAATGAAGTAAACAACAAACTGCACTTGGTAAAGCCAGTTCTAGGTGTGCTGCTCAATCTCGTGGCAAGGAAATAAAACAAGTAAATATGTCGTTTAAAGATTGCATTAAATAAGTAGAAAGGAAACTAAGTAAAAATGGCAGACAGCTTAGAACAATGAAGTAAACAACAAACTGCACTAGGTAAAGCCAGCTCTAGGTGTGCTGCTCAATCTCGTGGCAAGGAAATAAAACAAGTAAATATGTCGTTTAAAGATTGCGTTCAATAAGTAGAAAGGAAATTAAGTAAAAATGGCAGACAGCTTAGACCAATGAAGTAAACAACAAACTGCACTTGGTAAAGCCAGTTCTAGGTGTGCTGCTCAATCTCGTGGCAAGGAAATAAAACAAGTAAATATGTCGTTTAAAGATTGCATTAAATAAGTAGAAAGAAAATTAAGTAAAAATGGCAGACAGCTTAGAACAATGAAGTAAACAACAAACTGCACTTGGTAAAGCCAGTTCTAGGTGTGGTGCTCAATCTCGTGGCAAGGAAATAAAACAAGTAAATATGTTGTTTAAAGATTGCAATAAATAAGTAGAAAGGAAATTAAGTAAAAATGGCAGACAGCTTAGAACAATGAAGTAAACAACAAACTGCACTTGGTAAAGCCAGTTCTAGGTGTGGTGCTCAATCTCGTGGCAAGGAAATAAAACAAGTAAATATGTCGTTTAAAGATTGCATTAAATAAGTAGAAAGGAAATTAAGTAAAAATGGCAGACAGCTTGGAACAATGGAGTAAACAACAAACTGCACTGGGTAAATCCAGTTCTAGGTGTGCTGCTCAATCTCGTGGCAAGGAAATAATACAAGTAAATATGTCGTTTTAAACTGCATTAAGTAAGTGGAAAGGAAATTAAGTAAAAATGGCAGACAGTTTGGAACAATGAAGTAAACAACAAACTGCACTGGGTAAATCCAGTTCTAGGTGTGCTGCTCAATCTCGTGGCAAGGAAATAAAACAAGTAAATATGTCGTTTAAAGATTGCAATAAATAAGTAGAAAGCAAATTAAGTAAAAATGGCAGACAGGTGGAACAATGAATTAAACAACAAACTGCGCTGGGTAAATCCAGTTCTAGGTGTGCTGCTCAATCTCGTGGCAAGGAAATAATACAAGTAAATATGTCGTTTTAAATTGCATTAAATAAGTAGAAAGGAAATTAAGTAAAAATGGCAGACAGCTTAGAACAATGAAGTAAACAACAAACTGCACTTGGTAAATCCAGTTCTAGGTGTGCTGCTCAATCTCGTGGCAAGTAAATAATACAAGTAAATATGTCCTTTTAAACTGCATTAAGTAAGTGCAAAGGAGATTAAGTAAATATGGCAGACAGCTTGGAACAATGAAGTAAACCACAAACTGCACTTGGTAAAGCCAGTTCTAGGTGTGCTGCTCAATCTCGTGACAAGGAAATAAAACAAGTAAATATGTCGTTTAAAGATTGCATTAAATAAGTAGAAAGGAAATTAAGTAAAAATGGCAGACAGCTTGGAAAAATGAAGTAAACAACAAACTGCACTTGGTAAAGTCAGTTCTAGGTGTGCTGCTCAATCTCGTGGCATGGAAATAAAACAAGTAAATATGTCGTTTAAAGATTGCATTAAATAAGTAGAAAGGAAATTAAGTAAAAATGGCAGACAGCTTGGAACAATGGAGTAAACAACAAACTGCACTGGGTAAATCCAGTTCTAGGTGTGCTGCTCAATCTCGTGGCAAGGAAATATTACAAGTAAATATGTCGTTTTAAATTGCATTAAATAAGTAGAAAGGAAATTAAGTAAAAAGGGCAGACAGCTTGGAACAATGAAGTAAACCACAAACTGCACTTGGTAAAGCCAGTTCTAGGTGTGCTGCTCAATCTCGTGACAAGGAAATAAAACAAGTAAATATGTCGTTTAAAGATTGCATTAAATAAGTAGAAAGGAAATTAAGTAAAAATGGCAGACAGCTTGGAAAAATGAAGTAAACAACAAACTGCACTTGGTAAAGTCAGTTCTAGGTGTGCTGCTCAATCTCGTGGCATGGAAATAAAACAAGTAAATATGTCGTTTAAAGATTGCATTAAGTAAGTAGAAAGGAAATTAAGTAAAAATGGCAGACAGCTTGGAACAATGAAGTAAACAACAAACTGCACTTGGTAAAGCCAGTTCTAGGTGTGCTGCTCAATCTCGTGGCAAGGAAATAAAACAAGTAAATATGTCGTTTAAAGATTGCATTAAATAAGTAGAAAGGAAACTAAGTAAAAATGGCAGACAGCTTAGAACAATGAAGTAAACAACAAACTGCACTAGGTAAAGCCAGTTCTAGGTGTGCTGCTCAATCTCGTGGCAAGGAAATAAAACAAGTAAATATGTCGTTTAAAGATTGCGTTAAATAAGTAGAAAGGAAATTAAGTAAAAATGGCAGACAGCTTAGACCAATGAAGTAAACAACAAACTGCACTTGGTAAAGCCAGTTCTAGGTGTGCTGCTCAATCTCGTGGCAAGGAAATATTACAAGTAAATATGTCGTTTTAAACTGCATTAGTTAAGTGGAAAGGAAATTAAGTAAAAATGGCAGACAGGTGGAACAATGAATTAAACAACAAACTGCGCTGGGTAAATCCAGTTCTAGGTGTGCTGCTCAATCTCGTGGCAAGGAAATAATACAAGTAAATATGTCGTTTTAAATTGCATTAAATAAGTAGAAAGGAAATTAGTTAAAATGGCAGACAGCTTAGAACAATGAAGTAAACAACAAACTGCACTTGGTAAATCCAGTTCTAGGTGTGCTGCTCAATCTCGTGGCAAGCAAATAATACAAGTAAATATGTCCTTTTAAACTGCATTAAGTAAGTGCAAAGGAAATGAAGTAAATATGGCAGACAGCTTGGAACAATGAAGTAAACCACAAACTGCACTTGGTAAAGCCAGTTCTAGGTGTGCTGCTCAATCTCGTGGCAAGGAAATAAAACAAGTAAATATGTCGTTTAAAGATTGCATTAAATAAGAAGAAAGGAAATTAAGTAAAAATGGCAGACAGCTTGGAAAAATGAAGTAAACAACAAACTGCACTTGGTAAAGTCAGTTCTAGGTGTGCTGCTCAATCTCGTGGCATGGAAATAAAACAAGTAAATATGTCGTTTAAAGATTGCATTAAATAAGTAGAAAGGAAATTAAGTAAAAATGGCAGACAGCTTGGAACAATGGAGTAAACAACAAACTGCACTGGGTAAATCCAGTTCTAGGTGTGCTGCTCAATCTCGTGGCAAGGAAATATTACAAGTAAATATGTCGTTTTAAATTGCATTAAATAGGTAGAAAGGAAATTAAGTAAAAAGGGCAGACAGCTTGGAACAATGGAGTGAACAACAAACTGCACTTGGTAAAGCCAGTTCTAGGTGTGCTGCTCAATCTCGAGGCAAGGAAATAAAACAAGTAAATATGTCGTTTAAAGATTGCATTAAGTAAGTAGAAAGGAAATTAAGTAAAAATGGCAGACAGCTTGGAACAATGAAGTAAACAACAAACTGCACTTGGTAAAGCCAGTTCTAGGTGTGCTGCTCAATCTCGTGGCAAGGAAATAAAACAAGTAAATATGTCGTTTAAAGATTGCAATAAATAAGTAGAAAGGAAACTAAGTAAAAATGGCAGACAGCTTAGAACAATGAAGTAAACAACAAACTGCACTAGGTAAAGCCAATTCTAGGTGTGCTGCTCAATCTCGTGGCAAGGAAATAAAACAAGTAAATATGTCGTTTAAAGATTGCGTTAAATAAGTAGAAAGGAAATTAAGTAAAAATGGCAGACAGCTTAGACCAATTAAGTAAACAACAAACTGCACTTGGTAAAGCCAGTTCTAGGTGTGCTGCTCAATCTCGTGGCAAGGAAATAAAACAAGTAAATATGTCGTTTAAAGATTGCATTAAATAAGTAGAAAGAAAATTAAGTAAAAATGGCAGACAGCTTAGAACAATGAAGTAAACAACAAACTGCACTTGGTAAAGCCAGTTCTAGGTATGGTGCTCAATCTCGTGGCAAGGAAATAAAACAAGTAAATATGTCGTTTAAAGATTGCATTAAATAAGTAGAAAGGAAATTAAGTAAAAATGGCAGACAGCTTAGAACAATGAAGTAAACAACAAACTGCACTTGGTAAAGCCAGTTCTAGGTGTGCTGCTCAATCTCGAGGCAAGGAAATAATACAAGTAAATATGTCATTTAAAAATTGCATTAAATAAGTAGAAAGGAAATTAAGTAAAAATGGCAGACAGCTTGGAACAATGAAGTAAACAACAAACTGCACTTGGTAAAGCCAGTTCTAGGTGTGCTGCTCAATCTCGTGGCAAGGAAATAAAACAAGTAAATATGTCGTTTAAAGATTGCATTAAATAAGTAGAAAGGAAACTAAGTAAAAATGGCAGACAGCTTAGAACAATGAAGTAAACAACAAACTGCACTAGGTAAAGCCAGTTCTAGGTGTGCTGCTCAATCTCGTGGCAAGGAAATAAAACAAGTAAATATGTCGTTTAAAGATTGCGTTAAATAAGTAGAAAGGAAATTAAGTAAAAATGGCAGACAGCTTAGAACAATGAAGTAAACAACAAGCTGCACTTGGTAAAGCCAGTTCTAGGTGTGCTGCTCAATCTCGTGGCAAGGAAATAAAACAAGTAAATGTGTCGTTTAAATATTGCATTAAATATGTAGAAAGAAAATTAAGTAAAAATGGCAGGCAGCTTAGAACAATGAAGTAAACAACAAACTGCACTTGGTAAAGCCAGTTCTAGGTGTGGTGCTCAATCTCGTGGCAAGGAAATAAAACAAGTAAATATGTCGTTTAAAGATTGCATTAAATAAGTAGAAAGGAAATTAAGTAAAAATGGCAGACAGCTTAGAACAATGAAGTAAACAACAAACTGCACTTGGTAAAGCCAGTTCTAGGTGTGCTGCTCAATCTCGAGGCAAGGAAATAAAACAAGTAAATATGTCATTTAAAAATTGCATTAAATAAGTAGAAAGGAAATTAAGTAAAAATGGCAGACAGCTTGGAACAATGAAGTAAACAACAAACTGCACTTGGTAAAGCCAGTTCTAGGTGTGCTGCTCAATCTCGTGGCAAGGAAATAAAACAAGTAAATATGTCGTTTAAGGATTGCATTAAGTAAGTAGAAAGGAAACTAAGTAAAAATGGCAGACAGCTTAGAACAATGAAGTAAACAACAAACTGCACTTGGTAAAGCCAGTTCTAGGTGTGCTGCTCAATCTCGTGGCAAGGAAATAAAACAAGTAAATATGTCGTTTAAAGATTGCATTAAATAAGTAGAAAGGAAATTAAGTAAAAATGGCAGACAGCTTAGAACAATGAAGCAAACAACAAACTGCACTTGGTAAAGCCAGTTCCAGGTGTGCTGCTCAATCTCGTGGCAAGGCAATAAAACAAGTAAATATGTCGTTTAAAGATTGCATTAAATAAGTAGAAAAAAAATTAAGTAAAAATGGCAGACAGCTTAGAACAATGAAGTAAACAACAAACTGCACTTGGTAAAGCCAGTTCTAGGTGTGGTGCTCAATCTCGTGGCAAGGAAATAAAACAAGTAAATATGTCGTTTAAAGATTGCATTAAATAAGTAGAAAGGAAATTAAGTAAAAATGGCAGACAGCTTAGAACAATGAAGTAAACAACAAACTGCAATTGGTAAAGCCAGTTCTAGGTGTGCTGCTCAATCTCGTGGCAAGGAAATAAAACAAGTAAATATGTCGTTTAAAGATTGCATTAAATAAGTAGAAAGGAAATTAAGTAAAAATGGCAGACAGCATGGAACAATGAAGTAAACAACAAACTGCACTTGGTAAAGCCAGTTCTAGGTGTGCTGCTCAATCTCGTGGCAAGGAAATAAAAGAAGTAAATATGTCGTTTAAGAATTGCATTAAATAAGTAGAAAGGAAATTAAGTAAAAATGGCAGACAACTTAGAACAATGAAGTAAACAACAAACCGCACTTGGTAAAGCCAGTTCTAGGTGTGCTGTTCAATCTCGTGGCAAGGAAATAAAACAAGTAAATATGTCGTTTAAAGATTGCATTAAGTAAGTAGAAAGGAAACTAAGTAAAAATGGCAGACAGCTTAGAACAATGAAGTAAACAACAAACTGCACTTGGTAAAGCCAGTTCTAGGTGTGCTGCTCAATCTCGTGGCAAGGAAATAAAACAAGTAAATATGTCGTTTAAAGATTGCATTAAATAAGTAGAAAGGAAATTAAGTAAAAATGGCAGACAGCTTAGAACAATGAAGTAAACAACAAACTGCACTTGGTAAAGCCAGTTCTAGGTGTCGTGCTCAATCTTGTGGCAAGGAAATAAAACAAGTAAATATGTCGTTTAAAGATTGCATTAAATAAGTAGAAAGGAAATTAAGTAAAAATGGCAGACAGCTTAGAACAATGAAGTAAACAACAAACGGCACTTGGTAAAGCCAGTTCTAGGTGTTGTGCTCAATCTCGTGGCAAGGAAATAAAACAAGCAAATATGTCGTATAAAGATTGCATATAAATAAGTAGAAAGGAAATTAAGTAAAAATGGCAGACAGCTTAGAACAATGAAGTAAACAACAAACTGCACTTGGTAAAGCCAGTTCTAGGTGTTGTGCTCAATCTCGTGGCAAGGAAATAAAACAAGCAAATATGTCGTATAAAGATTGCATATAAATAAGTAGAAAGGAAAGTAAGTAAAAATGGCAGACAGCTTGGAACAATGGAGTAAACAACAAACTGCACTGGGTAAATCCAGTTCTAGGTGTGCTGCTCAATCTCGTGGCAAGGAAATAATACAAGTAAATATGTCGTTTTAAATTGCATTAAAAAAGTAGAAAGGAAATTAAGTAAAAAGGGCAGACAGCTTGGAACAATGAAGTAAACCACAAACTGCACTTGGTAAAGCCAGTTCTAGGTGTGCTGCTCAATCTCGTGGCAAGGAAATAAAACAAGTAAATATGTCGTTTAAAGATTGCATTAAATAAGTAGAAAGGAAATTAAGTAAAAATGGCAGACAGCTTGGAAAAATGAAGTAAACAACAAACTGCACTTGGTAAAGTCAGTTCTAGGTGTGCTGCTCAATCTCGTGGCATGGAAATAAAACAAGTAAATATGTCGTTTAAAGATTGCATTAAATAAGTAGAAAGGAAATTAAGTAAAAATGGCAGACAGCTTGGAACAATGGAGTAAACAACAAACTGCACTGGGTAAATCCAGTTCTAGGTGTGCTGCTCAATCTCGTGGCAAGGAAATATTACAAGTAAATATGTCGTTTTAAATTGCATTAAATAAGTAGAAAGGAAATTAAGTAAAAAGGGCAGACAGCTTGGAACAATGGAGTGAACAACAAACTGCACTTGGTAAAGCCAGTTCTAGGTGTGCTGCTCAATCTCGAGGCAAGGAAATAAAACAAGTAAATATGTCGTTTAAAGATTGCATTAAGTAAGTAGAAAGGAAATTAAGTAAAAATGGCAGACAGCTTGGAACAATGAAGTAAACAACAAACTGCACTTGGTAAAGCCAGTTCTAGGTGTGCTGCTCAATCTCGTGGCAAGGAAATAAAACAAGTAAATATGTCGTTTAAAGATTGCATTAAATAAGTAGAAAGGAAACTAAGTAAAAATGGCAGACAGCTTAGAACAATGAAGTAAACAACAAACTGCACTAGGTAAAGCCAGTTCTAGGTGTGCTGCTCAATCTCGTGGCAAGGAAATAAAACAAGTAAATATGTCGTTTAAAGATTGCGTTAAATAAGTAGAAAGGAAATTAAGTAAAAATGGCAGACAGCTTAGACCAATGAAGTAAACAACAAACTGCACTTGGTAAAGCCAGTTCTAGGTGTGCTGCTCAATCTCGTGGCAAGGAAATAAAACAAGTAAATATGTCGTTTAAAGATTGCACTAAATAAGTAGAAAGAAAATTAAGTAAAAATGGCAGACAGCTTAGAACAATGAAGTAAACAACAAACTGCACTTGGTAAAGCCAGTTCTAGGTATGGTGCTCAATCTCGTGGCAAGGAAATAAAACAAGTAAATATGTCGTTTAAAGATTGCATTAAATAAGTAGAAAGGAAATTAAGTAAAAATGGCAGACAGCTTAGAACAATGAAGTAAACAACAAACTGCACTTGGTAAAGCCAGTTCTAGGTGTGCTGCTCAATCTCGAGGCAAGGAAATAAAACAAGTAAATATGTCATTTAAAAATTGCATTAAATAAGTAGAAAGGAAATTAAGTAAAAATGGCAGACAGCTTGGAACAATGAAGTAAACAACAAACTGCACTTGGTAAAGCCAGTTCTAGGTGTGCTGCTCAATCTCGTGGCAAGGAAATAAAACAAGTAAATATGTCGTTTAAAGATTGCATTAAATAAGTAGAAAGGAAACTAAGTAAAAATGGCAGACAGCTTAGAACAATGAAGTAAACAACAAACTGCACTAGGTAAAGCCAGTTCTAGGTGTGCTGCTCAATCTCGTGGCAAGGAAATAAAACAAGTAAATATGTCGTTTAAAGATTGCGTTAAATAAGTAGAAAGGAAATTAAGTAAAAATGGCAGACAGCTTAGAACAATGAAGTAAACAACAAGCTGCACTTGGTAAAGCCAGTTCTAGGTGTGCTGCTCAATCTCGTGGCAAGGAAATAAAACAAGTAAATATGTCGTTTAAATATTGCATTAAATATGTAGAAAGAAAATTAAGTAAAAATGGCAGGCAGCTTAGAACAATGAAGTAAACAACAAACTGCACTTGGTAAAGCCAGTTCTAGGTGTGGTGCTCAATCTCGTGGCAAGGAAATAAAACAAGTAAATATGTCGTTTAAAGATTGCATTAAATAAGTAGAAAGGAAATTAAGTAAAAATGGCAGACAGCTTAGAACAATGAAGTAAACAACAAACTGCACTTGGTAAAGCCAGTTCTAGGTGTGCTGCTCAATCTCGAGGCAAGGAAATAAAACAAGTAAATATGTCATTTAAAAATTGCATTAAATAAGTAGAAAGGAAATTAAGTAAAAATGGCAGACAGCTTGGAACAATGAAGTAAACAACAAACTGCACTTGGTAAAGCCAGTTCTAGGTGTGCTGCTCAATCTCGTGGCAAGGAAATAAAACAAGTAAATATGTCGTTTAAGGATTGCATTAAGTAAGTAGAAAGGAAACTAAGTAAAAATGGCAGACAGCTTAGAACAATGAAGTAAACAACAAACTGCACTTGGTAAAGCCAGTTCTAGGTGTGCTGCTCAATCTCGTGGCAAGGAAATAAAACAAGTAAATATGTCGTTTAAAGATTGCATTAAATAAGTAGAAAGGAAATTAAGTAAAAATGGCAGACAGCTTAGAACAATGAAGCAAACAACAAACTGCACTTGGTAAAGCCAGTTCTAGGTGTGCTGCTCAATCTCGTGGCAAGGCAATAAAACAAGTAAATATGTCGTTTAAAGATTGCATTAAATAAGTAGAAAAAAAATTAAGTAAAAATGGCAGACAGCTTAGAACAATGAAGTAAACAACAAACTGCACTTGGTAAAGCCAGTTCTAGGTGTGGTGCTCAATCTCGTGGCAAGGAAATAAAACAAGTAAATATGTCGTTTAAAGATTGCATTAAATAAGTAGAAAGGAAATTAAGTAAAAATGGCAGACAGCTTAGAACAATGAAGTAAACAACAAACTGCAATTGGTAAAGCCAGTTCTAGGTGTGCTGCTCAATCTCGTGGCAAGGAAATAAAACAAGTAAATATGTCGTTTAAAGATTGCATTAAATAAGTAGAAAGGAAATTAAGTAAAAATGGCAGACAGCATGGAACAATGAAGTAAACAACAAACTGCACTTGGTAAAGCCAGTTCTAGGTGTGCTGCTCAATCTCGTGGCAAGGAAATAAAAGAAGTAAATATGTCGTTTAAGAATTGCATTAAATAAGTAGAAAGGAAATTAAGTAAAAATGGCAGACAACTTAGAACAATGAAGTAAACAACAAACCGCACTTGGTAAAGCCAGTTCTAGGTGTGCTGTTCAATCTCGTGGCAAGGAAATAAAACAAGTAAATATGTCGTTTAAAGATTGCATTAAGTAAGTAGAAAGGAAACTAAGTAAAAATGGCAGACAGCTTAGAACAATGAAGTAAACAACAAACTGCACTTGGTAAAGCCAGTTCTAGGTGTGCTGCTCAATCTCGTGGCAAGGAAATAAAACAAGTAAATATGTCGTTTAAAGATTGCATTAAATAAGTAGAAAGGAAATTAAGTAAAAATGGCAGACAGCTTAGAACAATGAAGTAAACAACAAACTGCACTTGGTAAAGCCAGTTCTAGGTGTCGTGCTCAATCTTGTGGCAAGGAAATAAAACAAGTAAATATGTCGTTTAAAGATTGCATTAAATAAGTAGAAAGGAAATTAAGTAAAAATGGCAGACAGCTTAGAACAATGAAGTAAACAACAAACTGCACTTGGTAAAGCCAGTTCTAGGTGTTGTGCTCAATCTCGTGGCAAGGAAATAAAACAAGCAAATATGTCGTATAAAGATTGCATATAAATAAGTAGAAAGGAAATTAAGTAAAAATGGCAGACAGCTTAGAACAATGAAGTAAACAACAAACTGCACTTGGTAAAGCCAGTTCTAGGTGTTGTGCTCAATCTCGTGGCAAGGAAATAAAACAAGCAAATATGTCGTATAAAGATTGCATATAAATAAGTAGAAAGGAAAGTAAGTAAAAATGGCAGACAGCTTGGAACAATGGAGTAAACAACAAACTGCACTGGGTAAATCCAGTTCTAGGTGTGCTGCTCAATCTCGTGGCAAGGAAATAATACAAGTAAATATGTCGTTTTAAATTGCATTAAAAAAGTAGAAAGGAAATTAAGTAAAAAGGGCAGACAGCTTGGAACAATGGAGTAAACAACAAACTGCACTGGGTAAATACAGTTCTAGGTGTGCTGCTCAATCTCGTGGCAAGGAAATAATACAAGTAAATATGTCGTTTTAAATTGCATTATATAAGTAGAAAGGAAATTAAGTAAAAATTGCAGACAGCTTGGAACAATGAAGTAAACAACAAATTACACTGGGTAAATCCAGTTCTATGTGTGCTGCTCAATCTCGTGGCAAGGAAATAATACAAGTAAATATGTCGTTTTAAATTGCATTAAATAAGTAGAAAGGAAATAAGTAAAAAGGGCAGACAGCTTGGAACAATGGAGTAAACAACAAACTGCACTGTGTAAATCCAGTTCTAGGTGTGCTGCACAATCTCGTGGCAAGGAAATAATACAAGTAAATATGTCGTTTTAAATTGCATTAAATAAGTAGAAAGGAAATTAAGTAAAAAGGGCAGACAGCTTGGAACAATGGAGTAAACAACAAACTGCACTGGGTAAATCCAGTTCTAGGTGTGCTGCTCATTCTCGTGGCAAGGAAATAATACAAGTAAATATGTCGTTTTAAATTGCATTAAATAAGTAGAAAGGAAATTAAGTAAAAATGGCAGACAGCGTGGAACAATGAATTAAACAACAAACTACACTGGGTAAATCCAGTTCTAGGTGTGCTGCTCAATCTCGTGGCAAGGAAATAATACAAGTAAATATGTCGTTTTAAATTGCATTATATAAGTAGAAAGGAAATTAAGTAAAAAGGGCAGACAGCTTGGAACAATGAAGTAAACAACAAATTACACTGGGTAAATCCAGTTCTAGGTGTGCTGCTCAATCTCGTGGCAAGGAAATAATACAAGTAAATATGTCGTTTTAAATTGCATTAAATAAGTAGAAAGGAAATTAAGTAAAAAGGGCAGACAGCTTGGAACAATGGAGTAAACAACAAACTGCACTGGGTAAATCCAGTTCTAGGTGTGCTGCTCATTCTCGTGGCAAGGAAATAATACAAGTAAATATGTCGTTTTAAATTGCATTAAATAAGTAGAAAGGTAATGAAGTAAAAATTGCAGACAGCTTGGAACAATGAAGTAAACAACAAATTACACTGGGTAAATCCAGTTCTATGTGTGCTGCTCAATCTCGTGGCAAGGAAATAATACAAGTAAATACGTCGTTTTAAATTGCATTAAATAAGTAGAAAGGAAATTAAGTAAAAAGGGCAGACAGCTTGGAACAATGGAGTAAACAACAAACTGCACTGGGTAAATCCAGTTCTATGTGTGCTGCTCAATCTCTTGGCAAGGAAATAATACAAGTAAATATGTCGTTTTAAATTGCATTAAATAAGTAGAAAGGAAATTAAGTAAAAAGGGCAGACAGCTTGGAACAATGGAGTAAACAACAAACTGCACTGGTTAAATCTAGTTCTAGGTGTGCTGCTCAATCTCGTGGCAAGGAAATAATACAAGTAAATATGTCGTTTTAAATTGCATTATATAAGTAGAAAGGAAATTAAGTAAAAAGGGCAGACAGCTTGGAACAATGAAGTAAACAACAAATTACACTGGGTAAATCCAGTTCTAGGTGTGCTGCTCAATCTCGTGTCAAGGAAATAATACAAGTAAATATGTCGTTTTAAATTGCATTAAATAAGTAGAAAGGAAATAAGTAAAAATGGCAGACAGCGTGGAACAATGAATTAAACAACAAACTGCACTGGGCAAATCCAGTTCTAGGTGTGCTGCTCAATCTCGTGGCAAGGAAATAATACAAGTAAATATGTCGTTTTAAATTGCATTAAATAAGTAGAAAGGAAATTAAGTAAAAATTGCAGACAGCGTGGAACAATGAAGTAAACAACAAATTACACTGGGTAAATCCAGTTCTATGTGTGCTGCTCAATCTCGTGGCAAGGAAATAATACAAGTAAATATGTTGTTTTAAATTGCATTAAATAAGTAGAAAGGAAATTAAGTAAAAAGGGCAGACAGCTTGGAACAATGGAGTAAACAACAAACTGCACTGGGTAAATCCAGTTCTAGGTGTGCTGCTCATTCTCGTGGCAAGGAAATAATACAAGTAAATATGTCGTTTTAAATTGCATTAAATAAGTAGAAAGGAAATTAAGTAAAAATGGCAGACAGCGTGGAACAATGAAATAAACAACAAACTACACTGGGTAAATTCAGTTCTATGTGTGCTGCTCAATCTCGTGGCAAGGAAATAATACAAGTAAATATGTCGTTTTAAATTGCAATAAATAAGTAGAAAGGAAATTAAGTAAAAATGGCAGACAGCTTGGAACAATGGAGTAAACAACAAACTGCACTGGGTAAATCCAGTTCTAGGTGTGCTGCTCAATCTCGTGGCAAGGAAATAATACAAGTAAATATGTCGTTTTAAACTGCATTAAGTAAGTGGAAAGGAAATTAAGTAAAAATGGCAGACAGTTTGGAACAATGAAGTAAACAACAAACTGCACTGGGTAAATCCAGTTCTAGGTGTGCTGCTCAATCTCGTGGCAAGGAAATAATACAAGTAAATATGTCGTTTTAAACTGCGTTAAGTAAGTGGAAAGGAAATTAAGTAAAAATGGCAGACAGGTGGAACAATGAATTAAACAACAAACTGCGCTGGGTAAATCCAGTCCTAGGTGTGCTGCTCAATCTCGTGGCAAGAAAATAATACAAGTAAATATGTCGTTTTAAATTGCATTAAATAAGTAGAAAGGAAATTAAGTAAAAATGGCAGACAGCTTAGAACAATGAAGTAAACAACAAACTGCACTTGGTAAATCCAGTTCTAGGTGTGCTGCTCAATCTCGTGGCAAGCAAATAATACAAGTAAATATGTCCTTTTAAACTGCATTAAGTAAGTGCAAAGGAAATTAAGTAAATATGGCAGACAGCTTGGAACAATGAAGTAAACCACAAACTGCACTTGGTAAAGCCAGTTCTAGGTGTGCTGCTCAATCTCGTGGCAAGGAAATAAAACAAGTAAATATGTCGTTTAAAGATTGCATTAAATAAGTAGAAAGGAAATTAAGTAAAAATGGCAGACAGCTTGGAAAAATGAAGTAAACAACAAACTGCACTTGGTAAAGTCAGTTCTAGGTGTGCTGCTCAATCTCGTGGCAAGGAAATAAAACAAGTAAATATGTCGTTTAAAGATTGCATTAAATAAGTAGAAAGGAAATTAAGTAAAAATGGCAGACAGCTTGGAACAATGGAGTAAACAACAAACTGCACTGGGTAAATCCAGTTCTAGGTGTGCTGCTCAATCTCGTGGCAAGGAAATATTACAAGTAAATATGTCGTTTTAAATTGCATTAAATAAGTAGAAAGGAAATTAAGTAAAAAGGGCAGACAGCTTGGAACAATGGAGTGAACAACAAACTGCACTTGGTAAAGACAGTTCTAGGTGTGCTGCTCAATCTCGAGGCAAGGAAATAAAACAAGTAAATATGTCGTTTAAAGATTGCATTAGGTAAGTAGAAAGGAAATTAAGTAAAAATGGCAGACAGCTTGGAACAATGAAGTAAACAACAAACTGCACTTGGTAAAGCCAGTTCTAGGTGTGCTGCTCAATCTCGTGGCAAGGAAATAAAACAAGTAAATATGTCGTTTAAAGATTGCATTAAATAAGTAGAAAGGAAACTAAGTAAAAATGGCAGACAGCTTAGAACAATGAAGTAAACAACAAACTGCACTAGGTAAAGCCAGTTCTAGGTGTGCTGCTCAATCTCGTGGCAAGGAAATAAAACAAGTATATATGTCGTTTTAAATTGCATTATATAAGTAGAAAGGAAATTAAGTAAAAAGGGCAGACAGCTTGGAACAATGAAGTAAACAACAAATTACACTGGGTAAATCCAGTTCTAGGTGTGCTGCTCAATCTCGTGGCAAGGAAATAATACAAGTAAATATGTCGTTTTAAATTGCATTAAATAAGTAGAAAGGAAATTAAGTAAAAAGGGCAGACAGCTTGGAACAATGAAGTAAACAACAAATTACACTGGGTAAATCCAGTTCTAGGTGTGCTGCTCAATCTCGTGGCAAGGAAATAATACAAGTAAATATGTCGTTTTAAATTGCATTAAATAAGTAGAAAGGAAATAAGTAAAAATGGCAGACAGCGTGGAACAATGAATTAAACAACAAACTGCACTGGGCAAATCCAGTTCTAGGTGTGCTGCTCAATCTCGTGGCAAGGAAATAATACAAGTAAATATGTCGTTTTAAATTGCATTAAATAAGTAGAAAGGAAATTAAGTAAAAATTGCAGACAGCGTGGAACAATGAAGTAAACAACAAATTACACTGGGTAAATCCAGTTCTATGTGTGCTGCTCAATCTCGTGGCAAGGAAATAATACAAGTAAATATGTTGTTTTAAATTGCATTAAATAAGTAGAAAGGAAATTAAGTAAAAAGGGCAGACAGCTTGGAACAATGGAATAAACAACAAACTGCACTGGGTAAATCCAGTTCTAGGTGTGCTGCTCATTCTCGTGGCAAGGAAATAATACAAGTAAATATGTCGTTTTAAATTGCATTAAATAAGTAGAAAGGAAATTAAGTAAAAATGGCAGACAGCGTGGAACAATGAATTAAACAACAAACTACACTGGGTAATTTCAGTTCTATGTGTGCTGCTCAATCTCGTGGCAAGGAAATAATACAAGTAAATATGTCGTTTTAAATTGCAATAAATAAGTAGAAAGGAAATTAAGTAAAAATGGCAGACAGCTTGGAACAATGGAGTAAACAACAAACTGCACTGGGTAAATCCAGTTCTAGGTGTGCTGCTCAATCTCGTGGCAAGGAAATAATACAAGTAAATATGTCGTTTTAAACTGCATTAAGTAAGTGGAAAGGAAATTAAGTAAAAATGGCAGACAGTTTGGAACAATGAAGTAAACAACAAACTGCACTGGGTAAATCCAGTTCTAGGTGTGCTGCTCAATCTCGTGGAAAGGAAATAATACAAGTAAATATGTCGTTTTAAACTGCATTAAGTAAGTGGAAAGGAAATAAGGTAAAAATGGCAGACAGGTGGAATAATGAATTAAACAACAAACTGCGCTGGGTAAATCCAGTTCTAGGTGTGCTGCTGAATCTCGTGGCAAGGAAATAATACAAGTAAATATGTCGTTTTAAATTGCATTAAATAAGTAGAAAGGAAATTAAGTAAAAATGGCAGACAGCTTAGAACAATGAAGTAAACAACAAACTGCACTTGGTAAATCCAGTTCTAGGTGTGCTGCTCAATCTCGTGGCAAGCAAATAATACAAGTATATATGTCCTTTTAAACTGCATTAAGTAAGTGCAAAGGAAATTAAGTAAATATGGCAGACAGCTTGGAACAATGAAGTAAACCACAAACTGCACTTGGTAAAGCCAGTTCTAGGTGTGCTGCTCAATCTCGTGGCAAGGAAATAAAACAAGTAAATATGTCTTTTAAAGATTGCATTAAATAAGTAGAAAGGAAATTAAGTAAAAATGGCAGACAGCTTGGAACAATGAAGTAAACAACAAACTGCACTTGGTAAAGCCAGTTCTAGGTGTGCTGCTCAATCTCGTGGCAAGGAAATAAAACAAGTAAATATGTCGTTTAAAGAGTGCATTAAATAAGTAGAAAGGAAACTAAGTAAAAATGGCAGACAGCTTAGAACAATGAAGTAAACAACAAACTGCACTAGGTAAAGCCAGTTCTAGGTGTGCTGCTCAATCTCGTGGCAAGGAAATAAAACAAGTAAATATGTCGTTTAAAGATTGCGTTAAATAAGTAGAAAGGAAATTAAAAAAAATGGCAGACAGCTTAGAACAATGAAGTAAACAACAAACTGCACTTGGTAAAGCCAGTTCTAGGTGTGCTGCTCAATCTCGTGGCAAGGAAATAAAACAAGTAAATATGTCGTTTAAAGATTGCATTAAATAAGTAGAAAGAAAATTAAGTAAAAATGGCAGACAGCTTAGAACAATGAAGTAAACAACAAACTGCACTTGGTAAAGCCAGTTCTAGGTGTGGTGCTCAATCTCGTGGCAAGGAAATAAAACAAGTAAATATGTCGTTTAAAGATTGCATTAAATAAGTAGAAAGGAAATTAAGTAAAAATGGCAGACAGCTTAGAACAATGAAGTAAACAACAAACTGCACTTGGTAAAGCCAGTTCTAGGTGTGCTGCTCAATCTCGAGGCAAGGAAATAAAACAAGTAAATATGTCATTTAAAAATTGCAAAAATAAGTAGAAAGGAAATTAAGTAAAAATGGCAGAAAGCTTGGAACAATGAAGTAAACAACAAACTGCACTTGGTAAAGCCAGTTCTAGGTGTGCTGCTCAATCTCGTGGCAAGGAAATAAAACAAGTAAATATGTCATTTAAAGATTGCATTAAATAAGTAGAAAAAAAATTAAGTAAAAATGGCAGACAGCTTAGAACAATGAAGTAAACAACAAACTGCACTTGGTAAAGCCAGTTCTAGGTGGGGTGCTCAATCTCGTGGCAAGGAAATAAAACAAGTAAATATGTCGTTTAAAGATTGCATTAAATAAGTAGAAAGGAAATTAGGTAAAAATGGCAGACAGCTTAGAACAATGAAGTAAACAACAAACTGCAATTGGTAAAGCCAGTTCTAGGTGTGCTGCTCAATCTCGTGGCAAGGAAATAGAACAAGTAAATATGTCGTTTAAAGATTGCATTAAATAGGTAGAAAGGAAATTAAGTAAAAATGGCAGACAGCATGGAACAATGAAGTAAACAACAAACTGCACTTGGTAAAGCCAGTTCTAGGTGTGCTGCTCAATCTCGTGGCAAGGAAATAAAAGAAGTAAATATGTCGTTTAAGAATTGCATTAAATAAGTAGAAAGGAAATTAAGTAAAAATGGCAGACAACTTAGAACAATGAAGTAAACAACAAACCGCACTTGGTAAAGCCAGTTCTAGGTGTGCTGTTCAATCTCGTGGCAAGGAAATAAAACAAGTAAATATGTCGTTTAAAGATTGCATTAAGTAAGTAGAAAGGAAACTAAGTAAAAATGGCAGACAGCTTAGAACAATGAAGTAAACAACAAACTGCACTTGGTAAAGCCAGTTCTAGGTGTGCTGCTCAATCTCGTGGCAAGGAAATAAAACAAGTAAATATGTCGTTTAAAGATTGCATTAAATAAGTAGAAAGGAAATTGAGTAAAAATGGCAGACAGCTTAGAACAATGAAGTAAACATCAAACCGCACTTGGTAAAGCCAGTTCTAGGTGTGCTGCTCAATCTCGTGGCAAGGAAATAAAACTAGTAAATATGTCGTTTAAAGATTGCATTAATTAAGTAGAAAGGAAATTAAGTAAAAATGGCAGACAGCTTAGAACAATGAAGTAAACAACAAACTGCACTTGGTAAAGCCAGTTCTAGGTGTCGTGCTCAATCTTGTGGCAAGGAAATAAAACAAGTAAATATGTCGTTTAAAGATTGCATTAAATTAGTAGAAAGGAAATTAAGTAAAAATGGCAGACAGCTTAGAACAATGAAGTAAACAACAAACTGCACTTGGTAAAGCCAGTTCTAGGTGTTGTGCTCAATCTCGTGGCAAGAAAATAAAACAAGCAAATATGTCGTATAAAGATTGCATTAAATAAGTAGAAAGGAAATTAAGTAAAAATGGCAGACAGCTTAGAACAATGAAGTAAACAACAAACTGCACTTGGTAAAGCCAGTTCTAGGTGTTGTGCTCAATCTCGTGGCAAGGAAATAAAACAAGCAAATATGTCGTATAAAGATTGCATTAAATAAGTAGAAAGGAAATTAAGTAAAAATGGCAGACAGCTTAGAACAATGAAGTAAACAACAAACTGCACTTGGTAAAGCCAGTTCTAGGTGTTGTGCTCAATCTCGTGGCAAGGAAATAAAACAAGCAAATATGTCGTATAAAGATTGCATTAAATAAGTAGAAAGGAAATTAAGTAAAAATGGCAGACAGCTTAGAACAATGAAGTAAACAACAAACTGCACTTGGTAAAGCCAGTTCTAGGTGTTGTGCTCAATCTCGTGGCAAGGAAATAAAACAAGCAAATATGTCGTATAAAGATTGCATTAAATAAGTAGAAAGGAAATTAAGTAAAAATGGCAGACAGCTTAGAACAATGAAGTAAACAACAAACTGCACTTGGTAAAGCCAGTTCTAGGTGTTGTGCTCAATCTCGTGGCAAGGAAATGAAACAAGCAAATATGTCGTATAAAGATTGCATTAAATAAGTAGAAAGGAAATTAAGTAAAAATGGCAGACAGCTTAGAACAATGAAGTAAACAACAAACTGCACTTGGTAAAGCCAGTTCTAGGTGTTGTGCTCAATCTCGTGGCAAGGAAATAAAACAAGCAAATATGTCGTATAAAGATTGCATTAATTAAGTAGAAAAAAAATTAAGTAAAAATGGCAGACAGCTTAGAACAATGAAGTAAACAACAAACTGCACTTGGTAAAGCCAGTTCTAGGTGTTGTGCTCAATCTCGTGGCAAGGAAATAAGACAAGCAAATATGTCGTATAAAGATTGCATTAAATAAGTAGAAAGGAAATTAAGTAAAAATGGCAGACCGCTTAGAACAATGAAGTAAACAACAAACTGCACTTGGTAAAGCCAGTTCTAGGTGTTGTGCTCAATCTCGTGGCAAGGAAATAAAACAAGCAAATATGTCGTATAAAGATTGCATTAATTAAGTAGAAAGGAAATTAAGTAAAAATGGCAGACAGCTTAGAACAATGAAGTAAACAACAAACTGCACTTGGTAAAGCCAGTTCTAGGTGTTGTGCTCAATCTCGTGGCAAGGAAATAATACAAGCAAATATGTCGTATAAAGATTGCATTAAATAAGTAGAAAGGAAATTAAGTAAAAATGGCAGACAGCTTAGAACAATGAAGTAAACAACAAACTGCACTTGGTAAAGCCAGTTCTAGGTGTTGTGCTCAATCTTGTGGCAAGGAAATAAAACAAGCAAATATGTCGTATAAAGATTGCATTAATTAAGTAGAAAGGAAATTAAGTAAAAATGGCAGACAGCTTAGAACAATGAAGTAAACAACAAACTGCACTTGGTAAAGCCAGTTCTAGGTGTTGTGCTCAATCTCGTGGCAAGGAAATAAAACAAGCAAATATGTCGTATAAAGATTGCATTAAATAAGTAGAAAGGAAATTAAGTAAAAATGGCAGACAGCTTAGAACAATGAAGTAAACAACAAACTGCACTTGGTAAAGCCAGTTCTAGGTGTTGTGCTCAATCTCGTGGCAAGAAAATAAAACAAGCAAATATGTCGTATAAAGATTGCATTAAATAAGTAGAAAGGAAATTAAGTAAAAATGGCAGACAGCTTAGAACAATGAAGTAAACAACAAACTGCACTTGGTAAAGCGAGTTCTAGGTGTTGTGCTCAATCTCGTGGCAAGGAAATAAAACAAGCAAATATGTCGTATAAAGATTGCATTAAATAAGTAGAAAGGAAATTAAGTAAAAATGACAGACAGCTTAGAACAATGAAGTAAACAACAAACTGCACTTGGTAAAGCCAGTTCTAGGTGTTGTGCTCAATCTCGTGGCAAGGAAATAAAACAAGCAAATATGTCGTATAAAGATTGCATTAAATAAGTAGAAAGGAAATTAAGTAAAAATGGCAGACAGCTTAGAACAATGAAGTAAACAACAAACTGCACTTGGTAAAGCCAGTTCTAGGTGTTGTGCTCAATCTCGTGGCAAGGAAATAAAACAAGCAAATATGTCGTATAAAGATTGCATTAAATAAGTAGAAAGGAAATTAAGTAAAAATGGCAGACAGCTTAGAACAATGAAGTAAACAACAAACTGCACTTGGTAAAGCCAGTTCTAGGTGTTGTGCTCAATCTCGTGGCAAGGAAATGAAACAAGCAAATATGTCGTATAAAGATTGCATTAAATAAGTAGAAAGGAAATTAAGTAAAAATGGCAGACAGCTTAGAACAATGAAGTAAACAACAAACTGCACTTGGTAAAGCCAGTTCTAGGTGTTGTGCTCAATCTCGTGGCAAGGAAATAAAACAAGCAAATATGTCGTATAAAGATTGCATTAATTAAGTAGAAAAAAAATTAAGTAAAAATGGCAGACAGCTTAGAACAATGAAGTAAACAACAAACTGCACTTGGTAAAGCCAGTTCTAGGTGTTGTGCTCAATCTCGTGGCAAGGAAATAAGACAAGCATATATGTCGTATAAAGATTGCATTAAATAAGTAGAAAGGAAATTAAGTAAAAATGGCAGACCGCTTAGAACAATGAAGTAAACAACAAACTGCACTTGGTAAAGCCAGTTCTAGGTGTTGTGCTCAATCTCGTGGCAAGGAAATAAAACAAGCAAATATGTCGTATAAAGATTGCATTAATTAAGTAGAAAGGAAATTAAGTAAAAATGGCAGACAGCTTAGAACAATGAAGTAAACAAAAAACTGCACTTGGTAAAGCCAGTTCTAGGTGTTGTGCTCAATCTCGTGGCAAGGAAATAATACAAGCAAATATGTCGTATAAAGATTGCATTAAATAAGTAGAAAGGAAATTAAGTAAAAATGGCAGACAGCTTAGAACAATGAAGTAAACAACAAACTGCACTTGGTAAAGCCAGTTCTAGGTGTTGTGCTCAATCTTGTGGCAAGGAAATAAAACAAGCAAATATGTCGTATAAAGATTGCATTAATTAAGTAGAAAGGAAATTAAGTAAAAATGGCAGACAGCTTAGAACAATGAAGTAAACAACAAACTGCACTTGGTAAAGCCAGTTCTAGGTGTTGTGCTCAATCTCGTGGCAAGGAAATAAAACAAGCAAATATGTCGTATAAAGATTGCATTAAATAAGTAGAAAGGAAATTAAGTAAAAATGGCAGACAGCTTAGAACAATGAAGTAAACAACAAACTGCACTTGGTAAAGCCAGTTCTAGGTGTTGTGCTCAATCTCGTGGCAAGGAAATAAAACAAGTAAATATGTCATTTAAAAATTGCATTAAATAAGTAGAAAGGAAATTAAGTAAAAATGGCAGACAGCTTGGAACAATGAAGTAAACAACAAACTGCACTTGGTAAAGCCAGTTCTAGGTGTGCTGCTCAATCTCGTGGCAAGGAAATAAAACAAGTAAATATGTCGTTTAAAGATTGCATTAAATAAGTAGAAAGGAAATTAAGTAAAAATGGAAGACAGCTTAGAACAATGAAGTAAACAACAAACTGCACTTGGTAAAGCCAGTACTAGGTGTGCTGCTCAATCTCGTGGCAAGGAAATAAAACAAGTAAATATGTCGTTTAAAGATTGCATTAAATAAGTAGAAAAAAAATTAAGTAAAAATGGCAGACAGCTTAGAACAATGAAGTAAACAACAAACTGCACTTGGTAAAGCCAGTTCTAGGTGTGGTGCTCAATCTCGTGGCAAGGAAATAAAACAAGTAAATATGTCGTTTAAAGATTGCATTAAATAAGTAGAAAGGAAATTAAGTAAAAATGGCAGACAGCTTAGAACAATGAAGTAAACAACAAACTGCAATTGGTAAAGCCAGTTCTAGGTGTGCTGCTCAATCTCGTGGCAAGGAAATAAAACAAGTAAATATGTCGTTTAAAGATTGCATTAAATAAGTAGAAAGGAAATTAAGTAAAAATGGCAGACAGCATGGAACAATGAAGTAAACAACAAACTGCACTTGGTAAAGCCAGTTCTAGGTGTGCTGCTCAATCTCGTGGCAAGGAAATATGTCGTTTAAGAATTGCATTAAATATGTAGAAAGGAAATTAAGTAAAAATGGCAGACAACTTAGAACAATGAAGTAAACAACAAACCGCACTTGGTAAAGCCAGTTCTAGGTGTGCTGTTCAATCTCGTGGCAAGGAAATAAAACAAGTAAATATGTCGTTTAAAGATTGCATTAAGTAAGTAGAAAGGAAACTAAGTAAAAATGGCAGACAGCTTAGAACAATGAAGTAAACAACAAACTGCACTTGGTAAAGCCAGTTCTAGGTGTGCTGCTCAATCTCGTGGCAAAGAAATAAAACAAGTAAATATGTCGTTTAAAGATTGCAATAAATAATTAGAAAGGAAATTAAGTAAAAATGGCAGACAGCTTAGAACAATGAAGTAAACAACAAACCGCACTTGGTAAAGCCAGTTCTAGGTGTGCTGCTCAATCTCGTGGCAAGGAAATAAAACTAGTAAATATGTCGTTTAAAGATTGCATTAATTAAGTAGAAAGGAAATTAAGTAAAAATGGCAGACAGCTTAGAACAATGAAGTAAACAACAAACTGCACTTGGTAAAGCCAGTTCTAGGTGTTGTGCTCAATCTCGTGGCAAGGAAATAAAACAAGCAAATATGTCGTATAAAGATTGCATATAAATAAGTAGAAAGGAAATTAAGTAAAAATGGCAGACAGCTTAGAACAATGAAGTAAACAACAAACTGCACTTGGTAAAGCCAGTTCTAGGTGTTGTGCTCAATCTCGTGGCAAGGAAATAAAACAAGCAAATATGTCGTATAAAGATTGCATTAAATAAGTAGAAAGAAAATTAGGTAAAAATGGCAGACAGCTTAGAACAATGAAGTAAACAACAAACTGCACTTGGTAAAGCCAGTTCTAGGTGTTGTGCTCAATCTCGTGGCAAGGAAATAAAACAAGCAAATATGTCGTATAAAGATTGCATTAAATAAGTAGAAAGGAAATTAAGTAAAAATGGCAGACAGCTTAGAACAATGAAGTAAACAACAAACTGCACTTGGTAAAGCCAGTTCTAGGTGTTGTGCTCAATCTCGTGGCAAGGAAATAAAACAAGCAAATATGTCGTATAAAGATTGCATTAATTAAGTAGAAAGGATATTAAGTAAAAATGGCAGACAGCTTAGAACAATGAAGTAAACAACAAACTGCACTTGGTAAAGCCAGTTCTAGGTGTTGTGCTCAATCTCGTGGCAAGGAAATAAAACAAGTAAATATGTCGTTTAAAGATTGCAATAAATAAGTAGAAAGGAAATTAAGTAAAAATGGCAGACAGCTTAGAACAATGAAGTAAACAACAAACTGCAATTGGTAAAGCCAGTTCTAGGTGTGCTGCTCAATCTCGTGGCAAGGAAATAAAACAAGTAAATATGTCGTTTAAAGATTGCAATAAATAAGTAGAAAGGAAATTAAGTAAAAATGGCAGACAGCATGGAACAATGAAGTAAACAACAAACTGCACTTGGTAAAGCCAGTTCTAGGTGTGCTGCTCAATCTCGTGGCAAAGAAATATGTCGTTTAAGAATTGCATTAAATATGTAGAAAGGAAATTAAGTAAAAATGGCAGACAACTTAGAACAATGAAGTAAACAACAAACCGCACTTGGTAAAGCCAGTTCTAGGTGTGCTGTTCAATCTCGTGGCAAGGAAATAAAACAAGTAAATATGTCGTTTAAAGATTGCATTAAGTAAGTAGAAAGGAAACTAAGTAAAAATGGCAGACAGCATAGAACAATGAAGTAAACCACAAACTGCACTTGGTAAAGCCAGTTCTAGGTGTGCTGCTCAATCTCGTGGCAAAGAAATAAAACAAGTAAATATGTCGTTTAAAGATTGCAATAAATAAGTAGAAAGGATATTAAGTAAAAATGGCAGACAGCTTAGAACAATGAAGTAAACAACAAACCGCACTTGGTAAAGCCAGTTCTAGGTGTGCTGCTCAATCTCGTGGCAAGGAAATAAAACTAGTAAATATGTCGTTTAAAGATTGCATTAATTAAGTAGAAAGGAAATTAAGTAAAAATGGCAGACAGCTTAGAACAATGAAGTAAACAACAAACTGCACTTGGTAAAGCCAGTTCTAGGTGTCGTGCTCAATCTTGTGGCAAGGAAATAAAACAAGTAAATGTGTCGTTTAAAGATTGCATTAAATAAGTAGAAAGGAAATTAAGTAAAAATGGCAGACAGCTTAGAACAATGAAGTAAACAACAAACTGCACTTGGTAAAGCCAGTTCTAGGTGTTGTGCTCAATCTCGTGGCAAGGAAATAAAACAAGCAAATATGTCGTATAAAGATTGCATATAAATAAGTAGAAAGGAAATTAAGTAAAAATGGCAGACAGCTTAGAACAATGAAGTAAACAACAAACTGCACTTGGTAAAGCCAGTTCTAGGTGTTGTGCTCAATCTCGTGGCAAGGAAATAAAACAAGCAAATATGTCGTATAAAGATTGCATTAAATAAGTAGAAAGAAAATTAGGTAAAAATGGCAGACAGCTTAGAACAATGAAGTAAACAACAAACTGCACTTGGTAAAGCCAGTTCTAGGTGTTGTGCTCAATCTCGTGGCAAGGAAATAAAACAAGCAAATATGTCGTATAAAGATTGCATTAAATAAGTAGAAAGGAAATTAAGTAAAAATGGCAGACAGCTTAGAACAATGAAGTAAACAACAAACTGCACTTGGCAAAGCCAGTTCTAGGTGTTGTGCTCAATCTCGTGGCAAGGAAATAAAACAAGCAAATATGTCGTATAAAGATTGCATTAAATAAGTAGAAAGGAAATTAAGTAAAAATGGCAGACAGCTTAGAACAATGAAGTAAACAACAAACTGCACTTGGTAAAGCCAGTTCTAGGTGTTGTGCTCAATCTCGTGGCAAGGAAATGAAACAAGCAAATATGTCGTATAAAGATTGCATTAAATAAGTAGAAAGGAAATTAAGTAAAAATGGCAGACATCTTAGAACAATGAAGTAAACAACAAACTGCACTTGGTAAAGCCAGTTCTAGGTGTTGTGCTCAATCTCGTGGCAAGGAAATAAAACAAGCAAATAGGTCGTATAAAGATTGCATTAATTAAGTAGAAAGGAAATTAAGTAAAAATGGCAGACAGCTTAGAACAATGAAGTAAACAACAAACTGCGCTTGGTAAAGCCAGTTCTAGGTGTTGTGCTCAATCTCGTGGCAAGGAAATAAAACAAGCAAATATGTCGTATAAAGATTCAATTAAATAAGTAGAAAGGAAATTAAGTAAAAATGGCAGACAGCTTAGAACAATGAAGTAAACAACAAACTGCACTTGGTAAAGCCAGTTCTAGGTGTTGTGCTCAATCTCGTGGCAAGGAAATAAAACAAGCAAATATGTCGTATAAAGATTGCATTAATTAAGTAGAAAGGATATTAAGTAAAAATGGCAGACAGCTTAGAACAATGAAGTAAACAACAAACTGCACTTGGTAAAGCCAGTTCTAGGTGTTGTGCTCAATCTCGTGGCAAGGAAATAAAACAAGTAAATATGTCGTTTAAAGATTGCATTAAATAAGTAGAAAGGAAATTAAGTAAAAATGGCAGACAGCTTAGAACAATGAAGTAAACAACAAACTGCAATTGGTAAAGCCAGTTCTAGGTGTGCTGCTCAATCTCGTGGCAAGGAAATAAAACAAGTAAATATGTCGTTTAAAGATTGCATTAAATAAGTAGAAAGGAAATTAAGTAAAAATGGCAGACAGCATGGAACAATGAAGTAAACAACAAACTGCACTTGGTAAAGCCAGTTCTAGGTGTGCTGCTCAATCTCGTGGCAAGGAAATATGTCGTTTAAGAATTGCATTAAATATGTAGAAAGGAAATTAAGTAAAAATGGCAGACAACTTAGAACAATGAAGTAAACAACAAACCGCACTTGGTAAAGCCAGTTCTAGGTGTGCTGTTCAATCTCGTGGCAAGGAAATAAAACAAGTAAATATGTCGTTTAAAGATTGCATTAAGTAAGTAGAAAGGAAACTAAGTAAAAATGGCAGACAGCTTAGAACAATGAAGTAAACAACAAACTGCACTTGGTAAAGCCAGTTCTAGGTGTGCTGCTCAATCTCGTGGCAAAGAAATAAAACAAGTAAATGTGTCGTTTAAAGATTGCAATAAATAAGTAGAAAGGAAATTAAGTAAAAATGGCAGACAGCTTAGAACAATGAAGTAAACAACAAACCGCACTTGGTAAAGCCAGTTCTAGGTGTGCTGCTCAATCTCGTGGCAAGGAAATAAAACTAGTAAATATGTCGTTTAAAGATTGCATTAATTAAGTAGAAAGGAAATTAAGTAAAAATGGCAGACAGCTTAGAACAATGAAGTAAACAACAAACTGCACTTGGTAAAGCCAGTTCTAGGTGTCGTGCTCAATCTTGTGGCAAGGAAATAAAACAAGTAAATGTGTCGTTTAAAGATTGCATTAAATAAGTAGAAAGGAAATTAAGTAAAAATGGCAGACAGCTTAGAACAATGAAGTAAACAACAAACTGCACTTGGTAAAGCCAGTTCTAGGTGTTGTGCTCAATCTCGTGGCAAGGAAATAAAACAAGCAAATATGTCGTATAAAGATTGCATATAAATAAGTAGAAAGGAAATTAAGTAAAAATGGCAGACAGCTTAGAACAATGAAGTAAACAACAAACTGCACTTGGTAAAGCCAGTTCTAGGTGTTGTGCTCAATCTCGTGGCAAGGAAATAAAACAAGCAAATATGTCGTATAAAGATTGCATTAAATAAGTAGAAAGAAAATTAGGTAAAAATGGCAGACAGCTTAGAACAATGAAGTAAACAACAAACTGCACTTGGTAAAGCCAGTTCTAGGTGTTGTGCTCAATCTCGTGGCAAGGAAATAAAACAAGCAAATATGTCGTATAAAGATTGCATTAAATAAGTAGAAAGTAAATTAAGTAAAAATGGCAGACAGCTTAGAACAATGAAGTAAACAACAAACTGCACTTGGTAAAGCCAGTTCTAGGTGTTGTGCTCAATCTCGTGGCAAGGAAATAAAACAAGCAAATATGTCGTATAAAGATTGCATTAAATAAGTAGAAAGGAAATTAAGTAAAAATGGCAGACAGCTTAGAACAATGAAGTAAACAACAAACTGCACTTGGTAAAGCCAGTTCTAGGTGTTGTGCTCAATCTCGTGGCAAGGAAATGAAACAAGCAAATATGTCGTATAAAGATTGCATTAAATAAGTAGAAAGGAAATTAAGTAAAAATGGCAGACAGCTTAGAACAATGAAGTAAACAACAAACTGCACTTGGTAAAGCCAGTTCTAGGTGTTGTGCTCAATCTCGTGGCAAGGAAATAAAACAAGCAAATAGGTCGTATAAAGATTGCATTAATTAAGTAGAAAGGAAATTAAGTAAAAATGGCAGACAGCTTAGAACAATGAAGTAAACGACAAACTGCGCTTGGTAAAGCCAGTTCTAGGTGTTGTGCTCAATCTCGTGGCAAGGAAATAAAACAAGCAAATATGTCGTATAAAGATTGCATTAAATAAGTAGAAAGGAAATTAAGTAAAAATGGCAGACAGCTTAGAACAATGAAGTAAACAACAAACTGCACTTGGTAAAGCCAGTTCTAGGTGTTGTGCTCAATCTCGTGGCAAGGAAATAAAACAAGCAAATATGTCGTATAAAGATTGCATTAAATAAGTAGAAAGGAAAATAAGTAAAAATGGCAGACAGCTTAGAACAATGAAGTAAACAACAAACTGCACTTGGTAAAGCCAGTTCTAGGTGTTGTGCTCAATCTTGTGGCAAGGAAATAAAACAAGCAAATATGTTGTATAAAGATTGCATTAATTAAGTAGAAAGGAAATTAAGTAAAAATGGCAGACAGCTTAGAACAATGAAGTAAACAACAAACTGCACTTGGTAAAGCCAGTTCTAGGTGTTGTGCTCAATATCGTGGCAAGGAAATAAAACAAGCAAATATGTCGTATAAAGATTGCATTAAATAAGTAGAAAGGAAATTAGGTAAAAATGGCAGACAGCTTAGAACAATGAAGTAAACAACAAACTGCACTTGGTAAAGCCAGTTCTAGGTGTTGTGCTCAATCTCGTGGCAAGGAAATAAAACAAGCAAATATGTCGTATAAAGATTGCATTAAATAAGTAGAAAGGAAATTAAGTAAAAATGGCAGACAGCTTAGAACAATGAAGTAAACAACAAACTGCACTTGGTAAAGCCAGTTCTAGGTGTTGTGCTCAATCTCGTGGCAAGCAAATAAAACAAGCAAATATGTCGTGTAAAGATTGCATTAATTAAGTAGAAAGGAAATTAAGTAAAAATGGCAGACAGCTTAGAACAATGAAGTAAACAACAAACTGCACTTGGTAAAGCCAGTTCTAGGTGTGGTGCTCAATCTCGTGGCAAGGAAATAACACAAATAAATATGTCGTTTAAAGATTGCATTAATTAAGTAGAAAGGATATTAAGTAAAAATGGCAGACAGCTTAGAACAATGAAGTAAACAACAAACTGCACTTGGTAAAGCCAGTTCTAGGTGTTGTGCTCAATCTCGTGGCAAGGAAATAAAACAAGTAAATATGTCGTTTAAAGATTGCATTAAATAAGTAGAAAGGAAATTAAGTAAAAATGGCAGACAGCTTAGAACAATGAAGTAAACAACAAACTGCAATTGGTAAAGCCAGTTCTAGGTGTGCTGCTCAATCTCGTGGCAAGGAAATAAAACAAGTAAACATGTCGTTTAAAGATTGCATTAAATAAGTAGAAAGGAAATTAAGTAAAAATGGCAGACAGCATGGAACAATGAAGTAAACAACAAACTGCACTTGGTAAAGCCAGTTCTAGGTGTGCTGCTCAATCTCGTGGCAAGGAAATATGTCGTTTAAGAATTGCATTAAATATGTAGAAAGGAAATTAAGTAAAAATGGCAGACAACTTAGAACAATGAAGTAAACAACAAACCGCACTTGGTAAAGCCAGTTCTAGGTGTGCTGTTCAATCTCGTGGCAAGGAAATAAAACAAGTAAATATGTCGTTTAAAGATTGCATTAAGTAAGTAGAAAGGAAACTAAGTAAAAATGGCAGACAGCTTAGAACAATGAAGTAAACAACAAACTGCACTTGGTAAAGCCAGTTCTAGGTGTGCTGCTCAATCTCGTGGCAAAGAAATAAAACAAGTAAATATGTCGTTTAAAGATTGCAATAAATAAGTAGAAAGGAAATTAAGTAAAAATGGCAGACAGCTTAGAACAATGAAGTAAACAACAAACCGCACTTGGTAAAGCCAGTTCTAGGTGTGCTGCTCAATCTCGTGGCAAGGAAATAAAACTAGTAAATATGTCGTTTAAAGATTGCATTAATTAAGTAGAAAGGAAATTAAGTAAAAATGGCAGACAGCTTAGAACAATGAAGTAAACAACAAACTGCACTTGGTAAACCAGTTCTAGGTGTCGTGCTCAATCTTGTTGCAAGGAAATAAAACAAGTAAATGTGTCGTTTAAAGATTGCAATAAATAAGTAGAAAGGAAATTAAGTAAAAATGGCAGACAGCTTAGAACAATGAAGTAAACAACAAACTGCACTTGGTAAAGCCAGTTCTAGGTGTTGTGCTCAATCTCGTGGCAAGGAAATAAAACAAGCAAATATGTCGTATAAAGATTGCATATAAATAAGTAGAAAGGAAATTAAGTAAAAATGGCAGACAGCTTAGAACAATGAAGTAAACAACAAACTGCACTTGGTAAAGCCAGTTCTAGGTGTTGTGCTCAATCTCGTGGCAAGGAAATAAAACAAGCAAATATGTCGTATAAAGATTGCATTAAATAAGTAGAAAGAAAATTAGGTAAAAATGGCAGACAGCTTAGAACAATGAAGTAAACAACAAACTGCACTTGGTAAAGCCAGTTCTAGGTGTTGTGCTCAATCTCGTGGCAAGGAAATAAAACAAGCAAATATGTCGTATAAAGATTGCATTAAATAAGTAGAAAGGAAATTAAGTAAAAATGGCAGACAGCTTAGAACAATGAAGTAAACAACAAACTGCACTTGGTAAAGCCAGTTCTAGGTGTTGTGCTCAATCTCGTGGCAAGGAAATAAAACAAGCAAATATGTCGTATAAAGATTGCATTAAATAAGTAGAAAGGAAATTAAGTAAAAATGGCAGACAGCTTAGAACAATGAAGTAAACAACAAACTGCACTTGGTAAAGCCAGTTCTAGGTGTTGTGCTCAATCTCGTGGCAAGGAAATGAAACAAGCAAATATGTCGTATAAAGATTGCATTAAATAAGTAGAAAGGAAATTAAGTAAAAATGACAGACAGCTTAGAACAATGAAGTAAACAACAAACTGCACTTGGTAAAGCCAGTTCTAGGTGTTGTGCTCAATCTCGTGGCAAGGAAATAAAACAAGCAAATAGGTCGTATAAAGATTGCATTAATTAAGTAGAAAGGAAATTAAGTAAAAATGGCAGACAGCTTAGAACAATGAAGTAAACAACAAACTGCGCTTGGTAAAGCCAGTTCTAGGTGTTGTGCTCAATCTCGTGGCAAGGAAATAAAACAAGCAAATATGTCGTATAAAGATTGCATTAAATAAGTAGAAAGGAAATTAAGTAAAAATGGCAGACAGCTTAGAACAATGAAGTAAACAACAAACTGCACTTGGTAAAGCCAGTTCTAGGTGTTGTGCTCAATCTCGTGGCAAGGAAATAAAACAAGCAAATATGTCGTATAAAGATTGCATTAAATAAGTAGAAAGGAAATTAAGTAAAAATGGCAGACAGCTTAGAACAATGAAGTAAACAACAAACTGCACTTGGTAAAGCCAGTTCTAGGTGTTGTGCTCAATCTTGTGGCAAGGAAATAAAACAAGCAAATATGTTGTATAAAGATTGCATTAAATAAGTAGAAAGGAAATTAAGTAAAAATGGCAGACAGCTTAGAACAATGAAGTAAACAACAAACTGCAATTGGTAAAGCCAGTTCTAGGTGTGCTGCTCAATCACGTGGCAAGGAAATAAAACTAGTGAATATGTCGTTTAAAGATTGCATTAATTAAGTAGAAAGGAAATTAAGTAAAAATGGCAGACAGCTTAGAACAATGAAGAAAACAACAAACTGCACTTGGTAAAGCCAGTTCTAGGTGTCGTGCTCAATCTTGTGGCAAGGAAATAAAACAAGTAAATGTGTCGTTTAAAGATTGCATTAAATAAGTAGAAAGGAAATTAAGTAAAAATGGCAGACAGCTTAGAACAATGAAGTAAACAACAAACTGCACTTGGTAAAGCCAGTTCTAGGTGTTGTGCTCAATCTCGTGGCAAGGAAATAAAACAAGCAAATATGTCGTATAAAGATTGCATATAAATAAGTAGAAAGGAAATTAAGTAAAAATGGCAGACAGCTTAGAACAATGAAGTAAACAACAAACTGCACTTGGTAAAGCCAGTTCTAGGTGTTGTGCTCAATCTCGTGGCAAGGAAATAAAACAAGCAAATATGTCGTATAAAGATTGCATTAAATAAGTAGAAAGAAAATTAGGTAAAAATGGCAGACAGCTTAGAACAATGAAGTAAACAACAAACTGCACTTGGTAAAGCCAGTTCTAGGTGTTGTGCTCAATCTCGTGGCAAGGAAATAAAACAAGCAAATATGTCGTATAAAGATTGCATTAAATAAGTAGAAAGGAAATTAAGTAAAAATGGCAGACAGCTTAGAACAATGAAGTAAACAACAAACTGCACTTGGCAAAGCCAGTTCTAGGTGTTGTGCTCAATCTCGTGGCAAGGAAATAAAACAAGCAAATATGTCGTATAAAGATTGCATTAAATAAGTAGAAAGGAAATTAAGTAAAAATGGCAGACAGCTTAGAACAATGAAGTAAACAACAAACTGCACTTGGTAAAGCCAGTTCTAGGTGTTGTGCTCAATCTCGTGGCAAGGAAATGAAACAAGCAAATATGTCGTATAAAGATTGCATTAAATAAGTAGAAAGGAAATTAAGTAAAAATGGCAGACATCTTAGAACAATGAAGTAAACAACAAACTGCACTTGGTAAAGCCAGTTCTAGGTGTTGTGCTCAATCTCGTGGCAAGGAAATAAAACAAGCAAATAGGTCGTATAAAGATTGCATTAATTAAGTAGAAAGGAAATTAAGTAAAAATGGCAGACAGCTTAGAACAATGAAGTAAACAACAAACTGCGCTTGGTAAAGCCAGTTCTAGGTGTTGTGCTCAATCTCGTGGCAAGGAAATAAAACAAGCAAATATGTCGTATAAAGATTCAATTAAATAAGTAGAAAGGAAATTAAGTAAAAATGGCAGACAGCTTAGAACAATGAAGTAAACAACAAACTGCACTTGGTAAAGCCAGTTCTAGGTGTTGTGCTCAATCTCGTGGCAAGGAAATAAAACAAGCAAATATGTCGTATAAAGATTGCATTAATTAAGTAGAAAGGATATTAAGTAAAAATGGCAGACAGCTTAGAACAATGAAGTAAACAACAAACTGCACTTGGTAAAGCCAGTTCTAGGTGTTGTGCTCAATCTCGTGGCAAGGAAATAAAACAAGTAAATATGTCGTTTAAAGATTGCATTAAATAAGTAGAAAGGAAATTAAGTAAAAATGGCAGACAGCTTAGAACAATGAAGTAAACAACAAACTGCAATTGGTAAAGCCAGTTCTAGGTGTGCTGCTCAATCTCGTGGCAAGGAAATAAAACAAGTAAATATGTCGTTTAAAGATTGCATTAAATAAGTAGAAAGGAAATTAAGTAAAAATGGCAGACAGCATGGAACAATGAAGTAAACAACAAACTGCACTTGGTAAAGCCAGTTCTAGGTGTGCTGCTCAATCTCGTGGCAAGGAAATATGTCGTTTAAGAATTGCATTAAATATGTAGAAAGGAAATTAAGTAAAAATGGCAGACAACTTAGAACAATGAAGTAAACAACAAACCGCACTTGGTAAAGCCAGTTCTAGGTGTGCTGTTCAATCTCGTGGCAAGGAAATAAAACAAGTAAATATGTCGTTTAAAGATTGCATTAAGTAAGTAGAAAGGAAACTAAGTAAAAATGGCAGACAGCTTAGAACAATGAAGTAAACAACAAACTGCACTTGGTAAAGCCAGTTCTAGGTGTGCTGCTCAATCTCGTGGCAAAGAAATAAAACAAGTAAATGTGTCGTTTAAAGATTGCAATAAATAAGTAGAAAGGAAATTAAGTAAAAATGGCAGACAGCTTAGAACAATGAAGTAAACAACAAACCGCACTTGGTAAAGCCAGTTCTAGGTGTGCTGCTCAATCTCGTGGCAAGGAAATAAAACTAGTAAATATGTCGTTTAAAGATTGCATTAATTAAGTAGAAAGGAAATTAAGTAAAAATGGCAGACAGCTTAGAACAATGAAGTAAACAACAAACTGCACTTGGTAAAGCCAGTTCTAGGTGTCGTGCTCAATCTTGTGGCAAGGAAATAAAACAAGTAAATGTGTCGTTTAAAGATTGCATTAAATAAGTAGAAAGGAAATTAAGTAAAAATGGCAGACAGCTTAGAACAATGAAGTAAACAACAAACTGCACTTGGTAAAGCCAGTTCTAGGTGTTGTGCTCAATCTCGTGGCAAGGAAATAAAACAAGCAAATATGTCGTATAAAGATTGCATATAAATAAGTAGAAAGGAAATTAAGTAAAAATGGCAGACAGCTTAGAACAATGAAGTAAACAACAAACTGCACTTGGTAAAGCCAGTTCTAGGTGTTGTGCTCAATCTCGTGGCAAGGAAATAAAACAAGCAAATATGTCGTATAAAGATTGCATTAAATAAGTAGAAAGAAAATTAGGTAAAAATGGCAGACAGCTTAGAACAATGAAGTAAACAACAAACTGCACTTGGTAAAGCCAGTTCTAGGTGTTGTGCTCAATCTCGTGGCAAGGAAATAAAACAAGCAAATATGTCGTATAAAGATTGCATTAAATATGTAGAAAGTAAATTAAGTAAAAATGGCAGACAGCTTAGAACAATGAAGTAAACAACAAACTGCACTTGGTAAAGCCAGTTCTAGGTGTTGTGCTCAATCTCGTGGCAAGGAAATAAAACAAGCAAATATGTCGTATAAAGATTGCATTAAATAAGTAGAAAGGAAATTAAGTAAAAATGGCAGACAGCTTAGAACAATGAAGTAAACAACAAACTGCACTTGGTAAAGCCAGTTCTAGGTGTTGTGCTCAATCTCGTGGCAAGGAAATGAAACAAGCAAATATGTCGTATAAAGATTGCATTAAATAAGTAGAAAGGAAATTAAGTAAAAATGGCAGACAGCTTAGAACAATGAAGTAAACAACAAACTGCACTTGGTAAAGCCAGTTCTAGGTGTTGTGCTCAATCTCGTGGCAAGGAAATAAAACAAGCAAATAGGTCGTATAAAGATTGCATTAATTAAGTAGAAAGGAAATTAAGTAAAAATGGCAGACAGCTTAGAACAATGAAGTAAACGACAAACTGCGCTTGGTAAAGCCAGTTCTAGGTGTTGTGCTCAATCTCGTGGCAAGGAAATAAAACAAGCAAATATGTCGTATAAAGATTGCATTAAATAAGTAGAAAGGAAATTAAGTAAAAATGGCAGACAGCTTAGAACAATGAAGTAAACAACAAACTGCACTTGGTAAAGCCAGTTCTAGGTGTTGTGCTCAATCTCGTGGCAAGGAAATAAAACAAGCAAATATGTCGTATAAAGATTGCATTAAATAAGTAGAAAGGAAAATAAGTAAAAATGGCAGACAGCTTAGAACAATGAAGTAAACAACAAACTGCACTTGGTAAAGCCAGTTCTAGGTGTTGTGCTCAATCTTGTGGCAAGGAAATAAAACAAGCAAATATGTTGTATAAAGATTGCATTAATTAAGTAGAAAGGAAATTAAGTAAAAATGGCAGACAGCTTAGAACAATGAAGTAAACAACAAACTGCACTTGGTAAAGCCAGTTCTAGGTGTTGTGCTCAATATCGTGGCAAGGAAATAAAACAAGCAAATATGTCGTATAAAGATTGCATTAAATAAGTAGAAAGGAAATTAGGTAAAAATGGCAGACAGCTTAGAACAATGAAGTAAACAACAAACTGCACTTGGTAAAGCCAGTTCTAGGTGTTGTGCTCAATCTCGTGGCAAGGAAATAAAACAAGCAAATATGTCGTATAAAGATTGCATTAAATAAGTAGAAAGGAAATTAAGTAAAAATGGCAGACAGCTTAGAACAATGAAGTAAACAACAAACTGCACTTGGTAAAGCCAGTTCTAGGTGTTGTGCTCAATCTCGTGGCAAGCAAATAAAACAAGCAAATATGTCGTGTAAAGATTGCATTAATTAAGTAGAAAGGAAATTAAGTAAAAATGGCAGACAGCTTAGAACAATGAAGTAAACAACAAACTGCACTTGGTAAAGCCAGTTCTAGGTGTGGTGCTCAATCTCGTGGCAAGGAAATAACACAAATAAATATGTCGTTTAAAGATTGCATTAATTAAGTAGAAAGGATATTAAGTAAAAATGGCAGACAGCTTAGAACAATGAAGTAAACAACAAACTGCACTTGGTAAAGCCAGTTCTAGGTGTTGTGCTCAATCTCGTGGCAAGGAAATAAAACAAGTAAATATGTCGTTTAAAGATTGCATTAAATAAGTAGAAAGGAAATTAAGTAAAAATGGCAGACAGCTTAGAACAATGAAGTAAACAACAAACTGCAATTGGTAAAGCCAGTTCTAGGTGTGCTGCTCAATCTCGTGGCAAGGAAATAAAACAAGTAAACATGTCGTTTAAAGATTGCATTAAATAAGTAGAAAGGAAATTAAGTAAAAATGGCAGACAGCATGGAACAATGAAGTAAACAACAAACTGCACTTGGTAAAGCCAGTTCTAGGTGTGCTGCTCAATCTCGTGGCAAGGAAATATGTCGTTTAAGAATTGCATTAAATATGTAGAAAGGAAATTAAGTAAAAATGGCAGACAACTTAGAACAATGAAGTAAACAACAAACCGCACTTGGTAAAGCCAGTTCTAGGTGTGCTGTTCAATCTCGTGGCAAGGAAATAAAACAAGTAAATATGTCGTTTAAAGATTGCATTAAGTAAGTAGAAAGGAAACTAAGTAAAAATGGCAGACAGCTTAGAACAATGAAGTAAACAACAAACTGCACTTGGTAAAGCCAGTTCTAGGTGTGCTGCTCAATCTCGTGGCAAAGAAATAAAACAAGTAAATATGTCGTTTAAAGATTGCAATAAATAAGTAGAAAGGAAATTAAGTAAAAATGGCAGACAGCTTAGAACAATGAAGTAAACAACAAACCGCACTTGGTAAAGCCAGTTCTAGGTGTGCTGCTCAATCTCGTGGCAAGGAAATAAAACTAGTAAATATGTCGTTTAAAGATTGCATTAATTAAGTAGAAAGGAAATTAAGTAAAAATGGCAGACAGCTTAGAACAATGAAGTAAACAACAAACTGCACTTGGTAAACCAGTTCTAGGTGTCGTGCTCAATCTTGTTGCAAGGAAATAAAACAAGTAAATGTGTCGTTTAAAGATTGCAATAAATAAGTAGAAAGGAAATTAAGTAAAAATGGCAGACAGCTTAGAACAATGAAGTAAACAACAAACTGCACTTGGTAAAGCCAGTTCTAGGTGTTGTGCTCAATCTCGTGGCAAGGAAATAAAACAAGCAAATATGTCGTATAAAGATTGCATATAAATAAGTAGAAAGGAAATTAAGTAAAAATGGCAGACAGCTTAGAACAATGAAGTAAACAACAAACTGCACTTGGTAAAGCCAGTTCTAGGTGTTGTGCTCAATCTCGTGGCAAGGAAATAAAACAAGCAAATATGTCGTATAAAGATTGCATTAAATAAGTAGAAAGAAAATTAGGTAAAAATGGCAGACAGCTTAGAACAATGAAGTAAACAACAAACTGCACTTGGTAAAGCCAGTTCTAGGTGTTGTGCTCAATCTCGTGGCAAGGAAATAAAACAAGCAAATATGTCGTATAAAGATTGCATTAAATAAGTAGAAAGGAAATTAAGTAAAAATGGCAGACAGCTTAGAACAATGAAGTAAACAACAAACTGCACTTGGTAAAGCCAGTTCTAGGTGTTGTGCTCAATCTCGTGGCAAGGAAATAAAACAAGCAAATATGTCGTATAAAGATTGCATTAAATAAGTAGAAAGGAAATTAAGTAAAAATGGCAGACAGCTTAGAACAATGAAGTAAACAACAAACTGCACTTGGTAAAGCCAGTTCTAGGTGTTGTGCTCAATCTCGTGGCAAGGAAATGAAACAAGCAAATATGTCGTATAAAGATTGCATTAAATAAGTAGAAAGGAAATTAAGTAAAAATGACAGACAGCTTAGAACAATGAAGTAAACAACAAACTGCACTTGGTAAAGCCAGTTCTAGGTGTTGTGCTCAATCTCGTGGCAAGGAAATAAAACAAGCAAATAGGTCGTATAAAGATTGCATTAATTAAGTAGAAAGGAAATTAAGTAAAAATGGCAGACAGCTTAGAACAATGAAGTAAACAACAAACTGCGCTTGGTAAAGCCAGTTCTAGGTGTTGTGCTCAATCTCGTGGCAAGGAAATAAAACAAGCAAATATGTCGTATAAAGATTGCATTAAATAAGTAGAAAGGAAATTAAGTAAAAATGGCAGACAGCTTAGAACAATGAAGTAAACAACAAACTGCACTTGGTAAAGCCAGTTCTAGGTGTTGTGCTCAATCTCGTGGCAAGGAAATAAAACAAGCAAATATGTCGTGTAAAGATTGCATTAAATAAGTAGAAAGGAAATTAGGTAAAAATGGCAGACAGCTTAGAACAATGAAGTAAACAACAAACTGCACTTGGTAAAGCCAGTTCTAGGTGTTGTGCTCAATCTCGTGGCAAGGAAATAAAACAAGCAAATATGTCGTATAAAGATTGCATTAAATAAGTAGAAAGGAAATTAGGTAAAAATGGCAGACAGCTAAGAACAATGAAGTAAACAACAAACTGCACTTGGTAAAGCCAGTTCTAGGTGTTGTGCTCAATCTCGTGGCAAGCAAATAAAACAAGCAAATATGTCGTATAAAGATTGCATTAATTAAGTAGAAAGGAAATTAAGTAAAAATGGCAGACAGCTTAGAACAATGAAGTAAACAACAAACTGCACTTGGTAAAGCCAGTTCTAGGTGTTGTGCTCAATCTCGTGGCAAGGAAATAAAACAAGTAAATGTGTCGTTTAAAGATTGCAGTAAATAAGTAGAAAGGAAATTAAGGAAAAATGGCAGACAGCTTGGAACAATGAAGTAAACAACAAACTGCACTTGGGAAAGCCAGTTCTAGGAGTGCTGCTAAATCATGCGGCAAGGAAATAAAACAAGTAAATATGTCATTTTAAGATTGCAATAAATAAGTAGAAAGGGAATTAAGGAAAAATGGCAAACCGCTTGGAACAATGAAGTAAACAACAAACTGCACTTGGTAAAGCCAGTTCTAGGTGTGGTGCTCAATCTCGTGGCAAGGAAATAACACAAATAAATATGTCGTTTAAAGATTGCATTAAATAAGTAGAAAGGAAATTAAGTAAAAATGGCAGACAGCTTAGAACAATGAAGTAAACAACAAACTGCACTTGGTAAAGCCAGTTCTAGGTGTGCTGCTCAATCTCGTGGCAAGGAAATAAAACAAGTAAATGTGTCGTTTAAAGATTGCATTGGGTAAGTAGAAAGGAAACTAAGTAAAAATGGCAGACAGCTTAGAACAATGAATTAAACAACAAACTGCACTTGGTAAAGGCAGTTCTAAGTGTGCTGCTCAATCTCATGGCAAGGAAATAACACATGTAAATATGTCATTTTAAGATTGCAATAAATAAGTAGAAAGGAAATTAAGGAAAAATGGCAGACAGCTTAGAACAATGAAGTAAACAACAAACTGCACTTGGTAAAGCCAGTTCTAGGTGTGCTGCTCAATCTCGTGGCAAGGAAATAAAACTAGTAAATGTGTCGTTTAAAGATTGCATTAAATAAGTAGAAAGGAAATTAAGTAAAAATAGCAGACAGCTTGGAACAATGAAGTAAACAACAAACTGCACTTGGGAAAGCCAGTTCTAGGTGTGCTGCTAAATCATGCGGCAAGGAAATAAAACAAGTAAATATGTCATTTTAAGATTGCAATAAATAAGTAGAAAGGAAATTAAGGAAAAATAGCAAACCGCTTGGAACAATGAAGAGAACAACAAACTGCACTTGGTAAAGCCAGTTCTAGGCGTGCTGCTCAATCTCGTGGCAAGGAAATAAAACAAGTAATATGTCTTTTAAAGATTGCATTAAATAAGTAGAAAGGAAATTAAGCAAAAACGGCAGACAGCTTGGAACAATGAAGTAAACAACAAATTGCACTTGGTAAAGCCAGTTCTAGGTGTGGTGCTCAATCTCGTGGCAAGGAAATAAAACAAGTATATATGTCGTTTAAAGATTGCATTAAATAAGTAGAAAGGAAAATAAGTAAAAATGGCAGACAGCTTAGAACAATAAAGTAAACAACAAACTACAATTGGTAAAGCCAGTTCTAGGTGTGCTGCTCAATATCGTGGCAAGGAAATAAAACAAGTAAATATGTCGTTTAAATATTGCATTAAATAAGTAGAAAGGAAATTAAGTAAAAATGGCAGACAGCATGGAACAATGAAGTAAACAACAAACTGCACTTGGTAAAGCCAGTTCTAGGTGTGCTGCTCAATCTCGTGGCAAGGAAATATGTCGTTTAAGAATTGCATTAAATATGTAGAAAGGAAATTAAGTAAAAATGGCAGACAACTTAGAACAATGAAGTAAACAACAAACCGCACTTGGTAAAGCCAGTTCTAGGTGTGCTGTTCAATCTCGTGGCAAGGAAATAAAACAAGTAAATATGTCGTTTAAAGATTGCATTAGGTAAGTAGAAAGGAAACTAAGTAAAAATGGCAGACAGCTTAGAACAATGAAGTAAACAACAAACTGCACTTGGTAAAGCCAGTTCTAGGTGTGCTGCTCAATCTCGTGGCAAAGAAATAAAACAAGTATATATGTCGTTTAAAGATTGCAATAAATAAGTAGAAAGGAAATTAAGTAAAAATGGCAGACAGCTTAGAACAATGAAGTAAACAACAAACCGCACTTGGTAAAGCCAGTTCTAGGTGTGCTGCTCAATCTCGTGGCAAGGAAATAAAACTAGTAAATATGTCGTTTAAAGATTGCATTAATTAAGTAGAAAGGAAATTAAGTAAAAATGGCAGACAGCTTAGAACAATGAAGTAAACAACAAACTGCACTTGGTAAAGCCAGTTCTAGGTGTCGTGCTCAATCTTGTGGCAAGGAAATAAAACAAGTAAATGTGTCGTTTAAAGATTGCATTAAATAAGTAGAAAGGAAATTAAGTAAAAATGGCAGACAGCTTAGAACAATGAAGTAAACAACAAACTGCACTTGGTAAAGCCAGTTCTAGGTGTTGTGCTCAATCTCGTGGCAAGGAAATAAAACAAGCAAATATGTCGTATAAAGATTGCATATAAATAAGTAGAAAGGAAATTAAGTAAAAATGGCAGACAACTTAGAACAATGAAGTAAACAACAAACTGCACTTGGTAAAGCCAGTTCTAGGTGTTGTGCTCAATCTCGTGGCAAGGAAATAAAACAAGCAAATATGTCGTATAAAGATTGCATTAAATAAGTAGAAAGAAAATTAGGTAAAAATGGCAGACAGCTTAGAACAATGAAGTAAACAACAAACTGCACTTGGTAAAGCCAGTTCTAGGTGTTGTGCTCAATCTCGTGGCAAGGAAATAAAACAAGCAAATATGTCGTATAAAGATTGCATTAAATAAGTAGAAAGGAAATTAAGTAAAAATGGCAGACAGCTTAGAACAATGAAGTAAACAACAAACTGCACTTGGTAAAGCCAGTTCTAGGTGTTGTGCTCAATCTCGTGGCAAGGAAATAAAACAAGCAAATATGTCGTATAAATATTGCATTAAATAAGTAGAAAGGAAATTAAGTAAAAATGGCAGACAGCTTAGAACAATGAAGTAAACAACAAACTGCACTTGGTAAAGCCAGTTCTAGGTGTTGTGCTCAATCTCGTGGCAAGGAAATGAAACAAGCAAATATGTCGTATAAAGATTGCATTAAATAAGTAGAAAGGAAATTAAGTAAAAATGGCAGACAGCTTAGAACAATGAAGTAAACAACAAACTGCACTTGGTAAAGCCAGTTCTAGGTGTTGTGCTCAATCTCGTGGCAAGGAAATAAAACAAGCAAATAGGTCGTATAAAGATTGCATTAATTAAGTAGAAAGGAAATTAGGTAAAAATGGCAGACAGCTTAGAACAATGAACTAAACAACAAACTGCGCTTGGTAAAGCCAGTTCTAGGTGTGCTCAATCTCGTGGCAAGGAAATAAAACAAGCAAATATGTCGTATAAAGATTGCATTAAATAAGTAGAAAGGAAATTAAGTAAAAATGGCAGACAGCTTAGAACAATGAAGTAAACAACAAACTGCACTTGGTAAAGCCAGTTCTAGGTGTTGTGCTCAATCTCGTGGCAAGGAAACAAAACAAGCAAATATGTCGTATAAAGATTGCATTCATTAAGTAGAAAGGAAATTAAGTAAAAATGGCAGACAGCTTAGAACAATGAAGTAAACAACAAACTGCACTTGGTAAAGCCAGTTCTAGGTGTTGTGCTCAATCTCGTGGCAAGGAAATAAAACAAGCAAATATGTCGTATAAAGATTGCATTAAATAAGTAGAAAGGAAATTAAGTAAAAATGGCAGACAGCTTAGAACAATGAAGTAAACAACAAACTGCACTTGGTAAAGCCAGTTCTAGGTGTTGTGCTCAATCTTGTGGCAAGGAAATAAAACAAGCAATATGTTGTATAAAGATTGCATTAATTAAGTAGAAAGGAAATTAAGTAAAAATGGCAGACAGCTTAGAACAATGAAGTAAACAACAAACTGCACTTGGTAAAGCCAGTTCTAGGTGTTGTGCTCAATCTCGTGGCAAGGAAATAAAACAAGCAAATATGTCGTATAAAGATTGCATTAAATAAGTAGAAAGGAAATTAAGTAAAAATGGCAGACAGCTTAGAACAATGAAGTAAACAACAAACTGCACTTGGTAAAGCCAGTTCTAGGTGTTGTGCTCAATCTCGTGGCAAGGAAATAAAACAAGCAAATATGTCGTATAAAGATTGCATTAAATAAGTAGAAAGGAAATTAAGTAAAAATGGCAGACAGCTTAGAACAATGAAGTAAACAACAAACTGCACTTGGTAAAGCCAGTTCTAGGTGTTGTGCTCAATCTCGTGGCAAGGAAATAAAACAAGCAAATATGTCGTATAAAGATTGCATTAATTAAGTAGAAAGGAAATTAAGTAAAAATGGCAGACAGCTTAGAACAATGAAGTAAACAACAAACTGCACTTGGTAAAGCCAGTTCTAGGTGTTGTGCTCAATCTCGTGGCAAGGAAATAAAACAAGTAAATGTGTCGTTTAAAGATTGCAGTAAATAAGTAGAAAGGAAATTAAGGAAAAATGGCAGACAGCTTGGAACAATGAAGTAAACAACAAACTGCACTTGGGAAAGCCAGTTCTAGGAGTGCTGCTAAATCATGCGGCAAGGAAATAAAACAAGTAAATATATCATTTTAAGATTGCAATAAATAAGTAGAAAGGAAATTAAGGAAAAATGGCAAACCGCTTGGAACAATGAAGTAAACAACAAACTGCACTAGGTAAAGCCAGTTCTAGGTGTGGTGCTCAATCTCGTGGCAAGGAAATAACACAAATAAATATGTCGTTTAAAGATTGCATTAAATAAGTAGAAAGGAAATTAAGTAAAAATGGCAGACAGCTTAGAACAATGAAGTAAACAACAAACTGCACTTGGTAAAGCCAGTTCTAGGTGTGCTGCTCAATCTCGTGGCAAGGAAACAAAAACAAGTAAATGTGTCGTTTAAAGATTGCGTTGGGTAAGTAGAAAGGAAACTAAGTAAAAATGGCAGACAGCTTAGAACAATGAAGTAAACAACAAACTGCACTTGGTAAAGCCAGTTCTAAGTGTGCTGCTCAATCTCATGGCAAGGAAATAGCACATGTAAATATGTCATTTTAAGATTGCAATAAATAAGTAGAAAGGAAATTAAGGAAAAATGGCAGACAGCTTAGAACAATGAAGTAAACAACAAACTGCACTTGGTAAAGCCAGTTCTAGGTATGCTGCTCAATCTCGTGGCAAGGAAATAAAACAAGTAAATGTGTCGTTTAAAGATTGCATTCAATAAGTAGAAAGGAAATTAAGTAAAAATAGCAGACAGCTTGGAACAATGAAGTAAACAACAAACTGCACTTGGGAAAGCCAGTTCTCGGTGTGCTGCTAAATCATGCGGCAAGGAAATAAAACAAGTAAATCTGTCATTTTAAGATTGCAATAAATAAGTAGAAAGGAAATTAAGGAAAAATAGCAAACCGCTTGGAACAATGAAGTAAACAACAAACTGCACTTGGTAAAGCCAGTTCTAGGCGTGCTGCTCAATCTCGTGGCAAGGAAATGAAACAAGTAATATGTCGTTTAAAGATTGCATTAAATAAGTAGAAAGGTAATTAAGCAAAAACGGCAGACAGCTTGGAACAATGAAGTAAACAACAAATTACACTGGGTAAATCCAGTTCTATGTGTGCTGCTCAACCTCGTGGCAAGGAAATAATACAAGTAAATATGTCGTTTTAAATTGCATTAAATAAGTAGAAAGGAAATTAAGTAAAAAGGGCAGACAGCTTGGAACAATCGAGTAAACAACAAACTGCACTGGGTAAATCCAGTTCTAGGTGTGCTGCTCAATCTCGTGGCAAGGAAATAATACAAGTAAATATGTCGTTTTAAATTGCATTAAATAAGTAGAAAGGAAATTAAGTAAAAAGGGCAGACAGCTTGGAACAATGGAGTAAACAACAAACTGCACTGGGTAAATCCAGTTCTAGGTGTGCTGCTCATTCTCGTGGCAAGAAAATAATACAAGTAAATATGTCGTTTTAAATTGCGTTAAATAAGTAGAAAGGAAATTAAGTAAAAATGGCAGACAGCGTGGAACAATGAATTAAACAACAAACTACACTGGGTAAATCCAGTTCTAGGTGTGCTGCTCAATCTCGTGGCAAGGAAATAATACAAGTAAACATGTCGTTTTAAATTGCATTATATAAGTAGAAAGGAAATTAAGTAAAAAGGGCAGACAGCTTGGAAAAATGAAGTAAACAACAAATTACACTGGGTAAATCCAGTTCTAGGTGTGCTGCTCAATCTCATGGCAAGGAAATAATACAAGTAAATATGTCGTTTTAAATTGCATTAAACAAGTAGAAAGGAAATTAAGCAAAAACGGCAGACAGCTTGGAACAATGAAGTAAACAACAAATTGCACTTGGTAAAGCCAGTTCTAGGTGTGCTGCTCATTCTCGTGGCAAGGAAATAATACAAGTAAATATGTCGTTTTAAATTGCATTAAATAAGTAGAAAGAAAATTAAGTAAAAATTGCAGACAGCTTGGAACAATGAAGTAAACAACAAATTACACTGGGTAAATCCAGTTCTATGTGTGCTGCTCAATCTCGTGGCAAGGAAATAATACAAGTAAATATGTCGTTTTAAATTGCATTAAATAAGTAGAAAGGAAATTAAGTAAAAAGGGCAGACAGCTTGGAACAATGGAGTAAACAACAAACTGCACTGGGTAAATCAAGTTCTATGTGTGCTGCTCAATCTCATGGCAAGGAAATAATACAAGTAAATATGTCGTTTTAAATTGCATTAAATAAGTATAAAGGAAATTAAGTAAAAAGGGCAGACAGCTTGGAACAATGGAGTAAACAACAAACTGCACTGGTTAAATCCAGTTCTAGGTGTGCTGCTCAATCTCGTGGCAAGGAAATAATACAAGTAAATATGTCGTTTTAAATTGCATTATATAAGTAGAAAGGAAATTAAGTAAAAAGGGCAGACAGCTTGGAACAATGAAGTAAACAACAAATTACACTGGGTAAATCCAGTTCTAGGTGTGCTGCTCAATCTCGTGGCAAGGAAATAATACAAGTAAATATGTCGGTTTAAATTGCATTAAATAAGTAGAAAGGAAATAAGTAAAAATGGCAGACAGCGTGGAACAATGAATTAAACAACAAACTGCACTGGGTAAATCCAGTTCTAGGTGTGCTGCTCAATCTCGTGGCAAGGAAATAATACAAGTAAATATGTCGTTTTAAATTGCATTAAATAAGTAGAAAGGAAATTAAGTAAAAATTGCAGACAGCGTGGAACAATGAAGTAAACAACAAATTACACTGGGTAAATCCAGTTCTATGTGTGCTGCTCAATCTCGTGGCAAGGAAATTATACAAGTAAATATGTCGTTTTAAATTGCATTAAATAAGTAGAAAGGAAATTAAGTAAAAAGGGCAGACAGCTTGGAACAATGGAGTAAACAACAAACTGCACTGGGTAAATCCAGTTCTAGGTGTGCTGCTCATTCTCGTGGCAAGGAAATAATACAAGTAAATATGTCGTTTTAAATTGCTATAAATAAGTAGAAAGGAAATTAAGTAAAAATGGCAGACAGCGTGGAACAATGAATTAAACAACAAACTACACTGGGTAAATTCAGTTCTATGTGTGCTGCTCAATCTCGTGGCAAGGAAATAGCACAAGTAAATATGTCGTTTTAAATTGCAATAAATAAGTAGAAAGGAAATTAAGTAAAAATGGCAGACAGCTTGGAACAATGGAGTAAACAACAAACTGCACTGGGTAAATCCAGTTCTAGGTGTGCTGCTCAATCTCGTGGCAAGGAAATAATACAAGTAAATATGTCGTTTTAAACTGCATTAAGTAAGTGGAAAGGAAATTAAGTAAAAATGGCAGACAGTTTGGAACAATGAAGTAAACAACAAACTGCACTGGGTAAATCCAGTTCTAGGTGTGCTGCTCAATCTCGTGGCAAGGAAATAATACAAGTAAATATGTCGTTTTAAACTGCATTAAGTAAGTGGAAAGGAAATTAAGTAAAAATGGCAGACAGCGTGGAACAATGAATAAAACAACAAACTGCGCTGGGTAAATCCAGTTCTAGGTGTGCTGCTCAATCTCGTGGCAAGGAAATAATACAAGTAAATATGTCGTTTTAAATTGCATTAAATAAGTAGAAAGGAAATTAAGTAAACATGGCAGACAGCTTAGAACAATGAAGTAAACAACAAACTGCACTTGGTAAATCCAGTTCTAGGTGTGCTGCTCAATCTCGTGGCAAGCAAATAATACAAGTAAATATGTCCTTTTAAACTGCATTAAGTAAGTGCAAAAAAAATTAAGTAAATATGGCAGACAGCTTGGAACAATGAAGTAAACAACACACTGCACTTGGTAAAGCCAGTTCTAGGTGTGCTGCTCAATCTCGTGGCAAGGAAATAAAACAAGTAAATATGTCGTTTTAAATTGCTCTAAATAAGTAGAAAGGAAATTAAGTAAAAATGGCAGACACCGTGGAACAATGAATTAAACAACAAACTACACTGGGTAAATTCAGTTCTATGTGTGCTGCTCAATCTCGTGGCAAGGAAATAGCACAAGTAAATATGTCGTTTTAAATTGCAATAAATAAGTAGAAAGGAAATTAAGTAAAAATGGCAGACAGCTTGGAACAATGGAGTAAACAACAAACTGCACTGGGTAAATCCAGTTCTAGGTGTGCTGCTCAATCTCGTGGCAAGGAAATAATACAAGTAAATATGTCGTTTTAAACTGCATTAAGTAAGTGGAAAGGAAATTAAGTAAAAATGGCAGACAGTTTGGAACAATGAAGTAAACAACAAACTGCACTGGGTAAATCCAGTTCTAGGTGTGCTGCTCAATCTCGTGGCAAGGAAATAATACAAGTAAATATGTCGTTTTAAACTGCATTAAGTAAGTGGAAAGGAAATTAAGTAAAAATGGCAGACAGCGTGGAACAATGAATTAAACAACAAACTGCGCTGGGTAAATCCAGTTCTAGGTGTGCTGCTCAATCTCGTGGCAAGGAAATAATACAAGTAAATATGTCGTTTTAAATTGCATTAAATAAGTAGAAAGGAAATTAAGTAAACATGGCAGACAGCTTAGAACAATGAAGTAAACAACAAACTGCACTTGGTAAATCCAGTTCTAGGTGTGCTGCTCAATCTCGTGGCAAGCAAATAATACAAGTAAATATGTCCTTTTAAACTGCATTAAGTAAGTGCAAAAAAAATTAAGTAAATATGGCAGACAGCTTGGAACAATGAAGTAAACAACACACTGCACTTGGTAAAGCCAGTTCTAGGTGTGCTGCTCAATCTCGTGGCAAGGAAATAAAACAAGTAAATATGTCGTTTAAAGATTGCATTAAATAAGTAGAAAGGAAATTAAGTAAAAATGGCAGACAGCTTGGAAAAATGAAGTAAACAACAAACTGCACTTGGTAAAGTCAGTTCTAGGTGTGCTGCTCAATCTCGTGGCAAGGAAATAAAACAAGTAAATATGTCGTTTAAAGATTGCATTAAATAAGTAGAAAGGAAATTAAGTAAAAATGGCAGACAGCTTGGAACAATGAAGTAAACAACAAACTGCACTTGATAAAGCCAGTTCTAGGTGTGGTGCTCAATCTCGTGGCAAGGAAATAAAAGAAGCAAATATGTCGTTAAAGGATTGCATTAAATAAGTAGAAAGGAAATTAAGTAAAAATGGCAGACAGCTTGGAACAATGAAGTAAACAACAAACTGCACTTAGTAAAGCCAGTTCTAGGTGTGCTGCTCAATCTCATGGCAAGGAAATAAAACAAGTAAATATGTCGTTTAAAGATTGCATTAAGTAAGTAGAAAGGAAATTAAGTAAAAATGGCAGACAGCTTAGAACAATGAAGTAAACAACAAACCGCACTTGGTAAAGCCAGTTCTAGGTGTGGTGCTCAATCTCGTGGCAAGGAAATAAAACAAGTAAATATGTCGTTTAAAGATTGCAGTAAATAAGTAGAAAGGAAATTAAGGAAAAATGGCAGACAGCTTGGAACAATGAAGTAAACAACAAACTGCACTTGGGAAAGCCAGTTCTAGGTGTGCTGCTCAATCTCGTGGCAAGGAAATAAAACAAGTAAATGTGTCGTTTAAAGATTGCATTAAATAAGTAGAAAGGAAACTAAGTAAAAATGGCAGACAGCTTGGAACAATGGAATAAACAACAAACTGCACTGGGTAAATCCAGTTCTAGGTGTGCTGCTCAATCTCGTGGCAAGCAAATAATACAAGTAAATATGTCGTTTTGAATTGCAATAAATAAGTAGAAAGGAAATTAAGTAAAAATGGCAGACAGCTTGGAACAATGGAGTAAACAACAAACTGCACTGGGTAAATCCAGTTCTAGGTGTGCTGCTCAATCTCGTGGCAAGGAAATAATACAAGTAAATATGTCGTTTTAAACTGCATTAAATAAGTAGAAAGGAAATTAAGTAAAAATGGCAGACAGCTTGGAACAATGGAGTAAACAACAAACTGCACTGGGTAAATCCAGTTCTAGGTGTGCTGCTCGATCTCGTGGCAAGGAAATAATACAAGTAAATATGTCGTTTTAAATTGCATTAAATAAGTAGAAAGGACATTAAGTAAAAATTGCAGACAGCGTGGAACAATGAAGTAAACAACAAATTACACTGGGTAAATCCAGTTCCAGGTGTGCTGCTCAATCTCGTGGCAAGGAAATAATACAAGTAAATATGTCGTTTTAAATTGCATTAAATAAGTAGAAAGTAAATTAAGTAAAAATTGCAGACAGCGTGGAACAATGAAGTAAACAACAAACTGCACTGGGTAAATCCAGTTCTAGGTGTGCTGCTCAATCTCGTGGCAAGAAAATAATACAAGTAAATATGTCGTTTTAAATTGCATTAAACAAGTAGAAAGGAAATTAAGCAAAAACGGCAGACAGCTTGGAACAATGAAGTAAACAACAAATTGCACTTGGTAAAGCCAGTTCTAGGTGTGCTGCTCAATCTCGTGGCAAGGAAATAAAAAAGTAGATTTGTCCTTTAGGGATTGCGTTAAATTAGTACAAAGGAAATTAAGTAAAGAAAGGCAGACAGCTTGGAACAATGAAGTAAAGAAACTGCACTTGGTAACGCCAGTTCTAGGTGTGCTGCTCAATCTTGTGGCAAGGAAATAAAACAAGTAATTATGTCGTTTAAAGATTGCTTAAATAAGTAGAAAGGAAATTAAGTAGAAATGGCAGACAGCTTGGAACAATGGAGTAAACAACAAACTGCACTGGGTAAATCCAGTTCTAGGTGTGCTGCTCAATCTCGTGGCAAGGAAATAATACAAGTAAATATGTCGTTTTAAATTGCATTAAAAAAGTAGAAAGGCAATTAAGTAAAAAGGGCAGACAGCTTGGAACAATGGAGTAAACAACAAACTGCACTGGGTAAATCCAGTTCTAGGTGTGCTGCTCAATCTCGTGGCAAGGAAATAATACAAGTAGATATGTCGTTTTAAATTGCATTATATAAGCAGAAAGGAAATTAAGTAAAAATTGCAGACAGCTTGGAACAATGAAGTAAACAACAAATTACACTGGGTAAATCCAGTTCTATGTGTGCTGCTCAATCTCGTGGCAAGGAAATAATACAAGTAAATATGTTGTTTTAAATTGCATTAAATAAGTAGAAAGGAAATTAAGTAAAAAGGGCAGACAGCTTGGAACAATCGAGTAAACAACAAACTGCACTGGGTAAATCCAGTTCTAGGTGTGCTGCTCAATCTCGTGGCAATGAAATAATACAAGTAAATATGTCGTTTTAAATTGCATTAAATAAGTAGAAAGGAAATTAAGTAAGAAGGGCAGACAGCTTGGAACAATGGAGTAAACAACAAACTGCACTGGGTAAATCCAGTTCTAGGTGTGCTGCTCATTCTCGTGGCAAGGAAATAATACAAGTAAATATGTCGTTTTAAATTGCATTAAATAAGTAGAAAGGAAATTAAGTAAAAATGGCAGACAGCGTGGAACAATGAATTAAACAACAAACTACACTGGGTAAATCCAGTTCTAGGTGTGCTGCTCAATCTCGTGGCAAGGAAATAATACAAGTAAATATGTCGTTTTAAATTGCATTATATAAGTAGAAAGGAAATTAAGTAAAAAGGGCAGACAGCTTGGAACAATGAAGTAAACAACAAATTACACTGGGTAAATCCAGTTCTAGGTGTGCTGCTCAATCTCGTGGCAAGGAAATAATACAAGTAAATATGTCGTTTTAAATTGCATTAAATAAGTACAAAGGAAATTAAGTAAAAAGGGCAGACAGCTTGGAACAATGGAGTAAACAACAAACTGCACTGGGTAAATCCAGTTCTAGGTGTGCTGCTCATTCTCGTGGCAAGGAAATAATACAAGTAAATATGTCGTTTTAAATTGCATTAAATAAGTAGAAAGGAAATTAAGTAAAAATTGCAGACAGCTTGGAACAATGAAGTAAACAACAAATTACACTGGGTAAATCCAGTTCTATGTGTGCTGCTCAATCTCGTGGCAAGGAAATAATACAAGTAAATATGTCGTTTTAAATTGCATTAAATAGGTAGAAAGGAAATTAGGTAAAAATGGCAGACAGCTTGGAACAATGGAGTAAACAACAAACTGCACTGGGTAAATCCAGTTCTATGTGTGCTGCTCAATCTCATGGCAAGGAAATAATACAAGTAAATATGTCGTTTTAAATTGCATTAAATAAGTAGAAAGGAAATTAAGTAAAAAGGGCAGACAGCTTGGAACAATGGAGTAAACAACAAACTGCACTGGTTAAATCCAGTTCTAGGTGTGCTGCTCAATCTCGTGGCAAGGAAATAATACAAGTAAATATGTCGTTTTAAATTGCATTATATAAGTAGAAAGGAAATTAAGTAAAAAGGGCAGACAGCTTGGAACAATGAAGTAAACAACAAATTACACTGGGTAAATTCAGTTCTAGGTGTGCTGCTCAATCTCGTGGCAAGGAAATAATACAAGTAAATATGTCGTTTTAAATTGCATTAAATAAGTAGAAAGGAAATAAGTAAAAATGGCAGACAGCGTGGAACAATGAATTAAACAACAAACTGCACTGGGTAAATCCAGTTCTAGGTGTGCTGCTCAATCTCGTGGCAAGGAAATAATACAAGTAAATATGTCGTTTTAAATTGCATTAAATAAGTAGAAAGGAAATTAAGTAAAAATTGCAGACAGCGTGGAACAATGAAGTAAACAACAAATTACACTGGGTAAATCCAGTTCTATGTGTGCTGCTCAATCTCGTGGCAAGGAAATTATACAAGTAAATATGTCGTTTTAAATTGCATTAAATAAGTAAAAGGAAATTAAGTAAAAAGGGCAGACAGCTTGGAACAATGGAGTAAACAACAAAATGCACTGGGTAAATCCAGTTCTAGGTGTGCTGCTCATTCTCGTGGCAAGGAAATAATACAAGTAAATATGTCGTTTTAAATTGCATTAAATAAGTAGAAAGGAAATTAAGTAAAAAGGGCAGACAGCTTGGAACAATCGAGTAAACAACAAACTGCACTGGGTAAATCCAGTTCTAGGTGTGCTGCTCAATCTCGTGGCAAGGAAATAATACAAGTAAATATGTCGTTTTAAATTGCATTAAATAAGTAGAAAGGAAATTAGGTAAAAAGGGCAGACAGCTTGGAACAATGGAGTAAACAACAAACTGCACTGGGTAAATCCAGTTCTAGGTGTGCTGCTCATTCTCGTGGCAAGGAAATAATACAAGTAAATATGTCGTTTTAAATTGCTATAAATAAGTAGAAAGGAAATTAAGTAAAAATGGCAGACAGCGTGGAACAATGAATTAAACAACAAACTACACTGGGTAAATCCAGTTCTAGGTGTGCTGCTCAATCTCGTGGCAAGGAAATAATACAAGTAAATATGTCGTTTTAAATTGCATTATATAAGTAGAAAGGAAATTAAGTAAAAAGGGCAGACAGCTTGGAACAATGAAGTAAACAACAAATTACACTGGGTAAATCCAGTTCTAGGTGTGCTGCTCAATCTCGTGGCAAGGAAATAATACAAGTAAATATGTCGTTTTAAATTGCATTAAATAAGTACAAAGGAAATTAAGTAAAAAGGGCAGACAGCTTGGAACAATGGAGTAAACAACAAACTGCACTGGGTAAATCCAGTTCTAGGTGTGCTGCTCATTCTCGTGGCAAGGAAATAATACAAGTAAATATGTCGTTATAAATTGCATTAAATAAGTACAAAGGAAATTAGGTAAAAAGGGCAGACAGCTTGGAACAATGGAGTAAACAACAAACTGCACTGGGTAAATCCAGTTCTAGGTGTGCTGCTCATTCTCATGGCAAGGAAATAATACAAGTAAATATGTCGTTTTAAATTGCATTAAATAAGTAAAAAAGGAAATTAAGTAAAAAGGGCAGACAGCTTGGAACAATGGAGTAAACAACAAACTGCACTGGTTAAATCCAGTTCTAGGTGTGCTGCTCAATCTCGTGGCAAGGAAATAATACAAGTAAATATGTCGTTTTAAATTGCATTATATAAGTAGAAAGGAAATTAAGTAAAAAGGGCAGACAGCTTGGAACAATGAAGTAAACAACAAATTACACTGGGTAAATCCAGTTCTAGGTGTGCTGCTCAATCTCGTGGCAAGGAAATAATACAAGTAAATATGTCGTTTTAAATTGCATTAAATAAGTAGAAAGGAAATAAGTAAAAATGACAGACAGCGTGGAACAATGAATTAAACAACAAACTGCACTGGGTAAATCCAGTTCTAGGTGTGCTGCTCAATCTCGTGGCAAGGAAATAATACAAGTAAATATGTCGTTTTAAATTGCATTAAATAAGTAGAAAGGAAATTAAGTAAAAATTGCAGACAGCGTGGAACAATGAAGTAAACAACAAATTACACTGGGTAAATCCAGTTCTATGTGTGCTGCTCAATCTCGTGGCAAGGAAATAAAAGAAGCAAATATGTCGTTAAAGGATTGCAATAAATAAGTAGAAAGGAAATTAAGTAAAAATGGCAGACAGCTTGGAACATTGAAGTAAACAACAAACTGCACTTGGTAAAGCCAGTTCTAGGTGTGCTGCTCAATCTCGTGGCAAGGAAATAATACAAGTAAATATGTCGTTTTAAACTGCATTAAGTAAGTGGAAAGGAAATTAAGTAAAAATGGCAGACAGCGTGGAACAATGAATTAAACAACAAACTGCGCTGGGTAAATCCAGTTCTAGGTGTGCTGCTCAATCTCGTGGCAAGGAAATAATACAAGTAAATATGTCGTTTTAAATTGCATTAAATAAGTAGAAAGGAAATTAAGTAAAAATGGCAGACAGCTTAGAACAATGAAGTAAACAACAAACTGCACTTGGTAAATCCAGTTCTAGGTGTGCTGCTCAATCTCGTGGCAAGGAAATAAAACAAGTAAATATGTCGTTTAAAGATTGCATTAAATAAGTAGAAAGGAAATTAAGTAAAAATGGCAGACAGCTTGGAACAATGGAGTAAACAACAAACTGCACTGGGTAAATCCAGTTCTATGTGTGCTGCTTAATCTCGTGGCAAGGAAATAATACAAGTAAATATGTCGTTTTAAATTGCAATAAATAAGTAGAAAGGAAATTAAGTAAAAATGGCAGACAGCTTGGAACAATGGAGTAAACAACAAACTGCACTGGGTAAATCCAGTTCTAGGTGTGCTGCTCAATCTCGTGGCAAGGAAATAATACAAGTAAATATGTCGTTTTAAACTGCAATAAGTAAGTGGAAAGGAAATTAAGTAAAAATGGCAGACAGTTTGGAACAATGAAGTAAACAACAAACTGCACTGGGTAAATCCAGTTCTAGGTGTGCTGCTCAATCTCGTGGCAAGGAAATAATACAAGTAAATATGTCGTTTTAAACTGCATTAAGTAAGTGGAAAGGAAATTAAGTAAAAATGGCAGACAGCGTGGAACAATGAATTAAACAACAAACTGCGCTGGGTAAATCCAGTTCTAGGTGTGCTGCTCAATCTCGTGGCAAGGAAATAATACAAGTAAATATGTCGTTTTAAATTGCATTAAATAAGTAGAAAGGAAATTAAGTAAAAATGGCACACAGCTTAGAACAATGAAGTAAACAACAAACTGCACTTGGTAAATCCAGTTCTAGGTGTGCTGCTCAATCTCGTGGCAAGCAAATAATACAAGTAAATATGTCCTTTTAAACTGCATTAAGTAAGTGCAAAGGAAATTAAGTAAATATGGCAGACAGCTTGGAACAATGAAGTAAACAACAAACTGCACTTGGTAAAGCCAGTTCTAGGTGTGCTGCTCAATTTCGTGGCAAGGAAATAAAACAAGTAAATATGTCGTTTAAAGATTGCATTAAATAAGTAGAAAGGAAATTAAGTAAAAATGGCAGACAGCTTGGAAAAATGAAGTAAACAACAAACTGCACTTTGTAAAGTCAGTTCTAGGTGTGCTGCTCAATCTCGTGGCAAGGAAATAAAACAAGTAAATATGTCGTTTAAAGATTGCATTAAATAAGTAGAAAGGAAATTAAGTAAAAATGGCAGACAGCTTGGAACAATGAAGTAAACAACAAACTGCACTTGATAAAGCCAGTTCTAGGTGTGGTGCTTAATCTCGTGGCAAGGAAATAAAAGAAGCAAATATGTCGTTAAAGGATTGCATTAAATAAGTAGAAAGGAAATTAAGTAAAAATGGCAGACAGCTTGGAACAATGAAGTAAACAACAAACTGCACTTGGTAAAGCCAGTTCTAGGTGTGCTGCTCAATCTCATGGCAAGGAAATAAAACAAGTAAATATGTCGTTTAAAGATTGCATTAAGTAAGTAGAAAGGAAATTAAGTAAAAATGGCAGACAGCTTAGAACAATGAAGTAAACAACAAACCGCACTTGGTAAAGCCAGTTCTAGGTGTGGTGCTCAATCTCGTGGCAAGGAAATAAAACAAGTAAATATGTCGTTTAAAGATTGCAATAAATAGGTAGAAAGAAAATTAAGTAAAAATTGCAGACAGCTTAGAACAATGAAGTAAACAACAAACTGCACTTGGTAAAGCCAGTTCTAAGTGTGGTGCTCAATCTCGTGGCAAGGAAATAAAACAAGTAAATATGTCGTTTAAAGATTGCATTAAATAAGTAGAAAGGAAATTAGGTAAAAATGGCAGACAGCTTAGAACAATGAAGTAAACAACAAACTGCACTTGGTAAAGCCAGTTCTAGGTGTGCTGCTCAATCTCGAGGCAAGGAAATAAAACAAGTAAATATGTCATTTAAAAATTGCATTAAATAAGTAGAAAGGAAATTAAGTAAAAATGGCAGACAGCTTGGAACAATGAAGTAAACAACAAACTGCACTTGGTAAAGCCAGTTCTAGGTGTGCTGCTCAATCTCGTGGCAAGGAAATAAAACAAGTAAATATATCGTTTAAGGATTGCATTAAGTAAGTAGAAAGGAAACTAAGTAAAAATGGCAGACAGCTTAGAACAATGAAGTAAACAACAAACTGCACTTGGTAAAGCCAGTTCTAGGTGTGCTGCTCAATCTCGTGGCAAGGAAATAAAACAAGTAAATATGTCGTTTAAAGATTGCATTAAATAAGTAGAAAGGAAATTAAGTAAAAATGGCAGACAGCTTAGAACAATGAAGTAAACAACAAACTGCACTTGGTAAAGCCAGTTCTAGGTGTGCTGCTCAATCTCGTGGCAAGGAAATAAAACAAGTAAATATGTCGTTTAAAGATTGCATTAAATAAGTAGAAAAAAAATTAAGTAAAAATGGCAGACATCTTAGAACAATGAAGTAAACAACAAACTGCACTTGGTAAAGCCAGTTCTAGGTGTGGTGCTCAATCTCGTGGCAAGGAAATAAAACAAGTAAATATGTCGTTTAAAGATTGCATTAAATAAGTAGAAAGGAAATTAAGTAAAAATGGCAGACAGCTTAAAACAATGAAGTAAACAACAAACTGCAATTGGTAAAGCCAGTTCTAGGTGTGCTGCTCAATCTCGTGGCAAGGAAATAAAACAAGTAAATATGTCGTTTAAAGATTGCATTAAATAAGTAGAAAGGAAATTAAGTAAAAATGGCAGACAGCATGGAACAATGAAGTAAACAACAAACTGCACTTGGTAAAGCCAGTTCTAGGTGTGCTGCTCAATCTCGTGGCAAGGAAATAAAAGAAGTAAATATGTCGTTTAAGAATTGCATTAAATAAGTAGAAAGGAAATTAAGTAAAAATGGCAGACAACTTAGAACAATGAAGTAAACAACAAACCGCACTTGGTAAAGCCAGTTCTAGGTGTGCTGTTCAATCTCGTGGCAAGGAAATAAAACAAGTAAATATGTCGTTTAAAGATTGCATTAAGTAAGTAGAAAGGAAACTAAGTAAAAATGGCAGACAGCTTAGAACAATGAAGTAAACAACAAACTGCACTTGGTAAAGCCAGTTCTAGGTGTCGTGCTCAATCTTGTGGCAAGGAAATAAAACAAGTAAATATGTCGTTTAAAGATTGCATTAAATAAGTAGAAACGAAATTAAGTAAAAATGGCAGACAGCTTAGAACAATGAAGTAAACAACAAACTGCACTTGGTAAAGCCAGTTCTAGGTGTTGTGCTCAATCTCGTGGCAAGGAAATAAAACAAGCAAATATGTCGTATAAAGATTGCATATAAATAAGTAGAAAGGAAATTAAGTAAAAATGGCAGACAGCTTAGAACAATGAAGTAAACAACAAACTGCACTTGGTAAAGCCAGTTCTAGGTGTTGTGCTCAATCTCGTGGCAAGGAAATAAAACAAGCAAATATGTCGTATAAAGATTGCATTAAATAAGTAGAAAGGAAATTAAGTAAAAATGGCAGACAGCTTAGAACAATGAAGTAAACAACAAACTGCACTTGGTAAAGCCAGTTCTAGGTGTTGTGCTCAATCTCGTGGCAAGGAAATAAAACAAGCAAATATGTCGTATAAAGATTGCATTAAATAAGTAGAAAGGAAAATAGTAAAAATGGCAGACAGCTTAGAACAATGAAGTAAACAACAAACTGCACTTGGTAAAGCCAGTTCTAGGTGTTGTGCTCAATCTCGTGGGAAGGAAATGAAACAAGCAAATATGTCGTATAAAGATTGCATTAAATAAGTAGAAAGGAAATTAAGTAAAAATGGCAGACAGCTTAGAACAATGAAGTAAACAACAAACTGCACTTGGTAAAGCCAGTTCTAGGTGTTGTGCTCAATCTCGTGGCAAGGAAATAAAACAAGCAAATATGTCGTATAAAGATTGCATTAATTAAGTAGAAAGGAAATTAAGTAAAAATGGCAGACAGCTTAGAACAATGAAGTAAACAACAAACTGCACTTGGTAAAGCCAGTTCTAGGTGTTGTGCTCAATCTCGTGGCAAGGAAATAAAACAAGCAAATATGTCGTATAAAGATTGCATTAAATAAGTAGAAAGGAAATTAAGTAAAATGGCAGACAGCTTAGAACAATGAAGTAAACAACAAACTGCACTTGGTAAAGCCAGTTCTAGTTGTTGTGCTCGATCTCGTGGCAAGGAAATAAAACAAGCAAATATGTCGTATAAAGATTGCATTAATTAAGTAGAAAGGAAATTAAGTAAAAATGGCAGACAGCTTAGAACAATGAAGTAAACAACAAACTGCACTTGGTAAAGCCAGTTCTAGGTGTTGTGCTCAATCTCGTGGCAAGGAAATAAAACAAGCAAATATGTTGTATAAAGATTGCATTAATTAAGTAGAAAGGAAATTAAGTAAAAATGGCAGACAGCTTAGAACAATGAAGTAAACAACAAACTGCACTTGGTAAAGCCAGTTCTAGGTGTTGTGCTCAATCTCGTGGCAAGGAAATAAAACAAGCAAATATGTCGTATAAAGATTGCATTAAATAAGTAGAAAGGAAATTAAGTAAAAATGGCAGACGGCTTAGAACAATGAAGTAAACAACAAACTGCACTTGGTAAAGCCAGTTCTAGGTGTTGTGCTCAATCTCGTGGCAAGGAAATAAAACAAGCAAATATGTCGTATAAAGATTGCATTAAATAAGTAGAAAGGAAATTAAGTAAAAATGGCAGACAGCTTAGAACAATGAAGTAAACAACAAACTGCACTTGGTAAAGCCAGTTCTAGGTGTTGTGCTCAATCTCGTGGCAAGGAAATAAAACAAGCAAATATGTCGTATAAAGATTGCATTAATTAAGCAGAAAGGAAATTAAGTAAAAATGGCAGACAGCTTAGAACAATGAAGTAAACAACAAACTGCAGTTGGTAAAGCCAGTTCTAGGTGTTGTGCTCAATCTCGTGGCAAGGAAATAAAACAAGCAAATATGTCGTATAAAGATTGCATTAAATAAGTAGAAAGGAAAAAAGTAAAAATGGCAGACAGCTTAGAACAATGAAGTAAACAACAAACTGCACTTGGTAAAGCCAGTTCTAGGTGTGCTGCTCAATCTCGTGGCAAGGAAATAAAACAAGTAAATGTGTCGTTTAAAGATTGCAGTAAATAAGTAGAAAGGAAATTAAGGAAAAATGGCAGACAGCTTGGAACAATGAAGTAAACAACAAACTGCACTTGGGAAAGCCAGTTCTAGGAGTGCTGCTAAATCATGCGGCAAGGAAATAAAACAAGTAAATATGTCATTTTAAGATTGCAATAAATAAGTAGAAAGGAAATTAAGGAAAAATGGCAAACCGCTTGGAACAATGAAGTAAACAACAAACTGCACTTGGTAAAGCCAGTTCTAGGTGTGGTGCTCAATCTCGTGGCAAGGAAATAACACAAGTAAATATGTCGTTTAAAGATTGCATTAAATAAGTAGAAAGGAAATTAAGTAAAAATGGCAGACAGCTTAGAACAATGAAGTAAACAACAAACTGCACTTGGTAAAGCCAGTTCTAGGTGTGCTGCTCAATCTCGTGGCAAGGAAATAAAACAAGCAAATATGTCGTATAAAGATTGCATTAATTAAGTAGAAAGGAAATTAAGTAAAAATGGCAGACAGCTTAGAACAATGAAGTAAACAACAAACTGCACTTGGTAAAGCCAGTTCTAGGTGTTGTGCTCAATCTCGTGGCAAGGAAATAAAACAAGCAAATATGTCGTATAAAGATTGCATTAAATAAGTAGAAAGGAAATTAAGTAAAAATGGCAGACAGCTTAGAACAATGAAGTAAACAACAAACTGCACTTGGTAAAGCCAGTTCTAGGTGTTGTGCTCGATCTCGTGGCAAGGAAATAAAACAAGCAAATATGTCGTATAAAGATTGCATTATTAAGTAGAAAGGAAATTAAGTAAAAATGGCAGACAGCTTAGAACAATGAAGTAAACAACAAACTGCACTTGGTAAAGCCAGTTCTAGGTGTTGTGCTCAATCTCGTGGCAAGGAAATAAAACAAGCAAATATGTTGTATAAAGATTGCATTAATTAAGTAGAAAGGAAATTAAGTAAAAATGGCAGACAGCTTAGAACAATGAAGTAAACAACAAACTGCACTTGGTAAAGCCAGTTCTAGGTGTTGTGCTCAATCTCGTGGCAAGGAAATAAAACAAGCAAATATGTCGTATAAAGATTGCATTAAATAAGTAGAAAGGAAATTAAGTAAAAATGGCAGACAGCTTAGAACAATGAAGTAAACAACAAACTGCACTTGGTAAAGCCAGTTCTAGGTGTTGTGCTCAATCTCGTGGCAAGGAAATAAAACAAGCAAATATGTCGTATAAAGATTGCATTAAATAAGTAGAAAGGAAATTAAGTAAAAATGGCAGACAGCTTAGAACAATGAAGTAAACAACAAACTGCACTTGGTAAAGCCAGTTCTAGGTGTTGTGCTCAATCTCGTGGCAAGGAAATAAAACAAGCAAATATGTCGTATAAAGATTGCATTAATTAAGTAGAAAGGAAATTAAGTAAAAATGGCAGACAGCTTAGAACAATGAAGTAAACAACAAACTGCACTTGGTAAAGCCAGTTCTAGGTGTTGTGCTCAATCTCGTGGCAAGGAAATAAAACAAGCAAATATGTCGTATAAAGATTGCATTAAATAAGTAGAAAGGAAAAAAGTAAAAATGGCAGACAGCTTAGAACAATGAAGTAAACAACAAACTGCACTTGGTAAAGCCAGTTCTAGGTGTGCTGCTCAATCTCGTGGCAAGGAAATAAAACAAGTAAATGTGTCGTTTAAAGATTGCAGTAAATAAGTAGAAAGGAAATTAAGGAAAAATGGCAGACAGCTTGGAACAATGAAGTAAACAACAAACTGCACTTGGGAAAGCCAGTTCTAGGAGTGCTGCTAAATCATGCGGCAAGGAAATAAAACAAGTAAATATGTCATTTTAAGATTGCAATAAATAAGTAGAAAGGAAATTAAGGAAAAATGGCAAACCGCTTGGAACAATGAAGTAAACAACAAACTGCACTTGGTAAAGCCAGTTCTAGGTGTGGTGCTCAATCTCGTGGCAAGGAAATAACACAAGTAAATATGTCGTTTAAAGATTGCATTAAATAAGTAGAAAGGAAATTAAGTAAAAATGGCAGACAGCTTAGAACAATGAAGTAAACAACAAACTGCACTTGGTAAAGCCAGTTCTAGGTGTGCTGCTCAATCTCGTGGCAAGGAAATAAAACAAGTGAATGTGTCGTTTAAAGATTGCATTGGGTAAGTAGAAAGGAAACTAAGTAAAAATGGCAGACAGCTTAGAACAATGAAGTAAGCAACAAACTGCACTTGGTAAAGCCAGTTCTAAGTGTGCTGCTCAATCTCATGGCAAGGAAATAACACATGTAAATATGTCATTTTAAGATTGCAATAAATAAGTAGAAAGGAAATTAAGAAAAAATGGCAGACAGCTTAGAACAATGAAGTAAACAACAAACTGAACTTGGTAAAGCCAGTTCTAGGTGTGCTGCTCAATCTCGTGGCAAGGAAATAAAACAAGCAAATATGTCATTTTAAGATTGCAATAAATAAGTGGAAAGGAAATTAAGGAAAAATGGCAAACCGCTTGGAACAATGAAGTAAACAACAAACTGCACTTGGTAAAGCCAGTTCTAGGTGTGCTGCTCAATCTCGTGGCAAGGAAATAAAACAAGTAATATGTCGTTTAAAGATTGCATTAAATAAGTAGAAAGGAAATTAAGCAAAAACGGCAGACAGCTTGGAACAATGAAGTAAACAACAAATTGCACTTGGTAAAGCCAGTTCTAGGTGTGCTGCTCAATCTCGTGGCAAGGAAATAAAAAAGTAGATTTGTCCTTTAGGGATTGCGTTAAATTAGTACAAAGGAAATTAAGTAAAGAAAGGCAGACAGCTTGGAACAATGAAGTAAAGAAACTGCACTTGGTAACGCCAGTTCTAGGTGTGCTGCTCAATCTTGTAGCAAGGAAATAAAACAAGTAATTATGTCGTTTAAAGATTGCTTAAATAAGTAGAAAGGAAATTAAGTAGAAATGGCAGACAGCTTGGAACAATGGAGTAAACAACAAACTCTACTGGGTAAATCCAGTTCTAGGTGTGCTGCTCAATCTCGTGGCAAGGAAATAAAACAAGTAATATGTCGTTTAAAGTTTGCATTAAATAAGTAGAAAGGAAATTAAGTAAAAAGGGCAGACAGCTTGGAACAATGGAGTAAACAACAAACTGCACTGGGTAAATCAAGTTCTAGGTGTGCTGCTCAATCTCGTGGCAAGGAAATAATACAAGTAAATATGTCGTTTTAAATTGCATTATATAAGTAGAAAGGAAATTAAGTAAAAATTGCAGACAGCTTGGAACAATGAAGTAAACAACAAATTACACTGGGTAAATCCAGTTCTATGTGTGCTGCTCAATCTCGTGGCAAGGAAATAATACAAGTAAATATGTCGTTTTAAATTGCATTAAATAAGTAGAAAGGGCAGACAGCTTGGAACAATCGAGTAAACAACAAACTGCACTTGGTAAAGCCAGTTCTAGGTGTGCTGCTCAATCTCGTGGCAAGGAAATAAAACAAGTAAATGTGTCGTTTAAAGATTGCATTGGGTAAGTAGAAAGGAAACTAAGTAAAAATGGCAGACAGCTTAGAACAATGAAGTAAACAACAAACTGCACTTGGTAAAGCCAGTTCTAAGTGTGCTGCTCAATCTCATGGCAAGGAAATAACACATGTAAATATGTCATTTTAAGATTGCAATAAATAAGTAGAAAGGAAATTAAGGAAAAATGGCAGACAGCTTAGAACAATGAAGTAAACAACAAACTGCACTTGGTAAAGCCAGTTCTAGGTGTGCTGCTCAATCTCGTGGCAAGGAAATAAAACTAGTAATATGTCGTTTAAAGATTGCATTAAATAAGTAGAAAGGAAATTAAGCAAAAACGGCAGACAGCTTGGAACAATGAAGTAAACAAGAAATTGCACTTGGTAAAGCCAGTTCTAGGCGTGCTGCTCAATCTCGTGGCAAGGAAATAAAACAAGTAATATGTCGTTTAAAGATTGCATTAAATAAGTAGAAAGGAAATTAAGCAAAAACGGCAGACAGCTTGGAACAATGAAGTAAACAACAAATTGCACTTGGTAAAGCCAGTTCTAGGTGTGCTGCTCAATCTCGTGCAAGGAAATAAAAAAGTAGATTTGTCCTTTAGGGATTGCGTTAAATTAGTACAAAGGAAATTAAGTAGAGAAAGGCAGACAGCTTGGAACAATGAAGTAAAGAAACTGCACTTGGTAACGCCAGTTCTAGGTGTGCTGCTCAATCTTGTAGCAAGGAAATAAAACAAGTAATTATGTCGTTTAAAGATTGCTTAAATAAGTAGAAAGGAAATTAAGTAGAAATGGCAGACAGCTTGGAACAATGGAGTAAACAACAAACTGCACTGGGTAAATCCAGTCCTAGGTGTGCTGCTCAATCTCGTGACAAGGAAATAATACAAGTAAATATGTCGTTTTAAATTGCATTAAAAAAGTAGAAAGGAAATTAAGTAAAAAGGGCAGACAGCTTGGAACAATGGAGTAAACAACAAACTGCACTGGGTAAATCCAGTTCTAGGTGTGCTGCTCAATCTCGTGGCAAGGAAATAAAACAAGTAATATGTCGTTTAAAGATTGCATTAAATAAGTAGAAAGGAAATTAAGCAAAAACGGCAGACAGCTTGGAACAATGAAGTAAACAACAAATTGCACTTGGTAAAGCCAGTTCTAGGTGTGCTGCTCAATCTCGTGGCAAGGAAATAAAAAAGTAGATTTGTCCTTTAGGGATTGCGTTAAATTAGTACAAAGGAAATTAAGTAAAGAAAGGCAGACAGCTTGGAACAATGAAGTAAAGAAACTGCACTTGGTAACGCCAGTTCTAGGTGTGCTGCTCAATCTTGTAGCAAGGAAATAAAACAAGTAATTATGTCGTTTAAAGATTGCTTAAATAAGTAGAAAGGAAATTAAGTAGAAATGGCAGACAGCTTGGAACAATGGAGTAAACAACAAACTCTACAGGGTAAATCCAGTTCTAGGTGTGCTGCTCAATCTCGTGGCAAGGAAATAAAACAAGTAATATGTCGTTTAAAGATTGCATTAAATAAGTAGAAAGGAAATTAAGTAAAAAGGGCAGACAGCTTGGAACAATGGAGTAAACAACAAACTGCACTGGGTAAATCCAGTTCTAGGTGTGCTGCTCAATCTCGTGGCAAGGAAATAATACAAGTAAATATGTCGTTTTAAATTGCATTCTATAAGTAGAAAGGAAATTAAGTAAAAATTGCAGACAGCTTGGAACAATGAAGTAAACAACAAATTACACTGGGTAAATCCAGTTCTATGTGTGCTGCTCAATCTCGTGGCAAGGAAAAAATACAAGTAAATATGTCGTTTTAAATTGCATTAAATAAGTAGAAAGGAAATTAAGTAAAAAGGGCAGACAGCTTGGAACAATCGAGTAAACAACAAACTGCACTTGGTAAAGCCAGTTCTAGGTGTGCTGCTCAATCTCGTGGCAAGGAAATAAAACAAGTAAATGTGTCGTTTAAAGATTGCATTGGGTAAGTAGAAAGGAAACTAAGTAAAAATGGCAGACAGCTTAGAACAATGAAGTAAACAACAAACTGCACTTGGTAAAGCCAGTTCTAAGTGTGCTGCTCAATCTCATGGCAAGGAAATAACACATGTAAATATGTCATTTTAAGATTGCAATAAATAAGTAGAAAGGAAATTAAGGAAAAATGGCAGACAGCTTAGAACAATGAAGTAAACAACAAACTGCACTTGGTAAAGCCAGTTCTAGGTGTGCTGCTCAATCTCGTGGCAAGGAAATAAAACAAGTAATATGTCGTTTAAAGATTGCATTAAATAAGTAGAAAGGAAATTAAGCAAAAACGGCAGACAGCTTGGAACAATGAAGTAAACAACAAATTGCACTTGGTAAAGCCAGTTCTAGGCGTGCTGCTCAATCTCGTGGCAAGGAAATAAAACAAGTAATATGTCGTTTAAAGATTGCATTAAATAAGTAGAAAGGAAATTAAGCAAAAACGGCAGACAGCTTGGAACAATGAAGTAAACAACAAATTGCACTTGGTAAAGCCAGTTCTAGGTGTGCTGCTCAATCTCGTGGCAAGGAAATAAAAAAGTAGATTTGTCCTTTAGGGATTGCGTTAAATTAGTACAAAGGAAATTAAGTAGAGAAAGGCAGACAGCTTGGAACAATGAAGTAAAGAAACTGCACTTGGTAACGCCAGTTCTAGGTGTGCTGCTCAATCTTGTAGCAAGGAAATAAAACAAGTAATTATGTCGTTTAAAGATTGCTTAAATAAGTAGAAAGGAAATTAAGTAGAAATGGCAGACAGCTTGGAACAATGGAGTAAACAACAAACTGCACTGGATAAATCCAGTCCTAGGTGTGCTGCTCAATCTCGTGACAAGGAAATAATACAAGTAAATATGTCGTTTTAAATTGCATTAAAAAAGTAGAAAGGAAATTAAGTAAAAAGGGCAGACAGCTTGGAACAATGGAGTAAACAACAAACTGCACTGGGTAAATCCAGTTCTAGGTGTGCTGCTCAATCTCGTGGCAAGGAAATAATACAAGTAAATATGTCGTTTTAAATTGCATTATATAAGTAGTAAGGAAATTAAGTAAAAATTGCAGACAGCTTGGAACAATGAAGTAAACAACAAATTACACGGGGTAAATCCAGTTCTATGTGTGCTGCTCAATCTCGTGGCAAGGAAATAATACAAGTAAATATGTCGTTTTAAATTGCATTAAATAAGTAGAAAGGAAATTAAGTAAAAAGGGCAGACAGCTTGGAACAATCGAGTAAACAACAAACTGCACTGGGTAAATCCAGTTCTAGGTGTGCTGCTCAATCTCGTGGCAAGGAAATAATACAAGTAAATATGTCGTTTTAAATTGCATTAAATAAGTAGAAAGGAAATTAAGTAAAAAGGGCAGACAGCTTGGAACAATGGAGTAAACAACAAACTGCACTGGGTAAATCCAGTTCTAGGTGTGCTGCTCATTCTCGTGGCAAGAAAATAATACAAGTAAATATGTCGTTTTAAATTGCATTAAATAAGTAGAAAGAAAATTAAGTAAAAATGGCAGACAGCGTGGAACAATGAATTAAACAACAAACTACACTGGGTAAATCCAGTTCTAGGTGTGCTGCTCAATCTCGTGGCAAGGAAATAATACAAGTAAATATGTCGTTTTAAATTGCATTATATAAGTAGAAAGGAAATTAAGTAAAAAGGGCAGACAGCTTGGAACAATGAAGTAAACAACAAATTACACTGGGTAAATCCAGTTCTAGGTGTGCTGCTCAATCTCGTGGCAAGGAAATAATACAAGTAAATATGTCGTTTTAAATTGCATTAAATAAGTACAAAGGAAATTAAGTAAAAAGCGCAGACAGCTTGGAACAATGGAGTAAACAACAAACTGCACTGGGTAAATCCAGTTCTAGGTGTGCTGCTCATTCTCGTGGCAAGGAAATAATACAAGTAAATATGTCGTTTTAAATTGAATTAAATAAGTAGAAAGGAAATAAAGTAAAAATTGCAGACAGCTTGGAACAATGAAGTAAACAACAAATTACACTGGGTAAATCCAGTTCTATGTGTGCTGCTCAATCTCGTGGCAAGGAAATAATACAAGTAAATATGTCGTTTTAAATTGCATTAAATAAGTAGAAAGGAAATTAAGTAAAAAGGGCAGACAGCTTGGAACAATCGAGTAAACAACAAACTGCACTTGGTAAAGCCAGTTCTAGGTGTGCTGCTCAATCTCGTGGCAAGGAAATAAAACAAGTAAATGTGTCGTTTAAAGATTGCATTGGGTAAGTAGAAAGGAAACTAAGTAAAAATGGCAGACAGCTTAGAACAATGAAGTAAACAACAAACTGCACTTGGTAAAGCCAGTTCTAAGTGTGCTGCTCAATCTCATGGGAAGGAAATAACACATGTAAATATGTCATTTTAAGATTGCAATAAATAAGTAGAAAGGAAATTAAGGAAAAATGGCAGACAGCTTAGAACAATGAAGTAAACAACAAACTGCACTTGGTAAAGCCAGTTCTAGGTGTGCTGCTCAATCTCGTGGCAAGGAAATAAAACAAGTAATATGTCGTTTAAAGATTGCATTAAATAAGTAGAAAGGAAATTAAGCAAAAACGGCAGACAGCTTGGAACAATGAAGTAAACAACAAATTGCACTTGGTAAAGCCAGTTCTAGGTGTGCTGCTCAATCTCGTGGCAAGGAAATAAAAAAGTAGATTTGTCCTTTAGGGATTGCGTTAAATTAGTACAAAGGAAATTAAGTAGAGAAAGGCAGACAGCTTGGAACAATGAAGTAAAGAAACTGCACTTGGTAACGCCAGTTCTAGGTGTGCTGCTCAATCTTGTAGCAAGGAAATAAAACAAGTAATTATGTCGTTTAAAGATTGCTTAAATAAGTAGAAAGGAAATTAAGTAGAAATGGCAGACAGCTTGGAACAATGGAGTAAACAACAAACTGCACTGGGTAAATCCAGTCCTAGGTGTGCTGCTCAATCTCGTGACAAGGAAATAATACAAGTAAATATGTCGTTTTAAATTGCATTAAAAAAGTAGAAAGGAAATTAAGTAAAAAGGGCAGACAGCTTGGAACAATGGAGTAAACAACAAACTGCACTGGGTAAATCCAGTTCTAGGTGTGCTGCTCAATCTCGTGGCAAGGAAATAATACAAGTAAATATGACGTTTTAAATTGCATTATATAAGTAGTAAGGAAATTAAGTAAAAATTGCAGACAGCTTGGAACAATGAAGTAAACAACAAATTACACTGGGTAAATCCAGTTCTATGTGTGCTGCTCAATCTCGTGGCAAGGAAATAATACAAGTAAATATGTCGTTTTAAATTGCAATTAATAAGTAGAAAGGAAATTAAGTAAAAAGGGCAGACAGCTTGGAACAATCGAGTAAACAACAAACTGCACTGGGTAAATCCAGTTCTAGGTGTGCTGCTCAATCTCGTGGCAAGGAAATAATACAAGTAAATATGTCGTTTTAAATTGCAATAAATAAGTAGAAAGGAAATTAAGTAAAAAGGGCAGACAGCTTGGAACAATGGAGTAAACAACAAACTGCACTGGGTAAATCCAGTTCTAGGTGTGCTGCTCATTCTCGTGGCAAGAAAATAATACAAGTAAATATGTCGTTTTAAATTGCATTAAATAAGTAGAAAGAAAATTAAGTAAAAATGGCAGACAGCGTGGAACAATGAATTAAACAACAAACTACACTGGGTAAATCCAGTTCTAGGTGTGCTGCTCAATCTCGTGGCAAGGAAATAATACAAGTAAATATGTCGTTTTAAATTGCATTATATAAGTAGAAAGGAAATTAAGTAAAAAGGGCAGACAGCTTGGAACAATGAAGTAAACAACAAATTACACTGGGTAAATCCAGTTCTAGGTGTGCTGCTCAATCTCGTGGCAAGGAAATAATACAAGTAAATATGTCGTTTTAAATTGCATTAAATAAGTACAAAGGAAATTAAGTAAAAAGCGCAGACAGCTTGGAACAATGGAGTAAACAACAAACTGCACTGGGTAAATCCAGTTCTAGGTGTGCTGCTCATTCTCGTGGCAAGGAAATAATACAAGTAAATATGTCGTTTTAAATTGAATTAAATAAGTAGAAAGGAAATTAAGTAAAAATTGCAGACAGCTTGGAACAATGAAGTAAACAACAAATTACACTGGGTAAATCCAGTTCTATGTGTGCTGCTCAATCTCGTGGCAAGGAAATAATACTAGTAAATATGTCGTTTTAAATTGCATTAAATAAGTAGAAAGGAAATTAAGTAAAAAGGGCAGACAGCTTGGAACAATGGAGTAAACAACAAACTGCACTGGTTAAATCCAGTTCTAGGTGTGCTGCTCAATCTCGTGGCAAGGAAATAATACAAGTAAATATGTCGTTTTAAATTGCATTATATAAGTAGAAAGGAAATTAAGTAAAAAGGGCAGACAGCTTGGAACAATGAAGTAAACAACAAATTACACTGGGTAAATCCAGTTCTAGGTGTGCTGCTCAATCTCGTGGCAAGGAAATAATACAAGTAAATATGTCGTTTTAAATTGCATTAAATAAGTAGAAAGAAAATAAGTAAAAATGGCAGACAGCGTGGAACAATGAATTAAACAACAAACTGCACTGGGTAAATCCAGTTCTAGGTGTGCTGCTCAATCTCGTGGCAAGGAAATAATACAAGTAAATATGTCGTTTTAAATTGCAATAAATAAGTAGAAAGGAAATTAAGTAAAAATTGCAGACAGCGTGGAACAATGAAGTAAACAACAAATTACACTGGGTAAATCCAGTTCTATGTGTGCTGCTCAATCTCGTGGCAAGGAAATTATACAAGTAAATATGTCGTTTTAAATTGCATTAAATAAGTAGAAAGGAAATTAAGTAAAAAGGGCAGACAGCTTGGAACAATGGAGTAAACAACAAACTGCACTGGGTAAATCCAGTTCTAGGTGTGCTGCTCATTCTCGTGGCAAGGAAATAATACAAGTAAATATGTCGTTTTAAATTGCTATAAATAAGTAGAAAGGAAATTAAGTAAAAATGGCAGACAGCGTGGAACAATGAATTAAACAACAAACTACACTGGGTAAATTCAGTTCTATGTGTGCTGCTCAATCTCGTGGCAAGGAAATAATACAAGTAAATATGTCGTTTTAAATTGCAATAAATAAGTAGAAAGGAAATTAAGTAAAATGGCAGACAGCTTGGAACAATGGAGTAAACAACAAACTGCACTGGGTAAATCCAGTTCTAGGTGTGCTGCTCAATCTCGTGGCAAGGAAATAATACAAGTAAATATGTCGTTTTAAACTGCATTAAGTAAGTGGAAAGGAAATTAAGTAAAAATGGCAGACAGTTTGGAACAATGAAGTAAACAACAAACTGAACTGGGTAAATCCAGTTCTAGGTGTGCTGCTCAATCTCGTGGCAAGGAAATAATACAAGTAAATATGTCGTTTTAAACTGCATTAAGTAAGTGGAAAGGAAATTAAGTAAAAATGGCAGACAGCGTGGAACAATGAATTAAACAACAAACTGCGCTGGGTAAATCCAGTTCTAGGTGTGCTGCTCAATATCGTGGCAAGGAAATAATACAAGTAAATATGTCGTTTTAAATTGCATTAAATAGGTAGAAAGGAAATTAAGTAAACATGGCAGACAGCTTAGAACAATGAAGTAAACAACAAACTGCACTTGGTAAATCCAGTTCTAGGTGTGCTGCTCAATCTCGTGGCAAGCAAATAATACAAGTAAATATGTCCTTTTAAACTGCATTAAGTAAGTGCAAAAAAAATTAGGTAAATATGGCAGACAGCTTGGAACAATGAAGTAAACAACAAACTGCACTTGGTAAAGCCAGTTCTAGGTGTGCTGCTCAATCTCGTGGCAAGGAAATAAAACAAGTAAATATGTCGTTTAAAGATTGCATTAAATAAGTAGAAAGGAAATTAAGTAAAAATGGCAGACAGCTTGGAAAAATGAAGTAAACAACAAACTGCACTTGGTAAAGTCAGTTCTAGGTGTGCTGCTCAATCTCGTGGCAAGGAAATAAAACAAGTAAATATGTCGTTTAAAGATTGCATTAAATAAGTAGAAAGGAAATTAAGTAAAAATGGCAGACAGCTTGGAACAATGAAGTAAACAACAAACTGCACTTGATAAAGCCAGTTCTAGGTGTGGTGCTCAATCTCGTGGCAAGGAAATAAAAGAAGCAAATATGTCGTTAAAGGATTGCATTAAATAAGTTGAAAGGAAATTAGGTAAAAATGGCAGACAGCTTGGAACAATGAAGTAAACAACAAACTGCACTTGGTAAAGCCAGTTCTAGGTGTGCTGCTCAATCTCATGGCAAGGAAATAAAACAAGTAAATATGTCGTTTAAAGATTGCAGTAAGTAGAAAGGAAATTAAGTAAAAATGGCAGACAGCTTAGAACAATGAAGTAAACAACAAACCGCACTTGGTAAAGCCAGTTCTAGGTGTGCTGCTCAATCTCGTGGCAAGGAAATAATACAAGTAAATATGTCGTTTTAAATTGCAATAAATAAGTAGAAAGGAAATTAAGTAAAATGGCAGACAGCTTGGAACAATGGAGTAAACAACAAACTGCACTGGGTAAATCCAGTTCTAGGTGTGCTGCTCAATCTCGTGGCAAGGAAATAATACAAGTAAATATGTCGTTTTAAACTGCATTAAGTAAGTGGAAAGGAAATTAAGTAAAAATGGCAGACAGTTTGGAACAATGAAGTAAACAACAAACTGAACTGGGTAAATCCAGTTCTAGGTGTGCTGCTCAATCTCGTGGCAAGGAAATAATACAAGTAAATATGTCGTTTTAAACTGCATTAAGTAAGAGGAAAGGAAATTAAGTAAAAATGGCAGACAGCGTGGAACAATGAATTAAACAACAAACTGCGCTGGGTAAATCCAGTTCTAGGTGTGCTGCTCAATATCGTGGCAAGGAAATAATACAAGTAAATATGTCGTTTTAAATTGCATTAAATAGGTAGAAAGGAAATTAAGTAAACATGGCAGACAGCTTAGAACAATGAAGTAAACAACAAACTGCACTTGGTAAATCCAGTTCTAGGTGTGCTGCTCAATCTCGTGGCAAGCAAATAATACAAGTAAATATGTCCTTTTAAACTGCATTAAGTAAGTGCAAAAAAAATTAGGTAAATATGGCAGACAGCTTGGAACAATGAAGTAAACAACAAACTGCACTTGGTAAAGCCAGTTCTTGGTGTGCTGCTCAATCTCGTGGCAAGGAAATAAAACAAGTAAATATGTCGTTTAAAGATTGCATTAAATAAGTAGAAAGGAAATTAAGTAAAAATGGCAGACAGCTTGGAAAAATGAAGTAAACAACAAACTGCACTTGGTAAAGTCAGTTCTAGGTGTGCTGCTCAATCTCGTGGCAAGGAAATAAAACAAGTAAATATGTCGTTTAAAGATTGCATTAAATAAGTAGAAAGGAAATTAAGTAAAAATGGCAGACAGCTTGGAACAATGAAGTAAACAACAAACTGCACTTGATAAAGCCAGTTCTAGGTGTGGTGCTCAATCTCGTGGCAAGGAAATAAAAGAAGCAAATATGTCGTTAAAGGATTGCATTAAATAAGTAGAAAGGAAATTAAGTAAAAATGGCAGACAGTTTGGAACAATGAAGTAAACAACAAACTGCACTTGGTAAAGCCAGTTCTGGGTGTGCTGCTCAATCTCATGGCAAGGAAATAAAACAAGTAAATATGTCGTTTAAAGATTGCAGTAAGTAAGTAGAAAGGAAATTAAGTAAAAATGGCAGACAGCTTAGAACAATGAAGTAAACAACAAACCGCACTTGGTAAAGCCAGTTCTAGGTGTGGTGCTCAATCTCGTGGCAAGGAAATAAAACAAGTAAATATGTCGTTTAAAGATTGCAGTAAATAAGTAGAAAGGAAATTAAGGAAAAATGGCAGACAGCTTGGAACAATGAAGTAAACAACAAACTGCACTTGGGAAAGCCAGTTCTAGGTGTGCTGCTCAATCTCGTGGCAAGGAAATAAAACAAGTAAATGTGTCGTTTAAAGATTGCATTAAGTAAGTAGAAAGGAAACTAAGTAAAAATGGCAGACAGCTTGGAACAATGGAATAAACAACAAACTGCACTGGGTAAATCCAGTTCTAGGTGTGCTGCTCAATCTCGTGGCAAGGAAATAATACAAGTAAATATGTCGTTTTGAATTGCAATAAATAAGTAGAAAGGAAATTAAGTAAAAATGGCAGACAGCTTGGAACAATGGAGTAAACAACAAACTGCACTGGGTAAATCAAGTTCTAGGTGTGCTGCTCAATCTCGTGGCAAGGAAATAATACAAGTAAATATGTAGTTTTAAACTGCATTAAATAAGTAGAAAGGAAATTAAGTAAAAATGGCAGACAGCTTGGAACAATGGAGTAAACAACAAACTGCACTGGGTAAATCCAGTTCTAGGTGTGCTGCTCAATCTCGTGGCAAGGAAATAATACAAGTAAATATGTCGTTTTAAATTGCATTAAATAAGTAGAAAGGAAATTAAGTAAAAATAGCAGACAGCGTGGAACAATGAAGTAAACAACAAATTACACTGGGTAAATCCAGTTCCAGGTGTGCTGCTCAATCTCGTGGCAAGGAAATAATACAAGTAAATATGTCGTTTTAAACTGCAATAAATAAGTAGAAAGTAAATTAACTAAAAAGGGCAGACACCTTGGAACAATGGAGTAAACAACAAAGTGCACTGGGTAAATCCAGTTCTATGTGTGCTGCTCAATCTCGTGGCAAGGAAATAATACAAGTAAATATGTCGTTTTAAATTGCATTAAATAAGTAGAAAGGAAATTAAGCAAAAACGGCAGACAGCTTGGAACAATGAAGTAAACAACAAATTGCACTTGGTAAAGCCAGTTCTAGGTGTGCTGCTCAATCTCGTGCAAGGAAATAAAAAAGTAGATTTGTCCTTTAGGGATTGCGTTAAATTAGTACAAAGGAAATTAAGTAAAGAAAGGCAGACAGCTTGGAACAATGAAGTAAAGAAACTGCACTTGGTAACGCCAGTTCTAGGTGTGCTGCTCAATCTTGTGGCAAGGAAATAAAACAAGTAATTATGTCGTTTAAAGATTGCTTAAATAAGTAGAAAGGAAATTAAGTAGAAATGGCAGACAGCTTGGAACAATGAAGTAAACAACAAACTTCACTTGGTAAAGCCAGTTCTAGGTGTGCTGCTCAATCTCATGGCAAGGAAATAAAACAAGTAAATATGTCGTTTAAAGATTGCATTAAGTAAGTAGAAAAAAAATTAAGTAAAAATGGCAGACAGCTTAGAACAATGAAGTAAACAACAAACTGCACTTGGTAAAGCCAGTTCTAGGTGTGGTGCTCAATCTCGTGGCAAGGAAATAAAACAAGTAAATATGTCGTTTTAAATTGCATTATATAAGTAGAAAGGAAATTAAGTAAAAATTGCAGACAGCTTGGAACAATGAAGTAAACAACAAATTACACTGGGTAAATCCAGTTCTATGTGTGCTGCTCAATCTCGTGGCAAGGAAATAATCCAAGTAAATATGTCGTTTTAAACTGCATTAAGTAAGTGGAAAGGAAATTAAGTAAAAATGGCAGACAGCGTGGAACAATGAATTAAACAACAAACTGCGCTGGGTAAATCCAGTTCTAGGTGTGCTGCTCAATATCGTGGCAAGAAAATAATACAAGTAAATATGTCGTTTTAAATTGCATTAAATAGGTAGAAAGGAAATTAAGTAAACATGACAGACAGCTTAGAACAATGAAGTAAACAACAAACTGCACTTGGTAAATCCAGTTCTAGGTGTGCTGCTCAATCTCGTGGCAAGCAAATAATACAAGTAAATATGTCCTTTTAAACTGCATTAAGTAAGTGCAAAAAAAATTAGGTAAATATGGCAGACAGCTTGGAACAATGAAGTAAACAACAAACTGCACTTGGTAAAGCCAGTTCTAGGTGTGCTGCTCAATCTCGTGGCAAGGAAATAAAACAAGTAAATATGTCGTTTAAAGATTGCATTAAATAAGTAGAAAGGAAATTAAGTAAAAATGGCAGACAGCTTGGAAAAATGAAGTAAACAACAAACTGCACTTGGTAAAGTCAGTTCTAGGTGTGCTGCTCAATCTCGTGGCAAGGAAATAAAACAAGTAAATATGTCGTTTAAAGATTGCATTAAATAAGTAGAAAGGAAATTAAGTAAAAATGGCAGACAGCTTGGAACAATGAAGTAAACAACAAACTGCACTTGATAAAGCCAGTTCTAGGTGTGGTGCTCAATCTCGTGGCAAGGAAATAAAAGAAGCAAATATGTCGTTAAAGGATTGCATTAAATAAGTAGAAAGGAAATTAGGTAAAAATGGCAGACAGCTTGGAACAATGAAGTAAACAACAAACTGCACTTGGTAAAGCCAGTTCTAGGTGTGCTGCTCAATCTCATGGCAAGGAAATAAAACAAGTAAATATGTCGTTTAAAGATTGCAGTAAGTAAGTAGAAAGGAAATTAAGTAAAAATGGCAGACAGCTTAGAACAATGAAGTAAACAACAAACCGCACTTGGTAAAGCCAGTTCTAGGTGTGGTGCTCAATCTCGTGGCAAGGAAATAAAACAAGTAAATATGTCGTTTAAAGATTGCAGTAAATAAGTAGAAAGGAAATTAAGGAAAAATGGCAGACAGCTTGGAACAATGAAGTAAACAACAAACTGCACTTGGGAAAGCCAGTTCTAGGTGTGCTGCTCAATCTCGTGGCAAGGAAATAAAACAAGTAAATGTGTCGTTTAAAGATTGCATTAAGTAAGTAGAAAGGAAACTAAGTAAAAATGGCAGACAGCTTGGAACAATGGAATAAACAACAAACTGCACTGGGTAAATCTAGTTCTAGGTGTGCTGCTCAATCTCGTGGCAAGGAAATAATACAAGTAAATATGTCGTTTTGAATTGCAATAAATAAGTAGAAAGGAAATTAAGTAAAAATGGCAGACAGCTTGGAACAATGGAGTAAACAACAAGCTGCACTGGGTAAATCAAGTTCTAGGTGTGCTGCTCAATCTCGTGGCAAGGAAATAATACAAGTAAATATGTAGTTTTAAACTGCATTAAATAAGTAGAAAGGAAATTAAGTAAAAATGGCAGACAGCTTGGAACAATGGAGTAAACAACAAACTGCACTGGGTAAATCCAGTTCTAGGTGTGCTGCTCAATCTCGTGGCAAGGAAATAATACAAGTAAATATGTCGTTTTAAATTGCATTAAATAAGTAGAAAGGAAATTAAGTAAAAATTGCAGACAGCGTGGAACAATGAAGTAAACAACAAATTACACTGGGTAAATCCAGTTCCAGGTGTGCTGCTCAATCTCGTGGCAAGGAAATAATACAAGTAAAAATGTCGTTTTAAACTGCAATAAATGAGTAGAAAGTAAATTAACTAAAAAGGGCAGACACCTTGGAACAATGGAGTAAACAACAAAGTGCACTGGGTAAATCCAGTTCTATGTGTGCTGCTCAATCTCGTGGCAAGGAAATAATACAAGTAAATATGTCGTTTTAAATTGCATTAAATAAGTAGAAAGGAAATTAAGCAAAAACGGCAGACAGCTTGGAACAATGAAGTAAAGAAACTGCACTTGGTAACGCCAGTTCTAGGTGTGCTGCTCAATCTTGTGGCAAGGAAATAAAACAAGTAATTATGTCGTTTAAAGATTGCTTAAATAAGTAGAAAGGAAATTAAGTAGAAATGGCAGACAGCTTGGAACAATGAAGTAAACAACAAACTTCACTTGGTAAAGCCAGTTCTAGGTGTGCTGCTCAATCTCGTGGCAAGGAAATAATACAAGTAAATATGTCGTTTTAAATTGCATTATATAAGTAGAAAGGAAATTAAGTAAAAATTGCAGACAGCTTGGAACAATGAAGTAAACAACAAATTACACTGGGTAAATCCAGTTCTATGTGTGCTGCTCAATCTCGTGGCAAGGAAATAATACAAGTAAATATGTCGTTTTAAATTGCATTAAATAAGTAGAAAGGAAATTAAGTAAAAAGGGCAGACAGCTTGGAACAATCGAGTAAACAACAAACTGCACTGGGTAAATCCAGTTCTAGGTGTGCTGCTCAATCTCGTGGCAAGGAAATAAAACAAGTAAATATGTCGTTTTAAATTGCATTAAATAAGTAGAAAGGAAATTAAGTAAAAAGGGCAGACAGCTTGGAACAATGGAGTAAACAACAAACTGCACTGGGTAAATCCAGTTCTAGGTGTGCTGCTCATTCTCGTGGCAACGAAATAATACAAGTAAATATGTCGTTTTAAATTGCATTAAATAAGTAGAAAGGAAATTAAGTAAAAATGGCAGACAGCGTGGAACAATGAATTAAACAACAAACTACACTGGGTAAATCCAGTTCTAGGTGTGCTGCTCAATCTCGTGGCAAGGAAATAATACAAGTAAATATGTCGTTTTAAATTGCAATAAATAGGTAGAAAGGAAATTAAGTAAAAATTGCAGACAGCGTGGAACAATGAAGTAAACAACAAATTACACTGGGTAAATCCAGTTCTATGTGTGCTGCTCAATCTCGTGGCAAGGAAATAATACAAGTAAATATGTCGTTTTAAACTGCATTAAGTAAGTGGAAAGGAAATTAAGTAAAAATGGCAGACAGTTTGGAACAATGAAGTAAACAAAAAACTGCACTGGGTAAATCCAGTTCTAGGTGTGCTGCTCAATCTCGTGGCAAGGAAATAATATAAGTAAATATGTCGTTTTAAACTGCATTAAGTAAGTGGAAAGGAAATTAAGTAAAAATGGCAGACAGCGTGGAACAATGAATTAAACAACAAACTGCGCTGGGTAAATCCAGTTCTAGGTGTGCTGCTCAATCTCGTGGCAAGGAAATAATACAAGTAAATATGTCGTTTTAAATTGCATTAAATAAGTAGAAAGGAAATTAAGTAAACATGGCAGACAGCTTAGAACAATGAAGTAAACAACAAACTGCACTTGGTAAATCCAGTTCTAGGTGTGCTGCTCAATCTCGTGGCAAGCAAATAATACAAGTAAATATGTCCTTTTAAACTGCATTAAGTAAGTGCAAAAAAAATTAAGTAAATATGGCAGACAGCTTGGAACAATGAAGTAAACAACAAACTGCACTTGGTAAAGCCAGTTCTAGGTGTGCTGCTCAATCTCGTGGCAAGGAAATAAAACAAGTAAATATGTCGTTTAAAGATTGCATTAAATAAGTAGAAAGGAAATTAAGTAAAAATGGCAGACAGCTTGGAAAAATGAAGTAAACAACAAACTGCACTTGGTAAAGTCAGTTCTAGGTGTGCTGCTCAATCTCGTGGCAAGGAAATAAAACAAGTAAATATGTCGTTTAAAGATTGCATTAAATAAGTAGAAAGGAAATTAAGTAAAAATGGCAGACAGCTTGGAACAATGAAGTAAACAACAAACTGCACTTGATAAAGCCAGTTCTAGGTGTGGTGCTCAATCTCGTGGCAAGGAAATAAAAAAATCAAATATGTCGTTAAAGGATTGCATTAAATAAGTAGAAAGAAAATTAAGTAAAAATGGCAGACAGCTTGGAACAATGAAGTAAACAACAAACTGCACTTGGTAAAGCCAGTCCTAGGTGTGCTGCTCAATCTCATGGCAAGGAAATAAAACAAGTAAATATGTCGTTTAAAGATTGCATTAAGTAAGTAGAAAGGAAATTAAGTAAAAATGGCAGACAGCTTAGAACAATGAAGTAAACAACAAACCGCACTTGGTAAAGCCAGTTCTAGGTGTGGTGCTCAATCTCGTGGCAAGGAAATAAAACAAGTAAATATGTCGTTTAAAGATTGCAGTAAATAAGTAGAAAGGAAATTAAGGAAAAATGGCAGACAGCTTGGAACAATGAAGTAAACAACAAACTGCACTTGGGAAAGCCAGTTCTAGGTGTGCTGCTCAATCTCGTGGCAAGGAAATAAAACAAGTAAATGTGTCGTTTAAAGATTGCATTAAGTAGAAAGGAAACTAAGTAAAAATGGCAGACCGCTTGGAACAATGGAATAAACAACAAACTGCACTGGGTAAATCCAGTTCTAGGTGTGCTGCTCAATCTCGTGGCAAGGAAATAATACAAGTAAATATGTAGTTTTAAACTGCATTAAATAAGTAGAAAGGAAATTAAGTAAAAATGGCAGACAGCTTGGAACAATGGAGTAAACAACAAACTGCACTGGGTAAATCCAGTTCTAGGTGTGCTGCTCAATCTCGTGGCAAGGAAATAATACAAGTAAATATGTCGTTTTAAATTGCATTAAATAAGTAGAAAGGAAATTAAGTAAAAATTGCAGACAGCGTGGAACAATGAAGTAAACAACAAATTACACTGGGTAAATCCAGTTCCAGGTGTGCTGCTCAATCTCGTGGCAAGGAAATAATACAACTAAATATGTCGTTTTAAACTGCATTAAATAAGTAGAAAGGAAATTAAGTAAAAAGGGCAGACACCTTGGAACAATGGAGTAAACAACAAAGTGCACTGGGTAAATCCAGTTCTATGTGTGCTGCTCAATCTCGTGGCAAGGAAATAATACAAGTAAATACGTCGTTTTAAATTGCAATAAATAAGTAGAAAGGAAATTAAGTAAAAATTGCAGACAGCGTGGAACAATGAAGTAAACAACAAATTACACTGGGTAAATCCAGTTCCAGGTATGCTGCTCAATCTCGTGGCAAGGAAATAATACAAGTAAATATGTCGTTTTAAATTGCATTAAATAAGTAGAAAGGAAATTAAGTAAAAATTGCAGACAGCGTGGAACAATGAAGTAAACAACAAACTGCACTGGGTAAATCCAGTTCTAGGTGTGCTGCTCAATCTCGTGGCAAGGAAATAATACAAGTAAATATGTCGTTTTAAATTGCATTTAACAAGTAGAAAGGAAATTAAGCAAAAACGGCAGACAGCTTGGAACAATGAAGTAAACAACAAATTGCACTTGGTAAAGCCAGTTCTAGGTGTGCTGCTCAATCTCGTGGCAAGGAAATAAAAAAGTAGATTTGTCCTTTAGGGATTGCGTTAAATTAGTACAAAGGAAATTAAGTAAAGAAAGGCAGACAGCTTGGAACAATGAAGTAAAGAAACTGCACTTGGTAACGCCAGTTCTAGGTGTGCTGCTCAATCTTGTGGCAAGGAAATAAAACAAGTAATTATGTCGTTTAAAGATTGCTTAAATAAGTAGAAAGGAAATTAAGTAGAAATGGCAGACAGCTTGGAACAATGGAGTAAACAACAAACTGCACTGGGTAAATCCAGTTCTAGGTGTGCTGCTCAATCTCGTGGCAAGGAAATAATACAAGTAAATATGTCGTTTTAAATTGCATTAAAAAAGTAGAAAGGAAATTAAGTAAAAAGGGCAGACAGCTTGGAACAATGGAGTAAACAACAAACTGCACTGGGTAAATCCAGTTCTAGGTGTGCTGCTCAATCTCGTGGCAAGGAAATAATACAGGTAAATATGTCGTTTTAAATTGCATTATATAAGTAGAAAGGAAATTAAGTAAAAATTGCAGACAGCTTGGAACAATGAAGTAAACAACAAATTACACTGGGTAAATCCAGTTCTATGTGTGCTGCTCAATCTCGTGGCAAGGAAATAATACAAGTAAATATGTCGTTTTAAATTGCAATAAATAAGTAGAAAGGAAATTAAGTAAAAAGGGCAGACAGCTTGGAACAATCGAGTAAACAACAAACTGCACTGGGTAAATCCAGTTCTAGGTGTGCTGCTCAATCTCGTGGCAAGGAAATAATACAAGTAAATATGTCGTTTTAAATTGCATTAAATAAGTAGAAAGGAAATTAAGTAAAAAGGGCAGACAGCTTGGAACAATGGAGTAAACAACAAACTGCACTGGGTAAATCCAGTTCTAGGTGTGCTGCTCATTCTCGTGGCAAGGAAATAATACAAGTAAATATGTCGTTTTAAATTGCATTAAATAAGTAGAAAGGAAATTAAGTAAAAATGGCAGACAGCGTGGAACAATGAATTAAACAACAAACTACACTGGGTAAATCCAGTTCTAGGTGTGCTGCTCGATCTCGTGGCAAGGAAATAATACAAGTAAATATGTCGTTTTAAATTGCATTAAATAAGTAGAAAGAAAATTAAGTAAAAATTGCAGACAGCGTGTAACAATGAAGTAAACAACAAATTACACTGGGTAAATCCAGTTCTATGTGTGCTGCTCAATCTCGTGGCAAGGAAATAATACAAGTAAATATGTCGTTTTAAACTGCATTAGGTAAGTGGAAAGGAAATTAAGTAAAAATGGCAGACAGTTTGGAACAATGAAGTAAACAACAAACTGCACTGGGTAAATCCAGTTCTAGGTGTGCTGCTCAATCTCGTGGCAAGGAAATAATACAAGTAAATATGTCGTTTTAAACTGCATTAGGTAGGTGGAAAGGAAATTAAGTAGAAATGGCAGACAGCGTGGAACAATGAATTAAACAACAAACTGCGCTGGGTAAATCCAGTTCTAGGTGTGCTGCTCAATCTCGTGGCAAGCAAATAATACAAGTAAATATGTCCTTTTAAACTGCATTAAGTAAGTGCAAAAAAAATTAAGTAAATATGGCAGACAGCTTGGAACAATGAAGTAAACAACAAACTGCACTTGGTAAAGCCAGTTCTAGGTGTGCTGCTCAATCTCGTGGCAAGGAAATACAACAAGTAAATATGTCGTTTAAAGATTGCATTAAATATGTAGAAAGGAAATTAGGTAAAAATGGCAGACAGCTTGGAAAAATGAAGTAAACAACAAACTGCACTTGGTAAAGTCAGTTCTAGGTGTGCTGCTCAATCTCGTGGCAAGGAAACAAAACAAGTAAATATGTCGTTTAAAGATTGCATTAAATAAGTAGAAAGGAAATTAAGTAAAAATGGCAGACAGCTTGGAACAATGAAGTAAACAACAAACTGCATTTGATAAAGCCAGTTCTAGGTGTGGTGCTCAATCTCGTGGCAAGGAAATAAAAGAAGCAAATATGTCGTTAAAGGATTGCATTAAATAAGTAGAAAGGAAATTAAGTAAAAATGGCTGACAGCTTGGAACAATGAAGTAAACAACAAACTGCACTTGGTAAAGCCAGTTCTAGGTGTGCTGCTCAATCTCATGGCAAGGAAATAAAACAAGTAAATATGTCGTTTAAAGATTGCATTAAGTAAGTAGAAAGGAAATTAAGTAAAAATGGCAGACAGCTTAGAACAATGAAGTAAACAACAAACCGCACTTGGTAAAGCCAGTTCTTGGTGTGGTGCTCAATCTCGTGGCAAGGAAATAAAACAAGTAAATATGTCGTTTAAAGATTGCAGTAAATAAGTAGAAAGGAAATTAAGGAAAAATGGCAGACAGCTTGGAACAATGAAGTAAACAACAAACTGCACTTGGGAAAGCCAGTTCTAGGTGTGCTGCTCAATCTCGTGGCAAGGAAATAAAACAAGTAAATGTGTCGTTTAAAGATTGCATTAAGTAAGTAGAAAGGAAACTAAGTAAAAATGGCAGACAGCTTGGAACAATGGAATAAACAAGAAACTGCACTGGGTAAATCCAGTTCTAGGTGTGCTGCTCAATCTCGTGGCAAGGCAATAATACAAGTAAATATGTCGTTTTAAATTGCATTAAATAAGTAGAAAGGAAATTAAGTAGGAATTGCAGACAGCGTGGAACAATGAAGTAAACAACAAATTACACTGGGTAAATCCAGTTCCAGGTGTGCTGCTCAATCTCGTGGCAAGGAAATAATACAAGTAAATATGTCGTTTTAAACTGCATTAAATAAGTAGAAAGGAAATTAAGTAAAAAGGGCAGACACCTTGGAACAATGGAGTAAACAACAAAGTGCATTGGGTAAATCCAGTTCTATGTGTGCTGCTCAATCTCGTGGCAAGGAAATAATACAAGTAAATATGTCGTTTTAAATTGCATTAAATAAGTAGAAAGGAAATTAAGTAAAAATTGCAGACAGCGTGGAACAATGAAGGAAACAACAAATTACACTGGATAAATCCAGTTCCAGGTGTGCTGCTCAATCTCGTGGCAAGGAAATAATACAAGTAAATATGTCGTTTTAAATTGCATTAAATAAGTAGAAAGGAAATTAAGTAAAAATTGCAGACAGCGTGGAACAATAAAGTAAACAACAAACTGCACTGGGTAAATCCAGTTCTAGGTGTGCTGCTCAATCTCGTGGCAAGGAAATAATACAAGTAAATATGTCATTTTAAACTGCATTAAAAAAGTAGAAAGGAAATTAAGTAAAAAGGGCAGACAGCTTGGAACAATGGAGTAAACAACAAACTGCACTGGGTAAATCCAGTTCTAGGTGTGCTGCTCAATCTCGTGGCAAGGAAATAATACAAGTAAATATGTCGTTTTAAATTGCATTATATAAGTAGAAAGGAAATTAAGTAAAAATTGCAGACAGCTTGGAACAATGAAGTAAACAACAAATTACACTGGGTAAATCCAGTTCTATGTGTGCTGCTCAATCTCGTGGCAAGGAAATAATACAAGTAAATATGTCGTTTTAAATTGCATTAAATAAGTAGAAAGGAAATTAAGTAAAAAGGGCAGACAGCTTGGAACAATCGAGTAAACAACAAACTGCACTGGGTAAATCCAGTTCTAGGTGTGCTGCTCAATCTCGTGGCAAGGAAATAATACAAGTAAATATGTCGTTTTAAATTGCAATAAATAAGTAGAAAGGAAATTAAGTAAAAAGGGCAGACAGCTTGGAACAATGGAGTAAACAACAAACTGCACTGGGTAAATCCAGTTCTAGGTGTGCTGCTCATTCTCGTGGCAAGGAAATAATACAAGTAAATATGTCGTTTTAAATTGCATTAAATAAGTAGAAAGGAAATTAAGTAAAAATGGCAGACAGCGTGGAACAATGAATTAAACAACAAACTACACTGGGTAAATCCAGTTCTAGGTGTGCTGCTCAATCTCGTGGCAAGGAAATAATACAAGTAAATATGTCGTTTTAAATTGCATTATATAAGTAGAAAGGAAATTAAGTAAAAAGGGCAGACAGCTTGGAACAATGAAGTAAACAACAAATTACACTGGGTAAATCCAGTTCTAGGTGTGCTGCTCAATCTCGTGGCAAGGAAATAATACAAGTAAATATGTCGTTTTAAATTGCATTAAATAAGTACAAAGGAAATTAAGTAAAAAGGGCAGACAGCTTGGAACAATGGAGTAAACAACAAACTGCACTGGGTAAATCCAGTTCTAGGTGTGCTGCTCATTCTCGTGGCAAGGAAATAATACAAGTAAATATGTCGTTTTAAATTGCATTAAATAAGTAGAAAGGAAATTAAGTAAAAATTGCAGACAGCTTGGAACAATGAAGTAAACAACAAATTACACTGGGTAAATCCAGTTCTATGTGTGCTGCTCAATCTCGTGGCAAGGAAATAATACAAGTAAATATGTCGTTTTAAATTGCAATAAATAAGTAGAAAGGAAATTAAGTAAAAAGGGCAGACAGCTTGGAACAATGGAGTAAACAACAAACTGCACTGGGTAAATCCAGTTCTATGTGTGCTGCTCAATCTCATGGCAAGGAAATAATACAAGTAAATATGTCGTTTTAAATTGCATTAAATAAGTAGAAAGGAAATTAAGTAAAAAGGGCAGACAGCTTGGAACAATGGAGTAAACAACAAACTGCACTGGTTAAATCTAGTTCTAGGTGTGCTGCTCAATCTCGTGGCAAGGAAATAATACAAGTAAATATGTCGTTTTAAATTGCATTATATAAGTAGAAAGGAAATTAAGTAAAAAGGGCAGACAGCTTGGAACAATGAAGTAAACAACAAATTACACTGGGTAAATCCAGTTCTAGGTGTGCTGCTCAATCTCGTGGCAAGGAAATAATACAAGTAAATATGTCGTTTTAAATTGCATTAAATAAGTAGAAAGGAAATAAGTAAAAATGGCAGACAGCGTGGAACAATGAATTAAACAACAAACTGCACTGGGTAAATCCAGTTCTAGGTGTGCTGCTCAATCTCGTGGCAAGGAAATAATACAAGTAAATATGTCGTTTTAAATTGCATTAAATAAGTAGAAAGGAAATTAAGTAAAAATTGCAGACAGCGTGGAACAATGAAGTAAACAACAAATTACACTGGGTAAATCCAGTTCTATGTGTGCTGCTCAATCTCGTGGCAAGGAAATTATACAAGTAAATATGTCGTTTTAAATTGCATTAAATAAGTAGAAAGGAAATTAAGTAAAAAGGGCAGACAGCTTGGAACAATGGAGTAAACAACAAACTGCACTGGGTAAATCCAGTTCTAGGTGTGCTGCTCATTCTCGTGGCAAGGAAATAATACAAGTAAATATGTCGTTTTAAATTGCATTAAATAAGTAGAAAGGAAATTAAGTAAAAATGGCAGACAGCGTGGAACAATGAATTAAACAACAAACTACACTGGGTAAATTCAGTTCTATGTGTGCTGCTCAATCTCGTGGCAAGGAAATAATACAAGTAAATATGTCGTTTTAAATTGCAATAAATAAGTAGAAAGGTAATTAAGTAAAAATGGCAGACAGCTTGGAACAATGGAGTAAACAACAAACTGCACTGGGTAAATCCAGTTCTAGGTGTGCTGCTCAATCTCGTGGCAAGGAAATAATACAAGTAAATATGTCGTTTTAAACTGCATTATGTAAGTGGAAAGGAAATTAAGTAAAAATGGCAGACAGTTTGGAAAAATGAAGTAAACAACAAACTGCACTGGGTAAATCCAGTTCTAGGTGTGCTGCTCAATCTCGTGGCAAGGAAATATTACAAGTAAATATGTCGTTTTAAACTGCATTAAGTAAGTGGAAAGGAAATTAAGTAAAAATGGCAGACAGCGTGGAACAATGAATTAAGCAACAAACTGCGCTGGGTAAATTCAGTTCTAGGTGTGCTGCTCAATCTCGTGGCAAGGAAATAATACAAGTAAATATGTCGTTTTAAATTGCATTAAATAAGTAGAAAGGAAATTAAGTAAAAATGGCAGACAGCTTAGAACAATGAAGTAAACAACAAACTGCACTTGGTAAATCCAGTTCTAGGTGTGCTGCTCAATCTCGTGGCAAGCAAATAATACAAGTAAATATGTCCTTTTAAACTGCATTAGGTAAGTGGAAAGGAAATTAAGTAAAAATGGCAGACAGCGTGGAACAATGAATTAAGCAACAAACTGCGCTGGGTAAATTCAGTTCTAGGTGTGCTGCTCAATCTCGTGGCAAGGAAATAAAACAAGTAAATATGTCGTTTAAAGATTGCATTAAATAAGTAGAAAGGAAATTAAGTAAAAATGGCAGACAGCTTGGAAAAATGAAGTAAACAACAAACTGCACTTGGTAAAGTCAGTTCTAGGTGTGCTGCTCAATCTCGTGGCAAGGAAATAAAACAAGTAAATATGTCGTTTAAAGATTGCATTAAATAAGTAGAAAGGAAATTAAGTAAAAATGGCAGACAGCTTGGAACAATGAAGTAAACAACAAACTGCACTTGATAAAGCCAGTTCTAGGTGTGGTGCTCAATCTCGTGGCAAGGAAATAAAAGAAGCAAATATGTCGTTAAAGGATTGCATTAAATAAGTAGAAAGGAAATTAAGTAAAAATGGCAGACAGCTTGGAACAATGAAGTAAACAACAAACTGCACTTGGTAAAGCCAGTTCTAGGTGTGCTGCTCAATCGCATGGCAAGGAAATAAAACAAGTAAATATGTCGTTTAAAGATTGCATTAAGTAAGTAGAAAGGAAATTAAGTAAAAATGGCAGACAGCTTAGAACAATGAAGTAAACAACAAACCGCACTTGGTAAAGCCAGTTCTAGGTGTGGTGCTCAATCTCGTGGCAAGGAAATAAAACAAGTAAATATGTCGTTTAAAGATTGCATTAAGTAAGTAGAAAGGAAATTAAGTAAAAATGGCAGACAGCTTAGAACAATGAAGTAAACAACAAACTGCACTTGGTAAAGCCAGTTCTAGGTGTGCTGCTCAATCTCATGGCAAGGAAATAAAACAAGTAAATATGTCGTTTAAAAATTGCATTAAGTAAGTAGAAAGGAAATTAGGTAAAAATGGCAGACAGCTTAGAACAATGAAGTAAACAACAAACCGCAGTTGGTAAAGCCAGTTCTAGGTGTGGTGCTTAATCTCGAGGCAAGGAAATAAAACAAGTAAATATGTAATTTAAAAATTGCATTAAATAAGTAGAAAGGAAATTAAGTAAAAATGGCAGACAGCTTGGAACAATGAAGTAAACAACAAACTGCACTTGGTAAAGCCAGTTCTAGGTGTGGTGCTCAATCTCGTGGCAAGGAAATAAAACAAGTAAATATGTCGTTTAAAGATTGCATTAAGTAAGTAAAAAGGAAACTAAGTAAAAATGGCAGACAGCTTAGAACAATGAAGTAAACAACAAACTGCACTAGGTAAAGCCAGTTCTAGGTGTGGTGCTCAATCTCGTGGCAAGGAAATAAAACAAGTAAATATGTAATTTAAAAATTGCATTAAATAAGTAGAAAGGAAATAAGTAAAAATGGCAGACAGCTTAGAACAATGAAGTAAACAACAAACTGCACTTGGTAAAGCCAGTTCTAGGTGTGGTGCTCAATCTCGTGGCAAGGAAATAAAACAAGTAAATATGTCGTTTAAAGATTGCATTAAGTAAGTAAAAAGGAAACTAAGTAAAAATGGCAGACAGCTTAGAACAATGGAGTAAACAACAAACTGCACTGGGTAAATCCAGTTCTAGGTGTGCTGCTCATTCTCGTGGCAAGGAAATAATACAAGTAAATATGTCGTTTTAAATTGCATTAAATAAGTAGAAAGGAAATTAAGTAAAAATTGCAGACAGCTTGGAACAATGAAGTAAACAACAAATTACACTGGGTAAATCCAGTTCTATGTGTGCTGCTCAATCTCGTGGCAAGGAAATAATACAAGTAAATATGTCGTTTTAAATTGCAATAAATAAGTAGAAAGGAAATTAAGTAAAAAGGGCAGACAGCTTGGAACAATGGAGTAAACAACAAACTGCACTGGGTAAATCCAGTTCTATGTGTGCTGCTCAATCTCATGGCAAGGAAATAATACAAGTAAATATGTCGTTTTAAATTGCATTAAATAAGTAGAAAGGAAATTAAGTAAAAAGGGCAGACAGCTTGGAACAATGGAGTAAACAACAAACTGCACTGGTTAAATCTAGTTCTAGGTGTGCTGCTCAATCTCGTGGCAAGGAAATAATACAAGTAAATATGTCGTTTTAAATTGCATTATATAAGTAGAAAGGAAATTAAGTAAAAAGGGCAGACAGCTTGGAACAATGAAGTAAACAACAAATTACACTGGGTAAATCCAGTTCTAGGTGTGCTGCTCAATCTCGTGGCAAGGAAATAATACAAGTAAATATGTCGTTTTAAATTGCATTAAATAAGTAGAAAGGAAATAAGTAAAAATGGCAGACAGCGTGGAACAATGAATTAAACAACAAACTGCACTGGGTAAATCCAGTTCTAGGTGTGCTGCTCAATCTCGTGGCAAGGAAATAATACAAGTAAATATGTCGTTTTAAATTGCATTAAATAAGTAGAAAGGAAATTAAGTAAAAATTGCAGACAGCGTGGAACAATGAAGTAAACAACAAATTACACTGGGTAAATCCAGTTCTATGTGTGCTGCTCAATCTCGTGGCAAGGAAATTATACAAGTAAATATGTCGTTTTAAATTGCATTAA